>NC_083896.1:5899775-6222528 GCF_032452875.1 Bos javanicus | reverse complement strand
ATCAAGATTGCCATGAGAAATATCAATAACCTCAGATATGCAGATGACACTACCCTAATGGCAGAAAGTGAAGAGGAACTAAAGAGCCTCTTGATGAAGGTGAAAGAAGAGAATGAAAAAGCTGGCTTAAAACTCAACTTTCAAAAAAAGATCATGGCATCTGGTCCCATCACTTCATGGCAAATAGATGGGGAAACAATGGAAACAGTGACAGACTTTATTTTCTTGGGCTCCAAAATCACTTCAGACAGTAACTACAGCCACAAAATTCAAAGATACTTGCTTCTTGGAAGAAAAGCTATGACAAATCTAGACAAGATATTAAAAAGCAGAGACATCACTTTTCTGACAAAGGTCTGTATAGTCATGGTTTTTGCAGTAGTCATGCATGGATGAGAGAGATGGACCATAAAGAAGGCTCAGCACCAAATAATTGATGCTTTTGAACTGTGGTGTTGGAGAAGACTCTTGCAAGTCTCTTGGACTGTAAGAAGACCAAACCAGTTAATCAACTGAAATCAACCTTAGATATTCATTGGAAGGACTGCTGAAGCTCCAATACTTTGACCACCTGATTCGAAGAACTGACTCATTAGGAAAGACCCTGATGCTGGGAAAAATTGAAGGAAGGAGGGGAAGGGGCTGACAGAGGATGAGATGGTTGGATGGCATCATTGACTCAATGTACATGAGTTTGAGCAAGCTCCGGGAGATGGTGAAGCACAGGGAAGCCTGGCATGCAGCAGTCCATTGGATCACAAAAAGAGTCGGACTCTACTGAGCGAATGAACAACAAAAGTTTCTAAAAATTTTGTTTTAATTGCTCATTTTTATTTGTTTTTGCTATGAATCTCTAGATTATATGAGCTGTGGCGAATATCCTATATGATTTTAATGCTTTGAATTTGATGAGTATGCTTTATTGCCAATATATGGTTAATTACTGTTAAATGCTCCTTGTAGGAATAAAAACAATGTGCCTTCTTCAGAATTATATTCTATAAGTGTTATTCTATTGTTATGTTCTACATAGGCCAATGAAATCAAGCCTTTTCATATCTTTTTCCTATCTTTTCCCATTCAATGCATGTATTCAATATACTTTTTACATATATCTCTTTTAAGCAGTATAAAATTAAGTTTTGTTTTTAATCCAAGCAGATAACATTTGTCTCTTAGATACATGATTGATTTACATTTTTTTTTAATATTTGAGTTTAAATCTATAATCTTGCTCTGCATTTTCTGTTTGTCCTACCTAGTCTTACACTTTTCTCTGCTTCTTTGACTTCTTTTGAATTAAGATTATTCTCTATTATCCCTTTAAAATCTATTTATTCCTCTTTTACTATACTTTAGTAGTTTTACTGATGTTGTAATATTTACTTGAGTTAATTGATAGTTACCCCCTTCCCAGACAATGCAAGCACCTCAGAATGCCTTGTTTGGCTTATAAGCATTTTTTCATTTATTCTAATTATGTGTGTAGTCTGATCCCATAAGACAACATATTGTTGTTTTATACATTCAATATTTACTTAGATTTACCTGCATATTTTACCACTGGTGTTGCTTTAACCCAGTTTCAGGAACTGAAATTTCCTTGACTACTCAAATGACTCACACCAGCTGTTTTAGTTGTGATGCATCCTTAGACCTGGGGTATCTCCTGTCTAGTTCCAACCTCAATAACAGGGAACGTATCAGGGCTACTTTATTTGGTAACACTGGCTTCCAACTTAATTTGCCACAGACCTAGACATCTTCCAAAAGCACTGTTCAACCTGTCAGACACCTATTTTGGATTGGCAAATTCCAACAGAGCAGAAGCAATTCAAAAAACCAAGTTTCTCTCAGGATTTCTGCTTTCTTCCAGAGATTGATGCTATAATTATTACTTTCTTAGCTGTTTGATGACTTTAAGAATATGTCACTTTTTCCCCAACTTTTTTGTTATGTTATGCCAGAAGTTTGTCTCAAAACATTTAGTATAGCACTACAAAATGTCAATAATTACCTTTTATAAGCCTTTCCTCCCGTAAATAGACTAGTTCCCTCAGAGTTATATTATTTTTCTTTGCCCTTTTAAGTGCCTGCTTTGGACTTAGTAGGCAAAATAGTCAATTTTATTAAATCATTCATCATACTCAAATAGCTCCAAGGAAAAATACATAAATAGTGCTCTCTCAAAGGTTCATATGTTTAGTGGTAAACCTTGGTGAAGACATAGTGTCTCTATGGCAGTGCTGCAGGAATTCAAGTAATTCCCTGCTATACCAAGGAGTCACTAAAGATATTAGCAATAACTGAAATTTACATTCCTAATGAAGCTAAGTGCATTTTAAGGAATTGAAGTGTATTGTATTAAGTGTCATATTTTTTAGTGACTTCCCAAACTGGGCAGAAGCAAATAACTTTGTTCCTTTTTTGATGGTACAAGAGTTTGGTTCAACTAAGAACTAGTTTCATGGGCAGCACCCTACAGATGTGTACTAATGTAAAAGAGAAGATGAGTGAACATTTAAAATGGAGAAGCACACTACTGCAAAATTGAGGGAAAAAAATGAATACAATCATCACGATTTAAGTTAAATGGGAACATTTGTTGATTCACTACTTATGCATACCACACAAGGCATTGTTCACTGCCTCTAAGTGCAGCTAGATATAAAGGGCAAACAGGGTGTTCTTCCCAACTCCCAGCCACGTGGAATATAACCGCTCCTCCCACTCGGCCCACTAGTGTGATTACCACTGCTCTCTCCTTTCCTTTCTTCTCCTTTCTCCTTCTTTCAACCTTCCTTCCTTCTTTCCCTCCTCTTCCATATCCTCTCCCATCCTTTTCCTTCTTTCCCCTTTCCATCTTCTTCACGTATTTGTATCGTCCATTGAATACCTTTAAGTATCAGAAAACCCCTAGTTCCCTTTTTTGGTGGGGAGTTACACACTGCATAGCTTGTGGGATCTTAGTTTCTGACCAGGGATTGAACACAAGTCCTTGGCAGTGAAAGCATGGAGTCCTAACTGCTGAACCACCAGAGAATTCCCAACCACTGGATCCTTATTCCAAATTGGGTTTTGTCACTTGGGCAAGTCTCCAAACATTCGCTGCCACAGTTGACTACCCTGGAAAATAAAGTCGTTATCAAGGTAATATTTAATGTCTCATTTTCAACAGTCTATAAGTCTATTAATTTTCCACGTTCACACACATCTCTATTCTTGACCATAATTGTTGGTCTGGTTTGGGGCACATGATCTAAATTGACCAAATGATTCTCTTCTCTGAAATGTTTTTACTTAGAACCAGATACAGCAGTAGCTCTTTCTAGGGATCAAATCGTAAGATGTAAAGCTTAGCAATTACTTTCAGTCAGCTTTGCTGCCAAGGAGAGAAAATTTGCCTGAAGGGAAAGATAAATTTAAATAATTTAAATTTAAATCATAATAGCAATTCCGTAGTTTTGACAATCTATTCTTATTTATTTAATTTCAAGTGCTGCCGTATAAGATAGATTTAGATTCATAAGATTAAGTCACAGGATATACAAAAAAATCAGATTCTTAAAAAATCTGTCGTAGGAGCCGATTTTCTCAAGCCACTTACATATCTTACTGAAAAAGAGAATTCTGGAAAAGGCTCCTATAAAGGATTTAGATTAAAGGATCCAAACAAAAATTACTATTTGAACATCATTTATTATGAATCAGGAACTTAACAGATATTATTTGCCACTCATGAGATAAGCCAGAAAGATAAGAATTATCTCAATTTTATGTAGGAGGAAATTGAGTCTCAGAAAGATTGAATCAATTGCCAAATTTATACGGCTAGTAAGTCACTGAGCTGAAAGCCAGCTCCCTCACTATGACCAGAGAGCCCAAACTTTTTTCATTCTATAATACAGGATTTCCTCTCACTTTGATTATAATATGTTTAAAAAGTATAGAAATGAAATAATTCATAAATGAAATTCACATAATTAATAAAATGTTTCCCTAGAGGGTGAGATGGTTAGATAGATAGCATCACTGACTCAATGGACATGAATTTGAGCAAATTCTGGGAGATAATGAAACAGAGGAGCCGGGTGTGCTGCAGTCCACGGGGTCACAAAGAGTTGGACATGACTTAGTGACTGAACAACAATTAATAAAATGCTTAAAAACAAATCTAGAAGAATTTATTTTTCTAAGAACTGCCGGGGACCAGCCCCGGCTGATCCAGGGTATTCGAAGGAGAGACGGCGTAGGCGAAGATCAGGAAACACTTGCTTAATTAAACGTTAATTAAGGATATAAAGAGTAATAGAATGAGGATAGCTCAGTAGGAAAATTCAGTGGAGAAAAGAGGCTGAATAATTCAGCCAGAAGGTAAGAGAAAGAACGACATGGTGAGACCAAGTTTCGGTGAACAAGGCCCGCACTTTATTTTTCAAAGTAGTTTTTATACCTTAAGTTATGCACAGAGGATAATGGGGGAAGGGGTAGAGTCAGGCAGCAAGCCAGGCTTTCTTCCTGCAAACTTATCATATGCAAAAGCTTAGGTGATTTGCATCATCTTCTGGCCCAGAGGCCTGTTAACATTTTAAGACCTTTTCTTCAGAAAACTTATTTTTCTCTAAAGGTGATTGGTCAGGAGCCACCCTCCAAAAGCATTAGATAAAGTTGCATTCCTACAGCGCAAAGGTGTGGTGGGCTATAACAAGAAAAAGAATTAACTCAAGGGTCCCAGGTTACAAACATTAAAGCTACTATTTACACCAATTATATTAATCAATACACTGCCAGGGACACAGCAGGTAAGGGATATGGAAACTTAGCAGCAAACATTGGCCCAACAAGTGAAAATCCCTTCACCAATACAATTTCTAATCTACTCAAAAGAATCTGTGTTTAGACAGTTTAGAACATCTCCTGCCTCTCACAGTTGGGAGGCTCTGAACAATCACATGTGGCCGGAAAACCTATTCAGGCAGGCTAGAGGATTTCCAAAGGAGTTTGTAGGTTAAACACTGTCACACCCGGGAATTATTAACTGGAGCTGTAAGCTAACTTTTTTCAGAGAGGTAGTGGGGGACAGCCCCCCGTAAAGTCAGAGGTGTAGGTGAAAGCACAAAGCAGAAAGTAGGCAGACTCTGGTTTTGGGGGTAGATTGCTCGAGAATTTCCAGGGAGACTCCTGAGGCTTGATCCCGCCTTTGCGTATGCCAAGCCTCCTTCCTCATGACCTTTGTCATGGGTGGAGTTCCTCACGCTGGCTACCGGCAGTGATAGAATTCCAGTTGAGCTATTCCAGATCCTGAAAAGTGCTGCACTCAATATGCAATATGCACTCAATATGCAATATGCCGGCTCCCGGCAAAGAACTATATAGTATTCTGAGGAGTACTTATGATTTGATAATCTGTAAATTTCACATTTCTGATGGAAACTAAGTTTGAGATCATATATTAATGTCATCTGTTAATTTGTTGGAATTTGCGTTGTGACACTTGAATGTCTTAATTACACAGTACTGTATGAATTCTGGGGACTCTGGAAGATGAGATTTTGCAGCCCACACTGATTTTCACAGTTGGATGTCCCAAGCCTGGGAGAAATATGCCAGGAATATTGTATGTTCCAAGTTATCACAAATTATTGTTAATAACTTTAGCTGCCATTTACACCATTGACTGTCAACAAGCCTAAAATACAAGTACTGCTGTTGGCATTTTACATTTACATATGGCACCCCACTCCAGTACTCTTACCTGGAAAATCCCATGGACGGAGGAGCCTGGTGGGCTGCAGTCCATGGGGTCGAGAAGAGTCAGACACGACTGAGCGACTTCATTTTCACTTTTTGCTTTCACACATTGGAGAAGGAAATGGCAACCCACTCCATTGTTCTTGCCTGGAGAATCCCAAGGACAGCAGAGCCTGGTGGGCTACCGTCTATGGGGTCGCACAGAGTCGGACATGACTGAAGCGACTTAGCAGCAGCAGCAAACTGAAAAACAGGAAAGTTTTCTTACACAGATCATAAGGCTTGTAAATGGTTCAATCAGCTAACAAGCCCAAAGTTGTCTGACTCTAAGGTAAGGACACCACAGCTTCAAACAACCTCAATCAATACTGGCTCTATAGACTTACTGAGGTTAAGGAAGAATACTTTTAAAAGATGTAAACACATTAAATCAAATTCAGTGATTATTCCTGGAATTATGATCTCAAAATTGTATATATTACATGCTGATATATACAAAGCTTCCTTTAAAAACAATACAGTGAAAACTTCTATCCATACAAAAAAATGCAAACAAATGTTTATAGCTCCTTTCTTCATAATTGCTGAAAATTGGAAACAACCAAGATGCCCTTCAACTGGTGAAAAAAAAGCTCATACTTACATACAATGGACTATCATTTAACAGTAAAAAGAAATGAGCTATAAAGCCGTGAAAAGGCACAGAACTTTAAAATGCATATTGCTAAAGGAAATAAGCCAATCTGAAATGACTACCTACTCTATGATTCCAATTATATGACATTCTGGAAAAGACAAAACTATGGAGAGAAGAAAAAAGGTCAGTGGTTACCAGGGGCTCAGGGACAGGCAGGTAGAGAGAAGGGATGAATAGAAGAAGCACAAGCATGTTTTAGGACAGGGGAACTATTCTGAATAATACTACAATTAGAGACACATGTCATTACACATTTGTTAAAAACTCATAGACTATATAACACAAGAATGAGGCCAAATGTGAACTGTGAGCTCCAACTAGTAATAATGTATTGATGTTGGCTCATTAAACTGTAACAAAATTACCACACTAATGCCAGATGTTAATAGTAGAAAAAACTGGAGGGAGTGAGAGTGATTATGGGAACTCTGCCCTTTTTGTTCAAATTTTCTGTAAATCTAAAACTACTCAAACATTAGTCTATTAATTTAAGGCACATGGTAGATGCCAGTGTTGTGGGGATCATAAGTAGACCACCACAGACTACATGAAAAAATGACAAATGTATTTTGTAGGTAGACAAATGGATTTTGCTCTTTGAAATAAAATTCCCAGAGACAATAGAATCACATATTTAAAAAAAAAAAAAAACAACTCCTAGATTCCAGTGAAGTTGATGTATCCTGGAAAACAATGATGAGTATAAATGTAAAAGATGAAGATTCCATGATAGACTCATGTAAGATGGACTCAAGTAAAAGTTGGAGTAAATTTTTTCACAACGTGAGAAAGAAAAATTCTATTATTTCTGAATTATTATATTGTTTGACAAGATATGTAATTGAAATTGGTAAGATGACAACTAAAACAAAACAACTAGCTTTCAGTTCAGTTCAGATGCTCAGTTGTGTCCGACTCTTTGCGACCTCATGGACTACAGCCCACCAGGCCTCCCTGTCCATCACCAACTCCCGGAGTTTACTCAAACTCATGTCCATTGAGTCAGTGTTGCCTTTTCATATTGTTCATGGGGTTCTCAAGGCAAGAATACTGAAGTGGTTTGCCATTCCCTTCTCCAGGGGACCAAGCTTTGTCAAACTCTCCACCGTGACCTGTCCGTCTTGGGTGGCCCTACACAGCAGGGCTCATAGTTTCATCTCATGTATAGTAAGTACATTTATATTTGTCTTGGGCAAAACTTTCTTATTTGTAAAATTCCCATTGGGAAAATGGAAGCTTACCTTATTGGGGGATTACATTATATTTAGGAATTTATGGTATTTTTTTTTGAGTATTTGTATTACTTTGGGTTAGACACAGTAAGGCAGATACAAAATAATCAAGGCACCATGATACAGTTCCTGCTCTGAATCCTTAAATACGGTTCAGTGATAAGGGAGGAATGAAGATGAAATTCAAGTGTTAATCTAGCTACTGCTTAATGTTTATAAGCAGTAAGTGTAAAACACGGACTTTATTATGCTAACTAAATTAAGGAGAAATTGCCTCTGTCTAGAAAATTCAGAATGTCTCTGTGGAGAAGGTAATATTTTTGATGAGCTTAAGTTGAAAAGATGAAGAAGGAAAAAGTGGAAATTGAAAGAGAAAAGAATTTTCTCACAGATGGAGATGCAGAAAAGAGTAAGTCACGTCCAAGTGTTAGCAGTTGATTCGGTTGGTGGCTCAGATGGTAAAGAATCTGCCTGCAACGCAGAAGATCTGGGTTTGATCTCTGGGTCAGGAAGATCCCTTGGAGAAGGAAATGGCAACCCACTCCAGTAGTCTTGCCTGGAGAATTCCATGGACAGAGGAGCCTGGTGGGCTACAGTCCATGGGGTCGCAAAGAGTCGAACAGGACTGATAACTAGTACTTTCACTTTCAGTTTGATTAGATCACAAAGATCTGAATACCGAGTGGAGAGGAGAGTTTTTATGGAAATACTGGAAGAGGGTTAGTTCTGTGGTGCTGTTACCAAGTCCAAGCTCATACTGCTTGCTCACTGCGCGACAGGCCAGTAAGTCAAGAGAAATGTCGCTGGGGCCAGAAACGGTGACTTTATTTGGAAGGCCAGCAGACATAAAAGATGGTGGGCTTGTGTAACAAAGAACCATCTTCCCTTCGTTGGAATTCAAGCATCTTTTATACTAAAAAGGGAAGGAGTAAATTAAAATATTTCCTGGTTTGGTTCTGGAGGGGATATATTAGTTTTTCCCTTCCTGAAATCATTCACAGGTGAGTCTGGTCAGGATGTTTCCTGTGACCTGTGTGTGTGTGTGTGTGTGTGTGTGTGTGTGTGTGTTGCTCAGCTCTGTCCAACACTTTGTGACCCTATGGACTGTAGCCCGCTAGGATCCTCTCTCCATGGAATTCTCCAGACAAGAATACTGGAGTGGGTAGCCATTCCCTTCTCCAGGGGATATTCCCAACCCAGGGATTGAACCCAGGTCTCCTGCATTGCAGACAGATTCTTTTCTGTCCAAATCACCGGGGAAGACCACATGTGAGCTAAACAAAGATATTTTAACTCAATACTCATTTTCTGGGAGGCAGGATTCTCAGAGATGGGCCATTAGGTGTAATTTTAGCTTATAGGCTAATATCTCTTTAGTGATTAACTTGTAATACAGTATAGTTTCTTCCCTATTACAGGGCTCTGACATAGAATGTTAGTCCTTCATTCTGTGAGAAATTTGATGGGAGGGATATGGAAGATATTGAAAGTTTCTGAACAAGAAGTTACACTTCAGAAAAAGGAGTATTATTCATTTGTTTTGTGATAATGGAATTTATGTTACTGCTTTATACATTTCAGGTTTATTTGCCATTTAGACCATCAGATCCTCAAAGGCAGATGTCATATTACTTCTCTTGTTATTTTCAGCACTTAATATGTAACTGGTACATAGTCAATCCTAAAAGAAATCAGTCCTGAATATTCATTGGAAGGACTGATGCTGAAGCTGAAACCCCAATACTTCAGCCACCTGATGCAAAGAACTGACTCACTGGAAAAGACTCTGATGCTGGGAAGATTGAAGGCAGGAGGGGAAGCGGACGACAGAGGATGAGATGGTTGGATGGCATCACTGACTCAGTGGACATGAGTTTGAGTAAACTCCAGGTGTTGGTGATGGATAGGGAGGCCTGGCGTGCTGCAGTCCATGGGGTCGCAAAGAGTCAGACAAGACTGAACAACTGAACTGAACACAGTATAAACTCTATAATTGTTTACCAATGAATAATTGAATGGTGCTACTCTTAATCATTTAAAATAATTTTAAAACACCTAGAACTATTGGTTTTAAATAGTCAAATCTGAATTGACCCAAATAACCATTGATTTACTATTGGGTTGACCAAAAAGTTCCTTTGATTTTTTAAGTAAAAATGAAAGACACATTTTTCACTTTCACCAAGAACTTTATTGAACAACATATTCACCTCCTTATTCTAGCATGTTCTGCCATTTTTCAGGCAACTTCATAATTCCGTCTTCTCAAAACTTTTTATCTTTTTGAGCAGAGCTATTTAAGGCACCTTTTAAAATCTTCCAGGAAATTGAAATTTTTTCCATCAAGAGAATTTCTTAAAAATAAAACTAAATGGACATCTGAAGATGCAATGTCTGGTGGATATGGCAGATGAATCAGAACTTCTGAGCAAAGCTGTAACAGTTTTTGTCTGGTCATCAAAGAAACATATGGTCTTGAGGTATCTTGATGGAAGTTTCTGTGTTTCCTGTTGACAAATTCCAGACACTTTCATCACTTCTGTTGGTATAATTGGGAGCAGTACTTGTTGGAATTAATCATTTGGGTTTCCAGAAGGAGCTCGTAATGGAGGATTCCCTTCCAATCCCACCATATACACAACATCACCTTCTTTGGATGAAGACCAGCCTTTGATGTGATTGGTGGTGGTTCATTTCACTTGCCCCATGATCTCTACCATTCCACCTTATTGTATAGTATTCACTTTTCATCAACCATCGCAATTTGTCTTAAAAATTTTGTTACACTTAAGTGGAGAACTGGATTCAAAAATATAGTCAAGAAGGTTTTTGTCAGTTAGCTCATATGGAACCCAAGTAGCGAAAAAAGAATCGACCTGTTAATACAGGAGATGTGAGAGATCTGGGTTCAGTCCCTGGGTTGGAAAGATTGCCTGGAGAAGGGAATGGCTACCCACTCCAGTATTCTTGCCTGGAGAATTCCACGGAGAGAGGAGCCTGGCAGGATACAGTCCATGGGGTCCCAAAGAGTTGGACACAATTGAGCAACTGAGAACTATGTGGAACCCAAACATCAAAGTGATCGACATAACCAAGCTGGTGCAATTGATTTTCAACACGAATCTGGATATTTCTAGTATGTCTGCTGTCCCGCATGGTATAACATTGGTTGTTCTCAATTAATGTCTTGATTTGATTGCTATTAGCTTCAACTGATCTACCCTGACCATGGAGCATTGTCCAGTGAGAAATCTCCAGCACAAAACTTCACAAACCACTTTTGACATATTTATCCAATCACAGCACCTTCTCCATACTCTGCACAATTTTTTTTTTTTTTTGCATTTCAGTTGCATTTTTAACTCTCTTGGAATAATAAAGCATAATATGTTGAAAATGTTACCTTTTTTCTTCAATCTTGAATATTTAAAAAGCCACACAAAAATTTACCAGTTTTGATAATTTTTTAAAATCATGCTAAAATGACACCTGTCACAATACAATCTAACAAAATTGTTTCTAATGAAGTTAAAGACAACGAAGTGCTACTAGAGCCATCTTACAGAAAAAAACAAATGAATGTTTTGGCCAATCCAATACCTCTATTTGGGCTCTTCCTCTAACCTCCTTTGTAGGACAGCCGGAGTGGATAGGAAAGAGGCTACAGAAGGGATGAAAAGGTCATGGTTTGAGAGGAGATTAACCCCCTAATAAACCAACAGCTGCTTTTTTTTTTTCTATTTTAAACCCAGCATCCTTTCAATATACTGGACCCGGTAATTCCACCCTTGGATTGCTCCCTGTGCTTGAAAAGTTACTGCCGCGTGTTTCAGACCCCAGCTTCTCCGAAACTGTGGCCTGTCTTTCTCCTCTAAGACCCCTCTGGAAGTTTGGGTTCAACCCTGAAACTCAAGCCAGTGGCTGGAATCCAGCAACTTACCTGATTACAGGTGTTGTTTAGAAGAGTCTCCTGGAAATTTAGACGTTGCTGCTTAAAGATTTTGCCTCCGTGCTCTCCCCACCCCGCTCCCAGCACCCTTCTCTGAATGCTATGCTCTGTCCACTCAGGCGCCCTCCCCTCAGCACCTCTCAGTTTCCAGCCTCAGTGCCTGTGCTCCCTTCTAAGATTTGGTTCTTGTTTGGTCCTAGACAGACTGCTATAAATGACGGAGCCATACCCAAGCAGCTCCCAAGATTTCACTGAATATAACATTAAAGTAACCTTTATTTTTAAATTTAAAAACATGCTTAGCAAAGTAACCCCACTAAACTTAAAAATACTTAAGCAAAATAACACTTCTTTTTTTCTGCCTTAGCAAACTAGCACAGCAATATTAAATGACAAGTCAATTGACTTAAACATGATTAGAAGATGTGTACTTGAAGGTAGGTACTTTTAAAAACAGGGCAATAGGTCTTAAAAGAATCAGAGGTGGTTCTGATATAACATTCTGATGTTTGAGAAAGATGATCTTCAGCATGGCATAAACACAGGTGAAACTTAACACTGTTTATTTTTAACACTTCCAATGGCTGTTAACTGATAGGCCATCTGGGTTGGAGGAGACTTCAGAGGTCAGCAACAATTTCCTTTCTGAGAGGAGTAAGTGCAGTAAACTTATGACCTTTTAAAAATATAACTAATTAGCTAAATGGATTCCATTTTCCACAATTAGGCACTAGGTAATCTTTTTGAAAACCTTTACTGCTTCTATTTCACTACAACAAACAGAAATTTTCTTTTGCTATCTTTTACTAGTAGCCCTTTTAATACCAAAACTTTATTCTGAAAAGAACATCTCATATTTTCTAATAGAAATAACACTGTAGTGAATTTGCAGTAATAAGTTACCTTCTCCGTAGTGAAGACTTGGCCCTGAGCAATGCTGATGACTTTTGTACCACAGCCAGCCCTGTCCTCTGCTGTGGCATTATCTCAGGAATTGCTTTGGCCCCTCAGTTGTCTGTCTCTTGAACCCAGTGAGCATTCTAAGGATATCATCTTTATTTAACCAAAACCTACTACTGTGCTTTGCACACAGCAGGGTTTCAATAAGTACTGCTTAAAAGGTAAAATAAAGGAATACGTGGAGAAAAGAAGAATAAACATGTGTTTGTATCAACACTCAACTGAACGTACATTTGGAATTGAATCAGAGCTCAGAATCAGCAATGCCTTTGAAAAATAACCTGACTTTCATATTCTTCCTATTCTTTCGGTGTCTTTATTGCAGAGGTGATGTAAGTCAAACACTGCATCGTCTTTTGAGTAGTGAATTCTTACTCATTCTTCTTTACACACAAAAAATGTGACATTTATGTGAAGCCTTTCTCTTTCGTTCCCTTGGGCAGGACTTTATTCCTATTTCTATCATGATGTCACATTGTACTGTCATTTTCTCTTCTAGCATTAGCTAGGCCCTAAGTGAATATTGGAGAAGGCAATGGCACTCCACTCCAGTACTCTTGCCTGGAAAATCCCATGGATGGAGGAGCCTGGTGGGCTGCAGTCCATGGGGTCGCTAGGAGTCAGACACAATTGAGCGACTTCACTTTCCCTTTTCACTTTCATGCATGGGAGAAGGAAATGGCAACCCACTCCAGTGTTCTTGCCTGGAGAATCCCAGGACGGGGAGCCTGGTGGGCTGCTGTCTATGGGGTCCCACAGAGTTGGACACGACTGAAGTGACTTAGCATAGCAAGTGAATATTAAATGTGAATTTTTATGCCTCATTCCAAGGTGCTGCTAAGCCACTTCAGTCGTGTCCGACTCTGTGTGACCCCATAGACGGCAGCCACCAGGCTCCCCATCCCTGGGATTCTCCAGGCAAGAGTACTGGAGTGGGGTGCCATTGCCTTCTCCGTAACTTTGGGCATAATTTTGCTGCCCTTGATACATTATTTATGTTCATAAATAAAAAATATATTTACTTTTATTATTGTCAGTTTCACAACACAATTAACCTTTTAAATGGGCTTATATTACTTTTTACTCTACCACATCAACAAATATTATTACAATGTAGTAATGGCAGTATGAAAACCGTGATAAATAAATTTACACATGTATAACACCAGTAATGAATATACTCGGAGAAGGCAATGGCACCCCACTCCAGTACTTTTGCCTAGAAAATCCCATGGACGGAGGAGCCTGGTAGGCTCCAGTCCATGGGGTCACTAGAGTCAGACATGACTGAGTGACTTCACATTGACTTTTCACTTTCATGCATTGGAGAAGGAAATGGCAACCCACTCCAGTGTTCTTGCCTGGAGAATCCCAGGGACAGGAAGCCTTGGTGGGCTTCCGTCTATGGGGTCGCACAGAGTCGGACACAACTGAAGCGACTTAGCAGCAGCAGCAGCAATGAATATACTGGTGAGTTTTGATCCTTTAATTTATATGCAGTTCAATGCTGTGCATATCAATTAACAATAAACAGTTTTAAGCTAGCCAAGGTAACTATTTATAGGGAAGTAATGTGTATTTTCGGAGAAGGCAATGGCACCCAACTCCAGTACTCTTGAGTGGAAAATCCCGTGGACGGAGGAGCCTGGTGGGCTGCAGTCCATGGGGTCACGAAGAGTTGGACACGACTGAGGGACTTCACTTTCACTTTTCACTTTCCTGCATTGGAGAAGGAAATGGCAACCCACTCCAGTGTTCTTGCCTGGAGAATCCCAGGGACGGGGAGCCTGGTGGGCTGCTGCCTATGGGGTTGCACAGAGTCGGACACGACTGAAGCAACTTAGCAGCAGCAGCAGCAGCAATATGTATTTTATATTATGAATAGAACAGTCTTATTTTTATTTTTATAAGTAGCAGAGTGTAGTTCAACAAATTCAGCAGTTAAAATGTTCAAAATTAAATTCTCTACCTAAAAATAGATAGATAGATAGACATATAAACAGACAGATAGACAGGTAATGTATACACATAAATGGATATATAATTCTATTTATCTCATTCATCTATTGATCAATATCTCTATTTCCAGAAATGAAATGAAAGCTTATTCAGATGCAGTGAGTCTTTTCCATTATTTGTTTGTAATGGGACATGCAGGGCCTTGTGGTCTATGGGGTTCTTTCTGGGAGCATCACCTCTGTCCATCCTCTCACGTCTCCAGGCTTATGATCCTAACCAGAGCTTCACCATTATTCACCTGCCAATACTACACCAGCAAGCTTCTGGTATTATCTGAGGCTTTAGTCAATACTGGCTTTAATTTCCCTGACAATCGCTTTGCTATCCAGATTTCAAAATGCAAGAATTTAGCAGGAATCCACCTGCATTGCAGGAGACCTGGGTTCAATCCCTGGGTTGGGAAGACCTCCCAGAGAAGGAAATGGCAACCCACTCCAGTATTCTTGCCTGAGAAATCCCATGGACAGAGAAGCCCAATAGACTAATTCCATGGCATCACAAGAGTCTGACACAACTTAGCGACTAAACCACTACCACCAATATCATGATATTTAATTCCTTGTATATCTCCCTTTTGATCACCTTACTTGTAATCCGTTTCCTTTGGCCTCTTACTTATGACTGTATCTTGGATCTTTTCATCACAATGAAATGCTCTACAATAGAAAGCTAAACTATGACATTCCACTCTCTAAGACTTCCTTTTCTTTTCCCTTCAGTTCTCTCCTTCTTTTATTACCACCAAAACTTTCATTCAGCCTGGTTAAGCTTTCATCCTCTTATCCCTCAGTTTTGTTCCCGATTATTATATTTCATTGGTCTCTACTTCCTCTCCTACTCAACTTAAGCCCTATAATGGTTGCAAGATCATTTACTGAGGACTTATTAAGTGTCAGACATTGTGTTAAGGTGTTCTCATGCATTATTTAATGTCAGTTCTCACAACAATTCTGTGAGATAATACCATTATCTTCACGTAGAGAAAATGTGATGGTGAAAATAAATAATCAAAAGTCACTCTGAATGTCAGAATGAGATTTGAATACAGCTTTGTCAAACATCAAAACACATTATATGAGAGAACTCACCTAACTTATTTAAGATAGTTTTACTCAGAGATTACTGTACACCGGGGCTTATTTTGGCCCTAGGAAGACAAAGATTGATAAGAAAAAAAATGTTTCCTTAAAAAAAACTGAAGTTAATTGGTGGTAGAATCCTGCTAAGCTAAGCCAAGTCGCTTCAGTCATGTCCGACTCTGTGTGACCCCATAGCCAGCAGCCCACCAGGCTCCGCCGTCCCTGGGATTCTCCAGGCAAGAACACTGGAGTGGGTTGCCATTTCCTTCTCCAACGCATGAAAGTGAAAAGTGAAAGGGAAGTTGCTCAGTCATGGCCGACTCTTTGTGACCCCATGGACTGCAGCCCACCAGGCTCCTCCGTCTATGGGATTTCCCAGGCAAGAGTACTGGAGTGGGGTGCCATCGCCTTCTCCTGGTAGAATCCTACAGGCAATCAAATAAATACAAAGCAATATAATGCAATAATAAAGGAATATACAAGATAGTAATGGTAGTGTTAGTCATTCAGTCATGTATGACTCTTTCTGACCCCATGGACTCTAGCCCACAGGCTCCTCTGTCCATGGAATTTTCCAGGCAAGAATACTGGAGTGGGTAGCCATTCTCTTCTCCAGGGGGTCTTCCTAACTCAGAAATCGAACCTGGGTCTCCTGCATTGCAAGCAGATTCTTTACCGCCTGAGTCATCAGGGAAGCCCAATACACAAGGTAACATAATAGCAAATAGGAGAGAATTATTAACTTTTTAAAAAGGAATCCTCACAGATAAAGCAACAATTCAACTGAATCTTAAATACTGATTTGAAATTGACTAGAGGAAAGATAATTTTATGGGGCATTTCAGGAAGAAGACGCATCATGTGCAAAGATGTGGAAATACACCTCAACCAGCGTGGTCTTCTACTATCAGAGAACACAGAATTGGGAGACGAAACTACCATTTAGGCAGAGGGAACATCTTCAAGAATCTTGAATGACTTCCATGGAATGTGGATAGTTTTCTGCAGGAAATGGAGATACTTTATAGCATTTTATGGCTTGGTTGTATGTTTTAGAAGGTGGAAGCTCTTAAGACACTGGAAATGGCAAAGTTTGGGAGCAGGGAGACAAATAAATCATCGGAAGAGTTGAAGAAATATGGTGTTGGCAAAAAATTAAAGAATACTTAAGAAAAACACTGGAGGCTGAATTACGAGAGTTAGGAAATCTATTGCCTGAAGGAGCATGGAAAGGAGAGGAACACAGGCATCTTGAGACTCATATCTCCGCAGATATCTTCTCAGAGATATCTCATATCTCATATCTCTGAGAAGACTGTTAAAGTGGTAATGCCATTATCAGTTCAGTTCAGTCACTCGGTCGTGTCCGACTCTTTGCGACCCCATGAATCGCTGCACGCCAGGCCTCCCTGTCCATCACCAACTCCCAGAGTTCACTCAGATGCCATTATAGGGGGTACATGAATCAATGAGAAAAAAAACACTTTGTGGAGAAAGTAATGTGCTCAATTTTGAAATTATGGCTTCCAGATATTAAAAAGAGGATTTCCAGTGACAGAGATTCTGATAGTCAGGAGTTGAAAGAGGCTTAGTGATGAGAATGTCATGGGAAGACAGACCCCCTAGAACCCAAGTGGGGGAGGAAAAGGATCTAGCATCTAGAAAAGGAAACTGTAAAGTATTTAGATGAAGGAAATCAAAAAACAAGAAAATAACCCAGTCACAGAAATCTCTTCTAAACCAAGGGAGAACCAGAGAGAGGTGGGAAAGAAAAAGAAGTTACAAATAGAGCAAGAACCTATAGAGCCACTGGATTAGTGTCATAAGAACAGCCTGCGCTGGAATTTTAGAGACACATGAAGTATTAGCTGAATAGTCAAAAAGTTAAACAAAACAAAACAAAACAAAAAAAAGTGGTGGAGGGGGGTTCCCTGGTGGTTTAGCAGTAAAGTATCCAACTGCAATGCAAGAGATGTGAGTTCTATCCCTGAGTTGGTAAAATACCCTGGAAAAGAAAATGGCAACCCACTCCTGTAGTCTTGCCTGGGAAATCCCATGAGCAGAAGAGCCTGGTGGGCTACAGTCCATAGGGTAACAAGAATCAGACATGACTTAGCAACTACACCATCACCACCTAAAGAATTATAACTTTCTTTTATGTGTCCAACTTTGCTTAGCAAATAGTATAATACAGGGGTCTCCAACCTTCAGGATCCAATGCCCAATGGTCTGAGGTGGAGCTGATACAATAATACTAGAATTAAAGTGCATGAAAAATCTAATGCCCTTGAATCATCCTGAAACCATCTTTCCCCCACTCTTGGTCCATGGGAAAACTCTTCCATAAAAGCAGTTCCTGGTGCCGAAAAGATTGGGGATCTCTGGATTTATAATGATTTTTACCAAAATATCCTTATACATGTATATCAATATAAATAGCTATCCTTTTAGGTATTTTCTTGGATGCACATTATTTTTAGATTTTGAAGACACTGACGAACAGATATATATATATATATATATATATTAAATATGCCTTATGATAATTTTTCATGTTAAAATATAATCATCAATTTTATTTTTCTCATTGCAACACAACCTCAGATTTATGAAAAAGCATAACAAATACTTTCCTTGTTATTTCTTGTGTCTACTCTAATGCTTCCATTCTTATCATATGATTCCACATGATTATAACTATATTCTTGGTAGTGAATAAACAATCATTTGCTTTTACTCTGCCAAACAATATACTACATTTAACAAAAAATTTCCATTTTTACAATCATGTTAAGATTGAAAGAATTGCTTAATTTAAACTTTTGTTTCTTGACCTTTTTTGATTCAAATAAACTTATGTTTATAGTAAAACATATCAAATGTTAATTGAGTGGTAAACCCTACTTAAGTGTCAATGTTAGGGAAGAGTAATCATTTTAGACTGAAAGTAGTCAAAAGTTTTATTTTCAATGTGGCTTTTTAAAATGTTAAAAAAGAATAGAAGCATTTAGAAATGTATTCCAGAAATCACACATTTTCGACTGAAATTGTTTCCTATTCTGAAATGACAGGATGATGATTTTGCCCATTCTAAATCTCAACAGGTCATGAAGTTCCTTTCCAACCATGAAATAATGCATTACTAATTAATAATAAGAACTTGCCTCTTCAGCAAGTGCTTGCCTGTCCCTAAGACAGGTCAATGTGGAATAAAATCTTCTCTTCTAGGTTTAGGCTGCAGATTCCTGCACTGAGAATACTAACTAAAAGGGTTTTGCTTGAAATAACTGGACATTGATATTTGTGAAATAAAACGGTTGGCTGATTTCATTCTGTTTCCTTTTGCTTAGGAGTTCATCTGAAGGTAGGAGGGAGATCTCTCTTCAGCAGCAACAGTCTGTATCAGTTGAATCTGTAGGCAAGTCAACTTCATTTACTGAGTGTGAAGAATGAACACAGTGCTGTGAAAATAGGTGCAGTGTTTCTACCCACACATAGTAGAAGTATAATATCAATGGCTAAATATATATATATGGGAAATTAACTAAAAACATTTAGTTGCAGAGGGGGCCTACTTCCATTATTATAACTACTTCCATTATTACTGGTTAAAAGTGCCCCCCCCCCAATCCCTAGCCACTCATATTTTTTAAGAGGTAGAATTTATTTCTCTCCTTAGTTTAGGCTGATCCAATAACTCTTTTGACCATAGAATCTTGCAGTAGAAGCCCTGTGTAAATATCAAGACTGAATCTAAAGAGATCTACAGCTCATACTTTTGAGCATTTGGATGCTCCCTCATGGAATCCAGCTGCTATCCTGTGAAAAGTCCAAGCTATGTGGAAAAGCTGTGCAAAAGAGAATCATGATAGTCTGGTCAACAGCCCCATCTTCACCTGAGATCCAAGACAAGAGACAGCATCAAATGCAGCCATTTGAGTGAACTGTCTTGGACATTCTGGCCCAGGAGTGCCTGTAGATGACTGCAGAGTCAGCTGACATCTGGTGCAGTATGGCAGAAGAACCACCCAGCTGAGCCCAGTTAACACAGAATAATGAAAAGTAACTAAAAGTTGTCATTTCCAGCCAGTAAGTATTGGGTGGCATGTTACACAGGAGTATATACAGCACTAATTGAATTGTTATCTGAGTATTTTGCTTATTAAATATCCTAAGGATACTTGCTCACTAAAATTTTGACTTTTTGTTTATTCATGCGGTTCACTTGATGACAATGCAGGTACTTAAAAATCAATGAGATCCAGTTTAAAGACTTTATTCCTTAGTAACTATGTGTAACTAGTATAATATATAGTATATATAGTAACTGTGTATAAACTTTCCTAAAGCTCAACTTCCCTCTCTGGAAAAAAAAAAAAAGTACTGATCAGTAAAATAACACCTACTTCCTACAGTTGTGAGGATTTTTAAAAAATTAAGGAAAAAAGTTTAGCACAGTCCATGATCTACAGTCTGAGATCCACTTAAAAATAATAATTTCCTTCTTATTTACCATATCCACGGAAAGCCATATTTTTTCCTTGCACTTCCAGTGTATATACTTTCATTTTATTACATCTCAAAAGATTGAAAAAAGGCAGAAATCAACA
The DNA here is from genome assembly GCF_032452875.1 of Bos javanicus. Taxonomy (NCBI): domain Eukaryota; kingdom Metazoa; phylum Chordata; class Mammalia; order Artiodactyla; family Bovidae; genus Bos; species Bos javanicus. The sequence goes on along the minus strand of NC_083896.1, from coordinate 6,202,231 downwards.
AACAAATTGACAAACTCATAAACAAATGATTCTGCTTAGTGTTTGGAAGTTGCCAGACCATCTTTCTAAGTTCTATTTCAAAATATGGCTCTTGCAACTCTTAGGGAAGGTACAAATACATTCCACTAAAATAAATCCGAGTTTCCAATCTCTTTATAGTTCCAAGTGGCTCCTGAAGAGAAGGGATAGTGTACATGTGTGTGTGCGCGTGTGAGTGCTCAGTCACTCAGTTGTGTCTGACTCTGCGACCCCATTGACGATAGCTCACCAGGCTCCTCCGTCGATGGAATTTTCCAGGCAAGAATACTGGAGTGAGTCACCATTTCCAAGGGAAAGTGTGGTGGCAAATACTGCTTTTCACCTCCCTTAACTCTAACAGCTATTCATTTCTTCTTTCCTCCTTCTCCATGCCCCATTCATGACTTCACTAGCTATTGAAAATTTACTTGGTAATTTGATAATCCAAATTATTGCTCCTTTCAAGAATATATTGTTCCTTTACTTGCCACAACTTCTGTCCTCACAAAATATGGCATATATTTTCAAATGCAGTGTAAACTATCTGCCTCTTTTAGAAAACTTTCTAAATAGAGACCATTTCATCATAATACCTCCTTTCTTTAAATTCAGGAAACTTAGATTTTACAAATTGGTGGGGGGCATTTAGTAAGGTACTATCTTGAGGCTTGTCTTTTGTTCTCATGTTATTGTGTAACTTCCCTGACTATCATTATTTATTCAGCCAGATTGAAAGCTTCTTGAGAGCAAAGTTCAACACTTACCAAATGTGTGATATTGAGCCATTTACTTAACCTCTTAAAATCTGGGAAATGGAGATTATAAATCCATTTTCTTCAGGTAACTTAAATTTAATGAGATAAAATATATGTAAAATGCATGGCTTAGCACATAACTATGTTCATTATAAGCCAGTTAATTTTATGTGCAGTTCTTGAATATGATGGCTGACAAATGCCTCCTGGAATAGATTGAAAGCTATAATGTTTGATGCTGTCTTTGACATGCTCATACTATTGCACAGGGCTGACCTGATGCAGATGAAAAATAGACCACTGTTATAGAGACGATACTTGGAATACAAACATCCACTCTCTGGTTCAGTGGTTGTTTCTTTTAGGAATATCATGATAAAATAAATTATACATTAGAGTTATAACTTTAAACTATTAAAAACTTCATTCTGATTGTTTTAGTTCCAACTACAGGAAATAAAATCACGTGAACAAAAATGATGTTTGGCTCTTGGATACAGGCCTAAAATAAAGATCAGGGTCAAATGAGGACAATGAGGAAACTCTAAGAATATCAGTGAACAGTGGTGAATAGCAGCAAACAGAACCAGTGTGAAGACAATGAGGGAGAAAGATGAGCTGAATAATCATTATAGTCAAAGTTTCCCTACTTTGCAATTTGTATGACCTCAAGTGGACTTGAGTTTGGAAAGGACCTAACAAACATGTGGGCTTCCTAGGTGGAGCAGCTGCAAAGATTTTGCCCGTCAGTGCAGGAGACCCAGGAGACGTGGCTTCAATCCCTAGGTCGGAAGGATCCCCTGGAGTAGGAAATGGCAACTCACGCCAGTATCCTTGCCTGGAAAATTCTATGGATGGAGGGGCCTGGCAGGGTATAGTTGTGAAGAGATGGACATGACTGAGCACATCTATATAATAAACATGTAGCCCAACCCCACAAGTCATGATGGAGGTGCATATTATTTATATTGAAAAGGATAATTATTCACAGCAAGGAGATTTTATGTGCTGATCAAATCAAGCTGCAAACTGCTTGCATTGCTATTCTGGGCCCTCTCTATATAGTCTGCTTATTTCTCCTTTGTTCCAACCTTGGGAACATGGTCTAAGAAAAAACGACAACAGAGGTTACTGCTTGCATGTTGAGAGCACACAAGTACATCATTGTCTTTTGTGGCTCTGTTTTATAATTTCTGTAGAACCAGGGTCATTACCTAAAAGGATTGGCTATCACTTGGTTTTGATTCACCTCAATCAAATATGACTTTTGAACAAGAATAAGTCCCTGGTCTTTATTTCAGATGCCTTTCCATTAACTAATAGGAGGGGACTAAATATTACATCCTTTGTTACAAGGATTTAAATTCTAGGAACAATGAGTACAGTGTGGGCATCATGATGGATGATGAGGGAAACAAGACACTGTATGAATGATCCAAGCCCCCATATAAGGAGCACCAGGGGTACTTATTGACACAAAGCTTAATTTATTAAACTTGCTGAGCATTAACATTAGCAAGAGTATCTGTAGTTCTCAAAAGGGAAAATTTAGAGAAAAATACTTAAATGATTTGGTGGCTTCCCTGGTGGCTCAGAGGTAAAGAATCCATCTGCCAGTGCAGGAGATGCAGGTTCGATCCCTGGGTTGGGAAGACTTCCTGTAGAAGGAAATAGAAACCCACCCCAGTATTCTTGCCTGGGAAATCCAATAGACTGAGGAGCCTTGTGGGCTACAGTCCAGGGGGCAAAAAGAGTTGGACACAACTTAGCAACTAAACAACAACAAGTAACAGCAATGTTTAGTATTCAGGAGAGAAAGAGATGGATGTAGTGGTTTTAAAGCAGAAATTAGTAAGCCTGGTTTGGACAAGGATCAGTCAGAATTTATAAACAAGAAAAATTAGTGCCCATCAGTGGTCTTTTTGGAATATATGAATTCAGAGATAGGATAAACCATTCATCTGTTGAATAATTAGAACATGTGGGTCTGACCATGGCAATTTTAAATCAATCAGGGCTTATGTGTGTTGCAAACTATGATTTAGTAGATTGTTATGCAAATCATAGTACAGTTTATTTTGCAAATTGTCATTTCTATTTTGACTTCTCAGAGCACATGTAATAAGCCCTAAAAGAAACTTTCAGCCTCACTAGTATGGTAGATTTCTAATAAGGGAGAATGAGAAAAAACACTTTTGTGTTTGAGGGGAAATTCCAAACTTTTGTGTGAAAAAACAATGTTATTACTTTACTCTTTCCATCCAAGTAGCTTACTGGATGGAAATACCTGGTAAAAAAATACACCAAATACTAAAAAATTGTAGGTAATTTCCATTTCTGGAGTATATCAGATATATATTCCTATAAAAAAATTTTGCCAGGAACATCCGGCCTGTGAATGATTCCACCATTGTTCATCAGCCTGTTTCCTAACAATGTCATCAGGATGACTGGAAAAGCTGGCGCATTTGCCTTTGAGTCTCAAGAACGTATTGTGAGCATCCCAGAATATGATATCCCATTTGAGGAGCAAAATAAATAGTTTTTTTCCCCCTCAGCGCACTGGTAAGGAGTTTGAAGTATTTGAGAAAGGTATAAGATAGCACACAGGTATAGCACATACACTACCCTACCAGAGAATTCCCTAATTTACTCACAAAGAAATAAGCAGAAAACACAGGGATTCAGTTTGCAATTAAATCATTAAAAATATCTCTGAGGAAGCTCAGCTGTGAAAACATATTTCCAGCTTTATCACCACAATTGTACTAAAGAAAAATAATGCCCCAGTCTGTTAAAAAAAAAAAAATTGTTTGAGTAGAAAAAATTTTTTTTCTAGTAATTAAATATATTTGGCCATAAGCACTGAATAAACATGATACTGGTTTCATTTACTAGTAAAACAAACAAACTGTGTTTAGAACTAAGCCCAACACAGAAACAGTTGAAATTTCTTATGATTCCAAATCACAGCATATGCAAAAATTTATCACTGTGTGTTCATTTCATGAAGAACCCTATTTAGTGAGAATAATTATTTTAAAAATGTTTTTTTCTCCATGGCCAAATGAACCATGTAGTGTTAAATGTATAATTATGACTCAGGTACTCTTTAGAGTTTACAATTCATTCTTATATTATTTTAAAAGTTTATCCTCACAATAACCTTGAAAGCAGATAGAATCACCTCTGTATTAATCCAGAATATTTTAATTTCAAGAAACACAACTCAAACTACTGCAAGAGAAAAAGGGAAGTTAATTGGTTCATAAAACTGAGAATTGTAGCTGCTTCAAGCATGGCTGGAGTCAGGGACTTATAGGGATATAACTCTCCTCCCTCCGCCTCAGCGCTTTGTGCTTTGGCTTCCTGTTCACTCTCCACTGGTTAAAATATATGGCCACTGCAGCAGCCTATAGTCCACAGTACAGCTTTCCTGCAAAAGCTTCCCTTTTCCCTGACACGCACATATCAGGTTTCACAGTCTCCGAGCGGCCTTGCTTGAGTCAGGTTCTCATCTCTGAATCAGTCACTATGTCCGAAAGTGTGAGGCCCTTTAGCTGTCCTGTGGTTATGTCTGTGGCTGGGGAAGAGAGGGGCTGCACAAGGACGGGTTAATTTTTCAAGGAAAGAAATACTAGAGAAACACATAATGTCTAATATAACCTCCGAAGTTCAAGGGAGCAAACTTAGGCCCAAAGCAATTAAAGAAACTAGGGATCATAATTAAATTAGGGCTTTCCTGGTGGTTCTGATAGTAAGGAATCTGCCTTCAGGGCAGGAGACCCAGATTTGATCCCTGGGTCAGGAAGATCCCCTGGAGAAGGGAATGGCAACCCACTCCAGTATTATTGCTGGGAAATCCCGTGGACAGAGGAGCCTGGTAGGACTATAGTCCATAAGGTTGCAAAAAAGTTGGACACAACTTAGTGACTTTAGCTCAGCTGGTAAAGAATCTGCCTACAATGCGGGAGACCTGGGTTCAATCCCTGGGTTAGGAAGATCCCTTAGAGAAGAGAAAGGTTACCCACTCCAGTATTCTGGCCTGGAGAATTCCATGGAGGGGTCGCAAAGAGTTGGACACAATTGAGTGACTAACACACACACAAAAGCGATATTACATGATTATTAACTAAAGCTCATACTTTATTCAGATTTCCTTAGATCTAAGCCAGCATTCACATTCTGTGTATTAATGCATATATATGGGAACATATATATATATAATGCATATAGAAAGATGGGAACAATGACCCTATATGCAAGACAGAAAAAGAGACATAGATGTAGAGAACAGACATTTGGACTCTGTGGGAGAAGGCGAGAGTGGGATGTTTTGAGAGAAAAGCATTGAAACATGTATATTACCATATGTGAACTAGATCGCCAGTCCAGGTTCAATGCGTGAGACAGGGCGCTTGGGGCTGGTGCACTGGGATGACCCAGAGGGATGGGATGGGGAGGAAGGTGGGAGGGGGTTCAGGATGGGGAACACATGTACACCTGTGGCTGATTCATGTCAATCTATGGCAAAACCAATACAATATTGTCATTAGCCTCCAATTAAAATGAATGAATTAATATTTTTTAAAAAGGACCTCATCCAGGAAGTCATATAACATTTAGCCATTATGTCTTAGAATCCTCTAGGCTGTGACAGTTTCTCAGACCTTTTTTTTTTTGATGACTCTATGTTGAAGAATATTGGTCAGATATTTCATAAAACATCCTTCAGTTGTGGTTTTACTGATGTTTTCAATGTAATCAAAAGATTTATATGGGTTTTGGAGAAGAAGATCATAGAAGTGAAATGCTATTTTTATCACATCGCATCAAGGGTACATACTAGAAATATGACAAATCATTGTTGATGTTAACCTTGACCACCTGGCTGAGGTAGTGTTTGTCAGAGTTTTCCTTACATAAAGTTCCTCTTTTTCCTCATTTCCATACTTTTTGAAAAAATATTACTATGCCCAGCCCATACTTAAGGAATAAGGAGTTTTGCTTAACCTCTATGTGAGTGGAGTATCTGCGTAAATTTTTGGAATTCTTCTGCATGAGAAATTAGTGTATGTCCTCCATTTATTTACTTATTCAATCAATTATATGTATCAGTATAAACTCATGGATATTTATTCACCTAGAGTAAATTTCTGAGGACAATGTAGCAATTTCTGTGGACAATGAAGTCCAAACTGTGATAATATTGTCTCACTTTAGTTTCTGGAAAGATCTATAACTGTTGGTTTTGTAACAGAGAAGAACAAAAACAAACCTAATAAAATAAAAAAATTAAAGAAAAAAGGAATTCTAGCATTTTCCTTTCTTTTGCCTTCTTTGACTGAAGACTAATACATTAGTCTAAACATAACCAATTTTTTAAAGTTAAAAACCAACAGACCTATATCAAGAAAGAGATTTACTAATTTTCTAGCTAATAATAAATGTCAATTATCTACACACTCAAATAAATCCTCAGATGAGAAGTCAGTGAGTTTAAAAGGGACAAATAAAGAAAAGATAATCTTTCCCTAATTTTTTCCACAATGCTCTCATACTGAGACATTTACTAAGGGTGGCAAATAAGGTCAGTCTCATATGGGAGATGGTGCTAACAGGGCAAAGGAAAATTTCAGCACTAAAACACTTTGAGAGTAACCTGGGCATGCTCACATCCACAAAGTCAGGCCAAGTGATGGTGATAAATGGTAGCAACCAAATCTTTCAGTAACATCCATGTAATAAGAATTTATTTAGTAACTATGTGAGAGTTGGACTGTGAAGAAGGCTGAGCACCAAAGAATTGATGCCTTTGAACTGTGGTGTTGGAGAAGACTCTTGAGAGTCCGTTGGACTGCAAGGAGATCCAACCAGTCCATTCTGAAGGAGATCAGCCCTGGGATTCCTTTGGAAGGAATGATGCTAAAGCTGAAACTTCAGTACTTTGGCCACCTCATGCGAAGAGTTGACTCATTGGAAAAGACTCTGATGCTGGGAGGGATTGGGGGCTGGACGAGAAGGGGACGGCAGAGGATGAGATGGCTGGATGGCATCACTGACTTGATGGATGTGAGTCTGGGTGAACTCCGGGAGTTGGTGATGGACAGGGAGGCCTGGCGTGCTGTGATTCACGAGGTTGCAAAGAGTCGGACACGACTGAGTGACTGAACTGAACTGATAAACCCAACAGGGCTTCCCTGGTGGCTCAGATGGTAAAGAATCTGCTTTCCAATGCCAGAGACCCAGGTTTCATCATTGGGTCAGGAAGATCCCCTGGAGAAGGGAATGGCTCCCTACTCCAATATTCTTGCCTGGAGAATTCCATGGACAGAGGAGCCTGGTTGGCTACAGTCCATGGAGTCACAAAGAGTCAGACATGACTGAATGATTAACACGTCACACTTTATAAACCCAACCAAACCATCTTCTTAGGACTGCATAGACATAGCCTGTTCCTAGCTCCACAAGACTATGAGTTGTTTGTGTGTATCCTCAGCACATTTTGCAAAGTGTGATGCAAAGTAGGCATGAAATCAATGTTTGTACAGTAAATGAATTAATGGAGAAACCTTCTTGAGGATCTTGAAAATAAGTAAATATTTTCATTTAAGTATTCTACATTTCAGGCCAAGAACTAATGATCATAGTCAGCATAAACGGTATCACTTGCATCGTCCAGCAAGCAGGCAATCATGAAAGAAAGAAAGTCAGGAGGGAGGGAGGGAGGAAGAAAAAGGAAAAAAGAAAGGGAGGAAAGAAGGAAGAGAATATTTATAAAACTGGGAAATAAACCGGAAATACCGTTACTTCCCAGAGAGAAACAACTATTGCCAATAAATTAAATTTTAATGCAAATGTAATTTGCCCTATGATATATTTGATTTGTCATACTCTTTTCTTATACATTGAAATGGTAATCAGCTAAACACAAAGATGTTACACTAACTTTTGTGGTCATATTTTTCTGCTTTCAGTAAGGCTAAGGTTGAAAGAAGCACCACTTCAGATTCAAACAAGATTAAAGCCAAATGCTAAAATGGTCAGTTCATACAGAACATGATGCACGTTGGTGAGAACAAATTTTAATTCCTTCAAATTCAAAGCAACTATAATGATCTTAGTTGCTTCAAGAAGAGTTAGAATCTGTTATTAATATTTGTGTAACAGACAATTTTAATTACTGCCTTATTCTTTCCAAATGCTAGTGCTGAGGGTGGATTGGGAATTCCTTTCCAAGCCACTAAAATTCAAGAACGCAATCCTGTTTCCAGGGCTTAGGCGTGTCGGGAGCGCTAAGGGAGGAGTAGTCACAGCTTGGTAGTTTAGGTATACTCACCAAAATCTCCTGGCTGACAAACACCTCTCCTGGGAGGCTCTCATGTATGGAACAAGTAGGTGATGATGGGCTATTCTGTCCAAGAGTTCTGAGATCAGCTAACACAGAACCTCACATAGGGGATGTGCAGTACCTATGCAAATGGTCACAAGCCTAGAGCCGCAAGCTTTCTCTGTCAACCACACCACTTGTTAGCACTGGTAACTGAAATGCACTTGGCAGTCTCTTGGTAAGGATTCTGGGTCTCACCTCACACCACATCTCTGTTAGTCCTTCTCAGGCCCTTATGACTTCCCCCAACGTCACTTTCCATCCAGATATCTTGGCTCTTCTGCTCCTACCTTTCAATGCATGAATGTCAGCTAGTTTCCCCCAGGAGTGGGGGTAGACTGACTTACCATAAAGGAGAGACTTAAGCAAACTAATGTTGCCCACTGTTAATCCAAATCTGAGTCCATCAAGAAATGCTTTGAGTGTTAGGTATCTACACTTAGTTTCACTTTTAGATTTGTCTCCTATTCCATGTCCTACGGACTAACATTTTTGCTAAGAAGTGGTGTAAGTAAAACATCAAGAGAGCTATTTCACTATAAACTTTGTAAATTATTGCAAAACAAACATAAACATTCGTTGGTCATGTGAAATGGTCATAAATTAAGAGAGAGCTACTCTCCCCACTCCTCCATGAGAAATGCAGCCCTACTTCAGATATTGAAGACCTGAAGACCACACTTGGCACCAGCTTGGTTCTTCCAGGATTCCATCATACCAGCAGCCCCTGTACTCAGCAGCTAGTACCTACTGAATTCAGTTTATCTGTGGGAAGGGAGCTGGAGCATGAAGAGAATTCATTAGAAGCAAAAAGGCCGTAGACCATTTTATCCATGGCAATTTTAAGTAGTATGTTTCTAGAGATGTTATTAGGAAATGGGCTGAGAGCAGGTAAAAGCAAGCATGAAACATAGGCTGCATGCAGGTGAAGAGGCGAAAGGAGAAACAGATAATTAAATGAATCTTAAAATTGTAGACAACAGAGACAATAGCGAGCAAACACAAGCAACCCATCATCACAGTTTAAGTCTAGCCAAAATGGCCATATCAAGGGATGAAGTGGAAATAAGAATATGACATGTCTGAGTTTGATTGCTTGTATTTGGCTCCTGTTGAGATATATCTCCTGCAGAATGGATTTGCCAAAGATAAGATGAAATAGCAGATGAAATTTCCTTTGCTGAGATTTTATGCAAATGGAAAGAAAGGAAAAAAAGGAAAAAAAAACCCAGTATTTTAGGTTGCTCTCCTGATAATTTATGGTCCTGTCTGTGCTTGGACATTGGACCCAAAGGCAGCAACTTTGCCCATGAAAATGTATCTATTATAGAAATCTAGTACAGGGCATAAGAAGAGTAGCAAGCAAACCCTGTTCCCTAGGAAATGGGTATTCACTGCAAAACAACTATTATGGGATGCATTGTGTTCAAAGGGCAAGGATGTCTGCATGCATCCCAGAGCGCTGAGAGTTAGGATTTAAATGTGGACTTTGACTTGAAGTCTGAGGATTCTATTTTCTTGTTGTACAAAGGGACAAGTTCTCACCATTACATCAAAGACTTACATGTTGTTTTTCTTCATGGACATTAAGCCTATCACCTTCTCCAATGCTAGCTTGAAGTTCTTCGAGTTAAAAAGATCACTATGCTTCAGTTCAGTTCAGTTCAGTTCAGTCGCTCAGTCGTGTCCGACTCTTGGCAACCCCATGAACCACAACACACCAGGCCTCCCTGTCCATCATCAGCTCCTGGAGTCCACCCAAACCCATGTCCATCGAGTCGGTGATGCCATCCAACCATCTCATCCTCTGTCATCCCCTTCTTCTCCTGCCCTCAATCTTTCCCAGTATCAGGGTCTTTACAAATGAGTCAGCTCTTTGCATCAGGTGGCCAAAGTATTGGAGTTTCAGCCTCAGCATCAGTCCTTCCAATGAATACCCAGGACTGATCTCCTTTAGGATAGACTGGTTGGATCTCCTTGCAGTCCAAGGGACTCTCAAGAGTCTTGTCAAACACCACAATTCAAAAGCACTATCCTTAGTGCTTTTGAATTATCTATTTTTTGTGGCATAAAACATGGGAAAGTAGATAAAAGGAATATCAACAGAAGCCGAATATAATAAAAACCTAATGTGAACGGAATCAAGATTGCCAGGAGAAATATCAATAACCTCAGATATGCAGATAACACCACCCTTATGGCAGAAAGTGAAGAAGAACTAAAGAGCCTCTTAATGAAAGTAAAAGAGGAGAATGAGAAAGCTGGCTTAAAACGCAACATTCCAAAAACTAAGATCATGGCATCTGGTCCCATCACTTCATGGCAAATAGATGGGGAAACAATGGAAACAGTGAGAAACTTCATTTTCTTGGGCTCCGAAATCACTGCAGATGGTGACTGCAGACATGAAATTAAAAGACGCTTGCTCCTTGAAAGAAAAGTTATGACCAACCTAGACAGCATATTGAAAAGCAGAGACAGTACTTTGCCAACAAAGGTCTGTCTAGTTAAAGGTCTGGTTTTTTCAGTAGTCACATATGGATGTGAGAATTGTACTATAAAGAAAGCTGAGTGCTGAAGAACTGATGCTTTTGAACTGTGGTGTTGGAGAAGACTCTTGAGAGTCCCTTGGACTGCAAGGAGATCCAACCAATCAATCCTCAAGGAAATCAGTCAATCCTCAAGGAAATCAGTTGGAAGGACTGATTCTAAAGCCAAAACTCAAATACTTTGGCCACCTGATGCGAAGAACTGACTCATTTGAAAAAACCCTGATGCTGGGAAAGATTGAAGGCAGGAGCAGAAGGGGATGACAGAGGATAAGATGGACATGAGTTTGAGCAAGTTCTGGGAGTTGGTGATGGACAGGGAAGCCTAGTGTGCTGCAGTCCATGGGGTCGCAGAGTTGGACATGATGGAGTGACTGAACTGAAATGAATGCTTAACTGCAGTACTCCTAGGGAAGACTTACATAAAATATCTAATCTCTGCGTGTGTGCGCTCAGTCATGTCCAACTCTTAGTGACTCCATGGACTGTAACCCGCCAGGTTCTTTTGTCCATATAATTTTCCAGGCAAGAATACGGGAGTGGGTTGTCATTTCCTCCTCCAGGGGATCTTCCTGACCCAGAAATTGAACCTGCATCTCTGTATCTCTTGCATTGGCAGGCAGATTCTTTACCAGTTATGCCACCTGGGAAGCCTTAAAAAGTCCAATAAAATTGTACTATAAGAAAGAGAGGGTCTGAAGAGTTGGTGAGAAGAAATGTTCCCAAGGGAATTTAAAGGAAACACTCCTCACTAAAAAAAAAAAAAAAAAAAAAACATGATAGAGGGAGAAAGGAAAGATTACCACAAGAATAAAAGAAACAGTTATCTCAAACTATGACACTTCAGAGGGTTTTGCTTCACAACCACAAATTTTACGAGCACATGAGGTTACGGGAAAATAGCAGATACTACCTTGGACCAGTAAACCCTGGAAGGCAGGAGGTACAGAGATCATAGAACAAGTACAAAGGCCAGGAGGGGAGGGAACTCATGCAGGGTATCGAGAAGATGGCTTAGGTGATTTTTAAAAGAAGAACCACAGCTGAAGAGCCTCTCTTTGTTCTAACATTCCCAAGCAAATGGACTCACAGGACAGGAACATGGCAGCAAGGCCACTGAGGCAGGGAAGAACATGGGCAGTTATTCATCCTCTTTCTGCATAATTTTCTCAGCTCATTATAAAACTTGTGGCTTTTGTTTAAGCCTGCTAGTATCCCTCTAGTTTGTGATGAATGCCTCAAGTAAGAATGCCGCCTTGCTTCTTATATTGCACCCGATTTTATTTTATTACATAAGCACATGAAAACACTAACCAAAGTGAGGCTATTTATAAAATTTGCCATCTGCAGCCCCCAGATTCATCAGATGAGGGATAGAAGTTACAAGCACAATTCCAATAGGCCTTCTGCACACTTTGGTCACTTGTGGCAAGAAGCTAATATTTTACCCAAACTATTAAGTATAATAAAATATATCTAACATTTAGATATGCTAACCAACCAAAAGTTAGATGTCACAGGTTAGTTTCCTTGGGAAGTGGATTCTAAGAAGCAGATTAGCTTGCAAAATGTTTATTAAAAAGTGTTCTTGGGGTTCACACCTGTGCATCTGTGGAAGGAAGGAGATGAAAATGGGATAGAGTAGGAAGTGGATGTGCAAGGTAAACTTAACAGTCTCAGCTCATCTCATGGGGAGTTCTACAGCTATAAACATTGCCCCAACTTGGGTTCAACATGAGCTAAACTGCTTCAGTTGTGTCCAACTCTTTGCGACCCTGTGGATTGCAGCCCACAAATTCCTCTGTGCATGGGATTCTCCAGGGAAGAATACTGAAGTGGGTTGCCATTCCCTCCTCCAGAGGATCTTCCCAACCTAGGGATCAAATCTGAGTCTCTTATGTCTCCTGCATTAGCAGGGGGATTCTTTACCACTAGTGCTACCTGGGTGAACATAGCAGACTTTTATGCCCTGGTATGTACTGGTCATTTTATGTAGGCCCTTCTGGAAAAATGTGTTTGGACAGGGTGGCTGCATAGCTGGGATGATCTCTGAAGGGGCTGGTAATTGAAAATCATGACTGAAAGCATTCTCAGCTGTCAGAGTACTGAGTCCTTCACTGGTGGGTCATCTGGAAAGCTCATCAAATGCCCACCGCTGGGATGTCGGTGTTTCCAGGACTATAGCAAATAATATGGAGAAGATAGATGAATAAAATAGTTAATATATGGTTGTCTCCCTTAAGCAAAGAATAAAAGAGACCATGTAACAAGCACTTTCAAGAGGAAGTGACACTTATTTGAAGGGATCAGTTCTGACACTTGGGAGTTGTGTGAATGTAACTCATCTATGGCTCAATTTTTATTTGGGAATTGTAGGTAACAAGTGTATGAGTTTTCTGCTGCTGTAACAAATCACTACAAATTTAGCAACATAAAACAGCATACATTTATTATCTCATGGTTTAGATATATTCATTGAATATATATTCACTCATATGTTCATACATTGGAAGTACATACTAAGCTGTGCTGTGCTAAGTCACTTCAGCCATGTCCGACTCTGCAACCCTAAGGACTATTGGCCGCCAGGCTCCTCTGTCCATGGGATACCCCAGGAAAGAATACTGGAGTGGGTTGCCATGCCCTTCTCAAGGGGATCTTCCCAACCCAGGGATCAAACCCTCGTCTTTTAAGTCTCCTGCATTGACAGGTGGGTTCTTTACCATAGCACCACAAGGGAAGCATTTTGAAAGTACACAGTTAGTAACATATATGTAAAATTAATACATACCTATTGGAACTTCCCTGTGTTCAGTGGTAAAGAATCTGTCTGCCAAGGCAGGAGATACAGGAGACACAAGTTCAATCCCTGGGTCAGGAAGATCTCCTGGAGAAGGAAGTGCCAACCAACTCCAGTATTCTTGCCTGGGAAGTCACACAGGAGCCTGCTGGGCTACAGAGTCCATGGGGTGGCAAAGAGCTGGACAGCACTGCGTGACTAAACAATGACAAATGTGTTAATACATTGAAGCAAATATTAATAAACCTAAGTATATTTTAATTATTTTAGAGAATAATCATTAACAGAAGGTTAATAAATTCCTTCTACATTACAACTGATTGTCATGCATAACCCCCGAAATTCCTTTGAATAGAGATCATCTTGATTTCAGTTCAGAATGCTACAACGTGTTCATTCTGACAAATCTGTCCCTGCCACGCTTGTGCTGTGTTTAGAACCTCAGATAGCATCCTTCTTTTATGACTTGTTCAAAGAATCATCCCAACAAGTCCCTAAAAAAAGGTATGTTTGGTCTCATGGTAAAAGATTGAACTGGGGTACCTTCTCCCTAATGATACACTAAGAAGTATGTAGATCATTTGTTTATTTGCACAACAAAGGAAACTATCAGCAAGGTTAAAAGACAGCCTTCAGAAAGGGAGAAAATAACAGCAAATGAAGCAACTGACAAAGAATGAATCTCAAAAATATACAAGCAGCTCCTACAGCTCAATTCCAGAAAAATAAGTGACCCAATAAAAAAATGGGTCAAAGAACTAAACAGACATTTCTCCAAAGAAGAGACACAAATGGCTAACAAACACATGAAAAGATGCTCAATATCACTTATTATCAGAGAAATGCAAATCAAAACCACAGTGAGGTACCATCTCACACCAGTCAGAATGGCTGCCATCAAAAAGTCTACAAGCAATAAATGCTGGAGAGGGTGCAGAGAAAAAGGAACCCTCTTACACTGTTGGTGGGAATGCAAATTAGTACAGCCACTATGGAGACCAGCGTGGAGATTCCTTAAAAAGCTGGAAATAGAACTGTCAGATGACCCAGCAATCCCACTGCTGGGCATACACACTGAGGAAACCGAGAATTGAAAGAGACACGTGTACCCCAATGTTCATCGCAGCACTGTTTCGCAATAGCCAGGACAAGGAAGCAACCTAGATGTCCATCAGCAGACGAATGGATAAGAAAGCTGTGGTACATATACACAATGGAGTATTACTCAGCCATTAAAAAAAATGCATTTAAATCAGTTCTAATGAGGTGGATGAAACTGGAGCCTATTATGCACAGTGAAGTAAGTCAGAAAGAAAACCACCAATACATTATGCTAATACATATATATGGAATTTAGAAAGATGGAAATGACCCTATATGTGAGACAGCAAAAGAGACACAGATGTAAAGAACAGACTGTTGGATTCCGTGGGAGAGGGGCGAGGGTGGAATGATTTGGGAGACTAGCATTGAAACTTGTATATTATCATATGTGAAATAGATCGCCTGTCCAGGTTTGATGCCTGAGTCACGTTGCTCAGGGCTGGTGCACTGGGATGACCCTGAGAGATGGGATGGGGAGGGAGGTGGGAGGAAGGGTGGATGGGGAGTGTACTTGTGTACACCCATGGCTGATTCATGTGAATGTATCGAAAAACCACCACAATATTGTAAAGTAATTAGCTTCCAATTAAATTTTTAAATGCATTCTTGAATAATAAGAAAAAATATGCAGATCAAACAGTCTACAACTGTTGCTAATCTAGAATTCTGTGAAACTTGTTCAGGAAAACTCTGGAGATTAAGAAGAAAAATAAAGCATGCATTTGACCTGGGGCAACCGCATCTGGCTGGGCCCCAGTCCCCAGGAACTGTCAGGCTGCCCGGTTACTACAGGGAAAAGAGCTCTTGGGACCCTCCATCTGTGCTGTTTTCCTCCAAGAGGAATGTTCTGATGCTTCAAGCTTCTTCTCTGAGGAAAAGATTGCCTCCTGCCTCTGTTGCTTCTGGTTGCCCTTTGTCCTCATGGATTATGCCTCTGACTTCAATATTAAGATCAAACCCATACAGCTCTTACTCCTCCACAGTTTAAGTTTTTTAAAATTGCCTCATGAACACAGAAGCAACCTAAGTGTCCACGGACAGCAGAATGGATAAAGAAGATGTGGTTTATATATATATATATATATATATATATACACACACAGACAGTGGAACATTACTCAGTAATAAGAAAGAATGAAATATTGCCACTTGCAGGAATGTAGATGGACTTAAAATTATATTAAGTGAAGTAAATCAGAGAAAGACAGATATCATATGATATCACATATATGGAATCTAAAAAATTATACAAATGAACTTACTTACAAAACAGAAATAGACTCACAGAAAACAAACATGATTATCAAAGAGGAGAGTGGAAGGAAAAATTATGAGTTTGGATTTAAAATATACATACTACTATATATAAAATGTGTTAGTCCCTCAGTCATGTCTGACTCTTTGTGATCCCATGGACTGTAGCCTCTGTCCATGGAATTCTCCAGGTAAGAATTACTGGAGTGGGTTAGTGTTTCCTTCTCCAAGGGATCTTCCAGACCCAGGGATTGAACCTGGGTCTCCTCCACTGCCGGCAGACTCTTTACCATTTGAACCACCATCTGAAGCTAATCAACAAGGACCTACTCCATAGCACAGAAATAATACTCACTATCTTATAATAACCTATAATGAAAGAGAATGTAAAAAATAATGTATATATATGGAACCTATATGTGGACTCCAAAAATCTTATATGTGGAATCTAAAAAAATGACACAAATGAACTTATTTACAAAACAGAAATGGACTCAGTCTGTATCAGAGAAGGCAACGGCAACCCACTCCAGTACTCTTGCCTGGAAAATCCCATGGATGGAGGAGCCTGGTAGGCTGCAGTCCATGGGGTCACTAAGAGTCGGACACGACTGAGAGACTTTACTTTCACTTTTCACTTTCATGCATTGGAGAAGGAAATGGCAACCCACTCCAGTGTTCTTGCCTGGAGAATCCCAGGGACAGAGGAGCCTAGTGGGCTGCCATCTATGGGGTCGCACAGAATCGGACACGACTGGAGTGACTTAGCAGCAGCAGTATATATATATATTTACATATGTGTAAATAACTGAATCACTTTGCTGTATATCTGAAACTAACACAGCATTGTAAATCAACTATATTTCAATAAAATTTTTTTTGAAAAGAAGTAAAAAAACATTGCCTCATGTATCCCTTCCCTCTCCATCACAATACTAGTGAATAGGGTTAGATTTATAGAAACTTGTAAGAGAAATTTAGGTTTAATATTTATTTAAATGAATCATTGAGAATTTTGTTCTGAGCACTTATAGGACTTTAGGAACATGGTCTCATCATTTGGACTGGAGGAGCATAGGATACATGGCTGGGAATGTTCGGGAGTGGGGAGAAGAGCTCAGAGTTGTACTAGCCAATAATCCAGCCATGGTGTGAGGAGATGCTCACATGGACCCCCCACCTATATCCTTGTATAGAATGATAAAACAGAAAGTTTAATCAGGGGTTTACAATATAGATGATAGTTATCTGCAATGTACATTGTGTGAACAAACTCCTGGATGCTATAAAAAACCAGAAATTAAAATTTGATCATAAATATATTCTTTCAGAACTTCCTCTTTTCTGTCATATAATCTATTTTGGGGATTAAAAAGGAGAAGTTCAAGTGAAATTAAATTATTAAACAGTATATTATTAAAGAAGTCACATGTTGAGGGGACTCTGGTCCATAGTTGAAAAATAACTACATTATGGTTTTGGTGCTGCTACCAACTGACTGTGTGATTTTTGGCAAGAATCTTATTGATCTAGAAAAGAATATGATTGTAAAGGAATTAATAATGGCTGAATCTTGGGGAAATTTCCTTCTATTTTCAAGCATCATACACCACTCTTCAACCACTGATGATTTTTTGTATGCACTTATATTTTATTGGAACTTCCATGGTGGTCTAGTGGTTCAGACTCTAACTCCAATGCAGGGGGCACAGGTTTAATCCCTGGTCCAGAAAATACATTAGATACAGTCATTTTAGGCATCAATTTGTAAGCTGAGTTTAGACTTTGATGTAACTTAATTGTTTTTAGACTCTCTGCACTACTGCCTCTATCCGTCGGAAGAGATAATTGAGGAGTCCTCTATATACGTCATGAGCTTCCCAGGTGGCGCTAGTGGTAAAGAACCTGCCTGCCATTGCAGAAGATGTAAGAGACAAGGGTTTGATCTTTGGGTCTGGAAGATCCCCTGGAGGAGGGCATAGAAACCCATTCCAGTATCTGCTGCATATGTGACCCAATCATCACGTCTTTTTAAGAGGAAGTAGCATATAATTTAATAGTCATAATTAATATGGTATTTTAACAGTAACTCAGTAGAATTTAATTTAATAATAATCATTTAATAATAACCATTATTCATAAAAATAAAAAATAATTAAAAATTACATTTTCTTCTGGAAATTGTACCACAGCAATATTGTAAAAAAGTAAGGGATTTCCAAAATAAGAAAGCTGAGTTAAGTGCCAAGTCCATAATTGGAGGAAGTTCATGCATCTGACACACGTGGCATGTGTGTGTGCAAAGTTGCTCAGTCATTTCCAGCTCTTTGTGACCCCTATGGACCATAGGGGTCACAGGCTCCTCTCTCCATGGGTTTCTCCGGGCAAGAATACTGGAATGGGTTTCTATGCCCTCCTCCAGGGGATCTTCCAGACCCAAAGATCAAACCCTTGTCTCTTACGTCTTCTGCAATGGCAGGTGGGTTCTTTACCACTAGCGCCACCTGGGAAGCTCATGACATACATAGGGGACTCCTCAATTATCTCTTCCGACGGATAGAGGCAGTAGTGCAGAGAGTCAATTAAGTTACATCAAAGTCTAAACTCAGCTTACAAATTTATGCCTAAAATGACTGTATCTAATGTTTTGAGGATTAGCAATACTTCATATTAAATAATGAAATTCCAATTCAGGACACACAGGAAGTATCTAGTTTACCATGCAACCAGTGTTTTCAAGAGAAAAAAAAAATGATCATCTCTGCTTCCAAGCCAAAAAAAAAAAAAAATAGCTTAAATCTGACTTTCTGTAAGTAATTAATAGTTTGAATTACATAACACTTTAGGTGGACTGAAGTAAGCTTCAAGTCAGAAGATCTGTGTTTAAATATTTGAATCTACTTTTACTAGCTATGTTGACAATGGGCAAGGCCACAAATCCTTTGAACTTCAGTGTGATCACCTGGGATGTGAAGTTAATAGTAAGAGTTATATCTGCCTGTGTTCTTCCAGTGAGTATGGATAAAATGCAACAAAATCATTAATGGGAATTTCTTTGTAAAGTATTTAAAATTATAATTGTTTAATGAACTATTACAGATAAAATCATGTAGCAATATAAATGTATAACTTCATATTTTATGCAAACTTTGTGAACTATACTCAAGTTTTTATATGATTATACTTTCGAGGATAATATGATTTATCTGAAAAGACATATAAACAAGACATATAGCATTCTTCCACTAACACCATGTCAGCATGTATAAATCTCTAAAGCTCTGTGGAGTTCAGTTTCCTCAGATATAAAAAATATTGGTTTGGTGGCTTCCATGTTTTCTTGAAGCCCTAAAGCATGATTTGAGGAAAAAAATCAGAAGGGAGCTGGCATTTGAAAGTATGATTTGGCATTAACAAAGCAAAACAGATGCTAGTACATCCGGCTTTAACTGCAGATAAAATAATGAAAGGAACAGTAAAATGTGGTCATATATTTAAATCATATAGTTTGTAAGAATAGTGGCTAGAATGTCTATATAACCTGCATATGAATAACAGTCAATATGAAACACTCATGGAAATTTATCATAACCATGACAACCAAATTCCAGATTGCTAACTTCTTATGAGTTTCTTTCAAAATTCAAAGGACTGTAAGATACCACACAGGGCCGCTAAGTTTTCAGTTAGACTCTCAACTCCGGGATATGTGTCTCCATAAATCTATGAAACAGACACTGTACTTTGCACAGGGTCTTGTGATGCTGTTTTCAGCAGCCAGAGCATGAAAATTCTGCAAGTAGATCAGTCCTAGTCTGTCAGGCAGAACAAGGCATGACTACTCAACCTTGGGGACCTGGAACCCCCACCCGAGCTAGATGGAACATTTCGTATATTATCTCAAATGATGCTGCTAAGTAAGCTCAGTAGGTAGACTACTCCACTGTTTCCTCCATCCTTCTGTTTTATTCTTTTCTTCCTTCCATCTTCCATATAATAACATATGAAGGTGACTGCTAAGTATAGACCTGACCCAGGGGAACTCACTCTCTAGCTGAGGCAAGAGCCCATGCACCTGATAAACCACCAAATATAAATAAAGAAGAGCAACGAGTTACTGAGACAGAGATCATGGAGAACAGTTCCCTAAGAAACACCTGAACTTACCCTTGAAAATTTACAAATTACATGACATGGGAGGAGCCAGAGTACATTTTGTGAATTTCAATTCAGTCTCACCTCCAGGGGTATCACTCCTCTCACTTACTAACCAATAAGCGCAGACCACTCACAGGAGTTCTCTGGTTTCAAATGCAGTCCTGTACCTCTAATTTCTTTGCCTCTGCTGCCCCCTCTGCCTGAAAGAGTCTCCGGACCAACCTCCCATCCAAACCTGCTGACTTTTTCTTTGAAAGTCAGATCAAGGGTAACTGTAAATCCTCTGTGAAGCCTTCTGTGGCTCCCCTAGACAGGTTAGGCTTGCCACACTGTAGCCACCCCCACTGCAAGCTGACTTAACTCCACAGTATCTGTCATCACATCGCTGGTCCACACATATCCATGCTGTGTCCAAGCTACACTGCGTGTTATTCGTCGTTTAAATCTCAGACCATCAACAGCGCAAAGCGCTTAGTAAATATGCAACATGTGTTCCAGGAATCAATAAATTGTACATAAACATTTGTTAACTGTGTGTAATTTGGGTGGTGGATTAGTGGCTTTAAGCGTTAAGGGCTCCGTCTAATTCAGGTTATTCTTGAAAATACTACCATGTGGCTTAACCTATAATAAAAGTTACAGAGGAATGGTTTGAGACTGCTAGACCCTCACCACTGAATGAACTATAGGCAATGCAAATATTAATATCAAACAAGCATAAATATTCACAGAATGAGATAAATGAGGCAACGCATACAAAAACAGCATCTGAGTCTTCTGAGAGTGGTTTGTGAACACAGGATGCTTTGGAACACTATAAATAGAAGATTAAGCTAAAAGAGCATTAGGTAGGTGGGTAGGTAGGCAGTACAGAGAACTGGTAACAAAGAGAATATTCACATTAGTATTCAGAAATATCTCAGGTAAAGAATTCATTTCTCGGTGAGAATGAAAATGATTCTTACTAAAAGTAGACTCATATTTACATATTGACATCTTAAGCACATTCTCTGCACTGCTTTTAAAATAAAAATGGAGCATTCTCTGATGGAAAAGGAATTTCACACAACATGTCAACCAACATCTAGAGATTGTGTGGCAGTGAGAACATAAATGTTTTCCAGCTTCACAGTAGGTCACAGTGCAGGGAAGCCTGCACTGAGAATAAAGCCGAGTGTGTAAGAGGTACCTGAATTCACATGTGAGCTGACTTCCCAGTTCACCCTGGAGCAGAGGAGCTCCTTGCTACCCTAAGTAACAGGGAGGGAATAAGATCATCAGAAGTCAGAGCTGCAGCATTTATGGGGGCCATCTTCTTTGGCTATACTTATGTTCAGATGAAGAAACCTTTTAGAGACCAGGAAGGTGAAGAAACTTAGCAGGTAGTAAGGGCTAGAAAATGTCAGAGTTGGAGCTAAAATCTTAGATCTCTAATTCTCAGTCCAGTGTTCTTTATTCTAACCTGGTTGCAAAGAGTCGGACACGACTGAGCGACTGACCTGAACTGAAGCTATGTCAAAATCAGGCAAAAAAATAAAATCTTAAGGCTACTAGGATTTACATTCAGAAGAGTTTCTACAAAGAAATAGATTCTGCTTCATGTTTCAATGTCAAGTTTTGTTTCCTTCTTGTTAACAGAAAGAGAGATATGGACCACAGTCTCCTAGTGACATCTGGTGTCTAAATCTGGGTAATACAAAAAAACAGGAATAATAAAAAGACTTCTGTATTTATGTTTATTAACATTAATAACATTTGGTTATTAAATCCAAAACTTGGAGAGTATTTTAAAAATTTTGAAGATAGTCTTTCATGGTTTGCCTGCTCAGTAATATGTTGATAAACAGAGCTGTGTTTTATAGTGATTTTATTTTTAATAATAATGAATTGTTGCCATGTGTGTGCTCAGTCATGTCCAGCTCTTTGTGACCCCAAGGACTGTAGCCCACCAGGCTCCTCTGACCATGGAATTTTCCAGGCAAGAATACTTGAGTGGGTTATCATTCCCTTCTCCAGGGGATCTTCCTGACCCAGGAATCCAACCCAGGTCTCCTGCATTGAAGGCAGATTCTTTGCCATCCGTGCCACCATGAAGGTCAATACTGGGCCATCTCAGTCTAACTACACAATCTATTCCACAAAGTTTTATGAGAACTTATAACATGACAGAAACAGTTCTAGCAACAAGGGATGCAAAGATAGATATCTATTACCACTTTCTTCAGGAAACTCACTGCTTATCTGAAGAAATAAACTCATCAGTTCAGTTGCTCAGTCGTGTCTGACTCTTCATGACCCCATGGGCTGCAGCTCGCCAGGCCTCCCTGTCCATCACCTTAACTCTCCACTCAATTAGAAAGGAATGGGAGACAGAAACCAGAGTTGTCTATTTTTTACTCAAGTCACTTCAGTCATGTCCAAACACCAAGGAGCACACGTGCCTAATGAGTTATGGAGTTAAGAGTCATAACCCAATCTGATCTTGCCAAGGGACAGTCAATATTGCTAAATAAGTAATCTAAGTGCTTGCACTTAGATAGGATGTACAGTATGATCGTGTCTGGAGGAGCTGGCTATCAAGAGTCTAACTTCAGTTCAGTTCAGTTGCTCAGTCATGTCTGACTCTTTGCGACCCCATGAATCGCAGCACGCCAGGCCTCCCTGTCCATCACCAACTCCCGGAATTTACCCAAACTCATGTCCATCAAGTCGGTGATGCCATCCAACCATCTCATCCTCTGTCGTCCCCTTCTCCTCCTGCCCCCAGTTCCTCCCAGCATAAGGGTGTTTTCCAATGAGTCAGCTCTTCGCATGAGGTGGCCAAGGTACTGGAATTTCAGCTTGAGCATCAGTCCTTCCAACGAACACCCAGGACTGATCTCCTTTAGGATGGACTGGTTGGATCTCCTTGCAGCCCAAGGGACTCTCAAGAGTCTAACTTAGGATATACTAACTCTGAGACACTTTGCAAGTGAGGATGTCCAGTAGCAGTTGAATAGAATCTTAAGCTCAGGGGAAGGCTTCCCTGGTGGCTCAGTGCTAAAGAATCTGCCAGTGCAGGAGACACAGGTTTGATCCCCGATCTGGGAGAAGGTCATATGCCACAGAACAACTAAGCCCATGCTCGAGAGCCCAGGAGTCACAGCTACTGAGCCCACATGCTACAACTACTGAAGCCTGGACTCCCTAGAGCCCATGCTCAGGCTCCACAGTGAGAAGCCACTGCAATGAGAAGTGTGTGCACTGCAACTAGCAACAACCCCTGCTTAACGCTACTAGAGAAAAGCCCATGAAGCAATGAAGACCTAGCATAGCCAAAAATAACTAAGCTCAGGAGAAAGAACGTTTGAGCACATCAACATACAGATAATATTTATTTTATTTATTTATATTTTTTTAGTTCTACCAGTTTATTGCTACCAACTCATCACCCTCCACCCTCATGCACACGTGCTCAGTCATGTAACCCCATGGACTGCAGCCCACCAGGCTCCTCTGTCCATGGACTTTTCCAGGCAAGAATACTGGAGTGGGTTGCCATTTCCTTCTCCACAGATAATATTTAAAGCCATAAGAATGGATGACATCACCTTGGGAATGAGTTTTGATAGGGGAAGAGATCTAAGAACCCGACCTCAGTTCAGTTCAGTTCAGTTCAGTCACTCAGTCGTGTCCAACTCTTTGCGACTCCATGAATCGCAGAACACCAGGCCTCGCTGTCCATCACCAACTCCCAGAGTTCACTCAGACTCACGTCCATCGAGTCAGTGATGCCATCCAGCCATCTCATCCTCTGTCGTCCCCTTCTCCTCCTGCCCCCAATCCCTCCCAGCATCAGAGTCTTTTCCAATGAGTCAACTCTTCACATGAGGTGACCAAAGTACTGGAGTTTCAGCTTTAGCATCATTCCTTCCAAAGATATCCCAGGGCTGATCTCCTTCAGAATGGACTGGTTGGAACTCCTTGCAGTCCAAGGGACTCTCAAGAGTCTTCCCCAACACCACAGTTCAAAAGCATCAATTCTTTGGCACTCAGCTTTCTTCACAGTCCAACTCTCACATCCACACATGATCACTGGAAAAACCATAGCCTTGACTAGACGGACCTTTGTTGGCAAAGTAACGTCTCTGCTTTTCAACCTCAGTGAACCTCAATGGAGAGATGAGAAGAATTAACAGTGGGCGCTATAAGATGCAACTAATGGGGATAGGATAACTGAAAGAGGAGTGTCCAGAAACCAAGTGAAGAAAGCATTTCAAGAAAAGAGTCATCTAGAACTCAATCAATCAAAAGTCGGGCAGAAGACCTAAATAGACATTTTTCCAAAGAAGACATACAGATGGCCAATAGGCACGTGAGAAGATGCTCAACATGCTTATCAGGGAAGTGCAATTCAAGTCTACAGTGAGATATCACCTCACACCAGTCAAAATGACCATAAATTAAAAATTCACAAATAATAAGCCCTGGAGAGGGTGTGGAGAAAACGGAACCCTACTACTCTATTAGTGGGAATGAAAAATGGTGCAGCCACTATGGAAGTTCCTTAAAAAACTGAAAATAGAGTTACCATATGATCCAGCAATCTTACTCCTGGGTATATATCCAGAGAAAACTCTGATTCTAAAAGATATACACACCCCAATTTTCAGAGCAGCACTATTTACAATAACCAAGACATGGAAGCAACCTAAATGTCTTTTGACAGATGAATACCCTTTGCAGCAACATGGATGAATACAGAGATTGTCATACTAAGTGAAGTAAGTCAGACAGAGACACATGAACATCATATAATATCACTTATATGTGGAATCTAAAATATGATACAAGTAAACCTATTTAGAAAACAGACTCACAGACTTAGAAAACAAACTTATTTTTACCAAAAGTGAAATGTGGGTAGGGGTAGATTAGGAGGATGGGAATAACATATACACACTGCTATAGATAAGATGAGGGCTTCCCAGGTGGCACAATGGTAAATAAATTGACTGCCAATGCAGGAGACGCAGGAGACATGGGTTCAATCTTTGGTAGGGAAGATCCCCTGGAGGAGGAAATGGCAACCTGCTCCAGTATTCTTGCAAAGAAAATTCCATGTACTGAGGATATGAGTAGGCTACAGTTTATGGGGTTGCAAAAGAATGGACTTTACTGAGCATGCATGCATGCATAGATAAGATAGATACAAGGTCCTACTGTATAGCACAGGAGCTATATTCAGTATCTCATAATAAGCTATATAGAAAAGAATATGAAAGGTATATATATATATATATATATATATATATATAATTGAATCACTTTGCTGTATACCATAAACTAAGCTATGGAGAAGTTAATTAAGAGAGAGACTGAGGATTTACCATTGAATTTAGCACAGTGGGAGTCATGCATAAACTTGAGAACGGGTCCTTTTTTGTGTGTGTGGAGCTCTTTTGGAGTAGATTCAAGATAGAGCTGGAGAAGAGGGAGGGGACAAAGTGAGAATAAGAAATCTCTTTCAAAGGATTTTTGGATGTATAAGGAAGCAGAGAAATCAGGTAATAGTTGGAGATTGTTTAAAGCCAGGGGTTATTTTTTAAAACAAGAAGATACTATGTATGTTTGTGTTGGCAGAGTGCCAACTGAGTAATTTCCTCAGTTAAGTCTCTGCAACAAAGATTTAGAACTGGTGGACCAGTGTTCAGCTCAGTTACAGGTCAGAGATTTATTTGGTACAAGCAACTCTTGCAGATCAATTCCAGAAAAATAAATGACCCAATCAAAAAATGGGCCAAAGAACGAAATAGACATTTCTCCAAAGAAGACATACAGATGGCTAACAAACACATGAAAAGATGCTCAACATCACTCATTATCAGAGAAATGCAAATCAAAACCACAATGAGGTACCATTTCACACCAGTCAGAATGGCTGCAATCCATAAGTCTACAGGCAATAAATGCTGGAGAGGGTGTGGAGAAAAGGGAACCCTCTTACACTGTTGGTGGGAATGCAAACTAGTACAGCCACTATGGAGAACAGTGTGGAGATTCCTTAAAAACCTGGAAATAGAACTGCCATACGACCCAGCAATCCTACTGC
Source organism: Bos javanicus (assembly GCF_032452875.1). NCBI lineage: Eukaryota > Metazoa > Chordata > Mammalia > Artiodactyla > Bovidae > Bos > Bos javanicus. The sequence goes on along the minus strand of NC_083896.1, from coordinate 6,176,112 downwards.
TGGGCATATACACCGAGGAAACCAGAATTGAAAGAGACACCTTTACCTCAATGTTCATGGCAGCACTGTTTATAATAGCCAGGACATGGAAGCAACCTAGATGTCCATCAGCAGATGAATGGATAAGAAAGCTGTGGTACATATACACAATGGAGTATTACTCAGCCATTAAAAAGAATACATTTGAATCAGTTCTAATGAGGTGAATTAAACTGGAGCCTATTATAAAGACTGAAGTAAGCCAGAAAGAAAAACACCAATACAGTATACTAACACATATATATGGAATTTAGAATGATGTAACAACAACACTGTATGCAAGACAGCAAAAGAGACACAGATGTATAGTGTTTTGGACTGTGTGGGAGAGGGAGGGGAGAATGATTTGGGAGAATGGCATTAAAACATGTATAATATCATATTAGAAACAAATCGCCAGTCCAGGTTTGATGCAGGATACAGGAAGCTTGGGGCTGGTGCACTGGGATGAGCCATAGGGATGGTATGGGGAGGGAGGTGGGAGAGGGGTTCAGGATGGGGAACACATGTACACCCATGGCGGATGCATGTTGATGTATGGCAAAACCAATACAATATTGTAAAGTAAAAAAAGAAAAAGAAAAAAAATAAAGGATAGTACACCCCCAAGGTGTGAGGGGAGACCAACCTGAAGGGAAGGCCTCAGCCCATCTTGGTTCCCTCTTTTTATACTTTTTGTCTTCTTCCCTGCTCCAGCTCCCCCCACCATGCCTGCTCTATGCAAATTAGGGCTAGCAATCATCATTGATCAGGAATAGGATGTGTTTCACCTGAGGTTCCCACTCCAGTCCATGGATTTCTCCTTTATTCCCTTTATTTGGGCTTTCCCCTTTTTTTCTTTTAGTTATCATCACTCTGGACTCCTTGTTCCTTTTCTAACTACTTAACTCCCTCCCTCAAGAGATAGGAGGGCCAATTCTTTAGGAATAGGGGCACTGAGGTCTCTCTGGCTACTTCCTGCTGAGCTAGGATGGCGAGGGGCTTTGGGCCTCTCCCTCTCGCTAGTCTCAAGCCTGAGAGTCCTCATAGTGGTGTCTGTCTAAGTACAAGGGAGTTTCCTTGGCTATGACAGAGAGACAGCAATGTAGCCCAGGCTGAAGCAAGAGCTCTCCTGATAAAGTTTATCCCCAGAAACTTAGTTTTTTGCCTGTTCATTACAATGGCACTTATTTGTAGTCCTGAATAGGTAGCAGAGATCTCCCAGGGGCTCGCAGGTGTATTCAGTGTCCTCTTCTGTGTTCTTCCACAGCTTAATGCCTGAATAGTGAATCCAGGAGTGTGTGCCCTGGTACCTTGACTTCTGTGGGGGTAGAAAGCATTAAAGGGTAGGGGCCCTTCCATGTGGGCTGGAGTTGAACCTTTCTAGACCCATCTTTCCAGAACTCTATGGTCTTGAAATTGGAGACTACTGCATATACCGCTCTCCTTTTTCCATCTAAGACAAAGGTGTTTCCATCAGTGTGCTGATTTCCTCAGGATTGGTCAGAGGATCTTCTGATAATCCCTCTGGGGGTTTTTGTCCAATGGTCCAAAGTTTCTAGGCAAGAGTAAAAGGAGAAAGAGCCCTCAGAGGGATAGGCAGGATAGGATAGGTTAAGAAAACCTCACAAGGGGATATACTCAGTACAGGATTTTCCATCAGCATTGTCTGGTATTTGAGGATCCTTTGATCAGACATAAATAGGTGGCCTTTGTCATTCAGAAGTTGTTTCATTTGGTAGCTAGTAAAAATAGTTAGCTTTCCCCAAGAGTTTTACAGCATCTTCTATTAGGATTGCAATAGCTGAAAGATTTCAAAGGCAGGGAGAACAGCCTTGGGTGATTGGATCAAGCCTCTTGCATAAGTAAACTATTGGCTGGGGGCTCAGGTCCCAACCTTTGAGTTAACACTCCCAAGGCTATTCCTTCCTTTTTGTGGACATACAGTTGGGCTGTGGACATACATTTAGGCTTTTTCTGGATCTGGCAACATAAGGCAGTGCTTGGGGTAAGGCCTGTTTAGTGTAGCCTCTGCCTTCTTTGAGGAGGTCCTAATGCCAGTGGGATTGAATCGTCCTGTCACTTTAAGTTTTTATATAAGGGCTGAGTGATTAGGCCATAGTTGGGTATCCAGAGTCTACAATAACTGGTTAGCCCCAGGAAAACACAAATGTCTCCGAGTCACAGGGGAAGGCAACTGGAGGATTCTTTGTACTGGCCAGAGAACAGCCTCCTGGACCTGTGTATAATCTGAAAACCCAGATAAGTGACCTTTGTCTGGACCACCTGTGCCTTAGCACAGGAGACTTTATGTCGCCTCTCTGCCACAAAGTTTAGAACCTGAATTGCATTTGTTGGGCATTTTCCTCATCTGGAGAGCAGATTAGTAGGTCATCTACATATTGCAATATTTTCCCATTAGGTCCCAGGTCCAGATCTAGAAGATCTCAGCTAAGAACCTGTCCAAAGAGGTGGGAGATATCTCTAAATCCCTGAGGTAATACTGTCCAAGTCATTTGTTGTTTTTCTCCTGGAGCCTCCCACTTCAGGCAAAAGATATTGGGATTCTTTAACCAGTGGAATGCAAAAGATTATGTCCTTAAGATCCAGGACAGTAAGCCACTTGGCATTGGGTGGGCTATCTCCCAGAATTACATAGGGATTTGGTACCATGGGATGCAAAGGGACTACAGCTTCATTTATGATCTGGAGATCTCAAACCATTCCCCAGGTCCTGTCTTTTTTCTTTACAGGGAGGATTAGGGTTACATGGTGAATAGCTGGGGACCAATAGCCCACAGGCAAGGAATTTGTTTATTAGAGGCTGTAGTCCTTCCTGAGTTTCTCTTCTGAAGGGGTATTGTTTCCTACTTGGAAACTGAATGGAAACTCAGAGGATAATGACAACCAATTCAGCTTGATGGGTTTGTCCAGGTGTCCCCTGGTTCCACACTTGGGGGTTAATTTTGTCCTCCCATAGTTTTTAGTCCCTCTCTATTGGAGAGGGCATAATGGGTTTCTCAGTAGTAACCAGGAGTTGAAGGGCTCTAGGGGCTGAGAAGTTTCCCATCACAAGGGTGGTCCCTAGCTTGGTGAGTATAGCTCTTCTCAAAAAGGGAGTAGGGCACTCAGGGACCATCAGAAACTGATGGGATAATATCTGTCCATCCCAGCAACAAAGAAGTGCTTGGGTGAATATTTTTGTAATTGTTTTTCTGTAGTGCCCAAAATGGTACAGATTTGTAGGGAGAAGGCTCTGGAGTAGGAGGTCAGGACAGAGTATGCAGCCCTGGGTGTCAACCAAGAAATTTTCAGAGCTACTTGCCACATTCAGTTCCACCCTTGTCTCTAACCCCTAGATGGTCATCCATAACAGGTGGGCTGGCTGGCGTGGGCTGCTTCCATCCTCTTGAACCATCATAAGTGAAGGCTTGGCACTTGACCTTGAGGCTCTTGGGTCCCCAGGGCAGAGTGCTGCCCAATGTCCCAGTTGATGGCAATTGTAGCAAGCCGTTTTAGAAGACTTGTCATGGTTTGGCCACGCTTTGGCCCAATGCCCCACCTGTCTACAGATTAGGCTTTTCTCTCCTGCCTTGTCCTTCAGGGACTCGGGGTTTGCCACAGGGCTTCTCTAGAGGGCAGCCAGCATTTGGGTATACCTTGTCTCTTTCCATTTCTCCCTTTCCTGGCCCTGGTCCTACCTCTCCTGCTCTCTATTATAAAAGTACTGGTGGCTTTCTGGACCATCTGGTCTAAAGAGACAGCTAGGTCCTGTTGCTGTAGCTGTTGTAACTTTATCCTTATGGCTGATGCACACTGGGACAGGAATTTGTCCTTTAAAATCACCTGTCCCTTGTAAGAGTCTAAGTCCAGATTGGTAAACTTTTGGAGGGCCTCTTTTAGCCTTTCCAGAAAGGCAATGGTGTTCTGGTTGGGGTCATGAGTTATTGCTGAGACCTAGGCACAGCACCATAAGTAACAGGTTTCCTAACAGGGTGGATTTCCTTAGGGTGCATCTTAATGAAGCTGATCCAACCCAGTACTGTTACCTCCTGGGAGCAAGACATCCCCAGGTCAGGGTGAAGATCCCCAAGCAGATTGTGGTCTATCAACCTCCTGGAGATCAAATCCTCAGGCCGGTCAAGGCAGGTCAGCCTCCCAGGAATTGAGTCTCTGGGCAGGTCGAGAGATGCTGACCTCCTGGGACCCCCGGAATGGTGGATCCCTGAGCAGGTTGAGGCATGGCAACCTCCCAGGGACTGGATCCCTGGGCATGTTGTGGCAGGTCGACCTCCTGGGATCCCCAGGCTGGAGTTGGGCTTCCCCAAGATCTCCAGCATGACTCGTGCTGGGAAGGATGAAGGGGTTATAATCAGAGCCAGGCATCCCCAGGTCAGGAACTGGGTGTCCCCAGGGATTCCAGCAGAGGGGTGTTGGATGGGCCTGACTCTTTGTTGGTTTGTCCACCTGGATGGGAATAAATAGCATGATGTAAAGCAATCTAAGCTGTGGCCTGAGACTGGGAACCTGGCAAAACAGCCACAAGACTAATTCTCTTATCACCTTGAAGGAATGTATGTCTCTGACTTCCTCGCATAGTCCTCTATAAGATCAGCTTAGGGTGGAGATTTCATCCAGGGGGTACGTTCACAGCTTTAGGAAAAGAGTAGTTTGGGCCCAAATAGCCTGCAGAGGTAACTCCCACTAGCAGCAAACATTGTTTCTGGAAGCTCAGTTGCCCTCGAAGGGATGTCACCAGCAGGTGGACTTCTAGCAGGCTTTGGGTGCCTGCCACCTGCACAGCGGGTCCACTGAGAGATGCTGTTTTCAAACATGTTGTAGGGAACCTGGAAGTGAAGGCCTGACTCTCTAGAGAGATTGGGTACTATACAATATTTCCCTTCCAAGGGCCAACCGTTTTCTGGTTGTCTTGCCAAAAAGTTGCAGAGGCAACACTGTGGGCCCAGACAGGGCTCACGAAAAGAGCACACCTTCTGGAAATAGAAACCTGATAACCCTCCCAATGTTTTGCAGAGAGTGGCATTGATGGAGGGAGGAGCTGAAGGACAGGAGGAGAAAGCAGCCGGAAGACCGTGCTGAGGAATCCTCTACACAACCTGCCGGGAAAGTGGCTAAATGCCTGACTTGTGCCCACACAGTTTTCACTGGCCTGAACCTTGGCACAGGGGAGATTAAGGACAGAAGAACCCTCACCCGTTTGGGCAACAGCTACTGGGGTGCAACGGACAATGGGGCCTTCAGGACATGCTGGGAAGTAGTCCCTGCCAGAATCCCTCAGTTACATCCACACCTGCTCGCCTGCTCGCTGAGTGTTCAAGGAGACAAAAAACGAGCAACCGTAAAGGAATTAAGATTTTGTTAGCCATATGGTCCTTCCAGCCATAGAGGTGAAGGCCTCCTCTCTTAACCAGAGGTCTTCTGGAATCTGAGACTGAGCTGCAGAAGCCTTCTGCTGAGTACCTTTTTGCTCTGCCAGTTCCTGCCACGTTCTGCTTCCTGTCACTTCCGCTGCGCTTGGCTTTCTCTGCGTTGGATTTCCGCCGCTTTCGGCCATGTTGGACTTCTGCTGCAGTCGGTTTCTACTGTGTGCGCTTTCGTTGCATTGGGCTGGTTGAGACAGAGAATATTGTGTAAAGAAGAGAGTGTAACTGTCTAAGTGGAAGGGATTGAGAACCAGTGTACAAATGTTAGCAGACAGGATGATGGTTAGTTCATGCACAGTAACACGAAGGAAGAGAGAATATACACATAGGGCAGGTTAGTTGACATGGTGGTAGCAGAACAGAGGAGATAGAGGTATCTGTCCATTGTTCTAGGTTAGAACCAAGGACCTGCGTAGCTTAAGTAGAATGGAAGTGAGAAATGGAATATTTCCTGCCATATCAATAAACAAAACATGTCGCTGTTATCAACGATTGCGTCCACCACCAGTAGCAGCCAACACCGATGGTGAGCTGATGGGCCCTAAGGGAATTTAGGAGGCAAAGAATACCTGCCATTTAGCAGCCATTAGACTACAGCCGCTTCCTGTGTATATTAATTACTCATTTGTGCCGACTTTTTGCGACCCATGGACTGTAGCCCACCAGGCTCCTCTGTCCGTGGAATTCTCCAGGCAAGAATACTGGAGTGGGTTGCCATTTCCTTTTCCAGGAGATCTTCCTGACCCAGGGATCGAATCTGGGTCTCCCACATTGCAGGCAGATTCTTTACGATCTGAGCCAACCAGTGAAGACTGCCACTCCCTACAGTGTGCCCTGAGGAAATTCAGGATGTGAGAACACAGGATACTTGTCCCAGAAAACTTATCTGCATATCAAAGGAATGACTTCAGTGAGCCCAGACTCTTGCATCTTCCCACACTGAGAAAGGATTGATATTGAAGCTGAAGCTCCAATACTTGGGGCACCTGATGCAAAGAGCTGACTCATTAGAAAAGACCCTGATGCTGGGAAAGATTGAGGGCAGGAGAAGTGGACGACAGAGGATGAGATGGTTGGATGGCATCACCGACTCAATGGACATGAGTTTGGGCAAGCTCCAGGAGATGCTGAAGGACAGGGAAGCCTGGTGTGCTGCAGTCTATAAGGTCTCAAAGAGTCAGATATGACTGAGTGACTGAACACTGCAATACACACCTAGAAAACCATTAAATACTTTAACTTGAGATATCTGGTTTTCCTTTAATAACAATAAACTTTCGACATTCATACTACCGGTCCTCTGTTGCAAAACTTCTATATAACCTGAGCCCCCACGCCACCCCCCTCATCTCCGCCTCCTCAGGGCAGTTCTCTCAAGGTTGCTTGAGATGCTGCCTCCTGGGCTTGAAGTCCTAAAAATTCCCGCTGAATAAAACAGAACTCTCAACTGTTAGGTTGTGAGTATGTTTTAAGTTGACAGAAGTTCTCTGAAGAGGTCAGGATTTTGGAAATTTAATCCGTGGACATTTATCCAGATTTATGACAGGAGTGTTGCAAAGGCTGATATGACACACAGGAGTGTTGTAAAGACACACATGATACAATCCTGAGGCAATAAAGAAAAGTAAAAGTAATAAAATCTGATGACATGAGCGAGCATCATGCTGGGAGATTTTTAAGACAGTCAGAGGGCAAATGGTCTGGAAGGGTCCAGTAGGAGAAAGAAGGACAGATAACTTCTCCACGTCTAGGTCCTGTGACAAAAGAGGCATGGGGAACAGCGACCCCTTGAGAGCACGTATGCCCTAAATTGGTTATTGACATCTTTGTACCAGCAAATGTTACTGTCCAAGGTTTTTTTGGTCACCGCACAACAGGCCAGTAAATCAGAGATGAGATGTTGAAACAAGGAATAATGACTTTATTTGGAAAGCCAGCAAACTGAGAAGATGGTAGACAAAAATCTCCAAAAGACGTTCTGGGGGTCTGGATGCCAGTATCTTTTACAGAACAGAGATGGGGAGGTGAGAAAGTAAAGTAAAAAGGCCATTAATCTTGCAAATCTCTCTTTGAGTGGTCAGCCCCAAGGAGGGGATATGTTCAGGCAGAGAGGCAGAGTCCCTGGAGGCAGACCATTATGTATAGACAGCATTCTTTTTGCAAACAAAGGCAATGGGAACCAAAAGTTAAAGAAACAGATCCTACACAGAGTCAGATTTTGTTTTTCCCTGTGACAGAGATATTTATTGGAATGTCAAATACATCGACATCAATAAATGAGGGCAAGGGCTTCAGCATCGTTTGCTCCTGCATTTAATGTTTCACTCTATTCATATGCATTGGACTCTATTCATATGTGTGTTTTAGAGAAGATGGACACTCACATCCCTGCGTTCTAGTGAATTTCCAACTCAGGAAACCATATTGTGCTTCTCTACATGTCTTTCTGCTATTTCAATGGAAAAAAACCCTCTTATCTGCTTCCTCTTTGGCGCTCAGCAGAAAGAATGCTGCCTGCATGTTTCCAGAGAGGGAGGCCCTAATCAAATGGAGCTTTATGTTGTCTCCTAATGGTGACACAGTCTTTTCAAAGTGCTTTCAGAGTCTGTAGAGGAAAAGTACCCAGCAGACATAAAACCTCCTAGGAACTTAATCATGCACTCTGAGCAGCAGATCACTCAAATATAATTGGCTTGAGATTTCATTTAACCTTGTTTTGTTGGACACATATAGCCATCCCTGTACCCCACGTCTTCTCTCTCCCAGATGGACAAATAGTGTTTTCTTGAATGTGTTCTCTTTTCCAATTCAAACAATTCTAATGATTCTTCTTTGACAAGAGTCTTTCACTTTGACGGTCCAATTCAGTACATCCACATGGTTATTATGAGCAAGATCTCAGGTCCAAAGGGAAAAATGAATGAAAAGATGAATGAATTCTGGTCCCTGCAGGCAAAAGCTTGCTGTGAAGAAGGAAATGTAGTTCACACTGCTTCACTAATCTCTTGGCTAAGTGAGAACAGAATATTGTCTCAAGCTTCCTCACAGCAACAATTCCCTGGGTAGTGACGGGAAATAGGAATTATTAACAGACTTCTCAGATGCTTCCTGTGCACATTAAGCCATTCTAATACACCTGTATTTCTCATCTGGATCTTCCTTTTATTAAAGCCTAAGGGATTCTATTCTCCTCAATTCATTACTGCCTCAGTGTTTTAGCATGTACATCATTTGGCCACCTGATGCGAAAAATTGACTCATTGGAAAAGACCCTGAAGCTGGGAAAGGTTAAAGGCAGAAGGAGAAGAGGGGAGGGTGGGGATGAGATAGTTAGATGGCATCGCAGACTTAATGGACATGAATTTGAGCAAATTTTGGGAGATAGTGAAGGACAGGGAAGGCTGGTCTGCTGAAGTCCATGGGGTTGAACAGAGTCAGAGGCGACTTAGTGACTGAACAACAAAAATACTAAAACACATTAAAGGTCATGTTATCATTTTGCCAAAGTTCTATTTCTCCCTTTGTTTACTCTAAAGTAAACTTTACAGGCTTTATCTAGGAATAAAAAGTATTCTAAATATTTGCTTGCAACCTATCCTCTGACTGTATGGTAGGGAGCAGGGGGAACGGCCCTCTTTCAGGAATAAACAGTGCATTGGAATTAGAGATCTCCTTAAAATCAAAGTTATTCCTTTGAATCAGTTTTGATGACAAGTATTGTGGTATAAAAATGTTGCTGAGAAACCCGACCTCTATTCACCAGTGCCAAATAGAAATATGGAGACAGAACTTTGGAGGAGTAGAAAGGAGTAGCTTCATTACTTTGCAAGCAAAGTGGCCATAGCAAGCTAATGCTAAGACTGTGCCCTCTTCCCTGGGAAGCTGAAAGAAGCCTTATGGTGTTAGGATGGAAAATAGGGCTGTAGACAAGGATCAAGGCTGATGTAGTCTTGCACACTTCTTCTCCTTCTAGGGGCATTGAGACCATTAGGGCTGGTGTCTGGTGATTCCAGAACAGATTCTGGTGGTCCTTGGGTTACCATCCCCTGACATTCCTTCTAGAATGAAGAGTGCTCCTAAACAATTTCCTTTAAAAACTAGAAATAAAACTACCATGTGACACAGCAATCCCCTTTCTGGGCATATACCTTGAGAAAACCATAATTAAAAAAGACACAAGTACCCCAGTGTTCATAGCATCATAATTTACAATAGTCAGGACATGTAAGCAATCTAGATATCCATTGACTGATGAACGGATAAAGAAGTTGTGTTATATATATATACAGTTCAGTTCAGTCGCTCAGTCGTGTCCAACTCTTTGCGACACTATGAATTGCAGCATGCCAGGCCTACCTGTTCATCACCAACTCCCAGAATTCACTCAAACTCATGTCCATCGAGTCGGTGATGCCATCCAGCCATCTCATCCTCTGTTGTCCCCTTTTCCTCCTGTCCCCAATCCCTCCCAGCATCAGAGTCTTTTCCAATGAGTCGTGTATATATGTACGGTGAAATATTATTCAGCCATAAAAAGGAACAAATTTGAGTCAGTTCTAATGAAGTGGATGAACCTAGAACCTGTTATACAGAATGAAGTAAACCAGAGACAAATATAACACATTACTATCATACATTAATGCATATATAAGGAATCTAGAAGAATAGTACTGACAAACCTATCTGCAGAGCAGGAATAGAGATGCAGGCACAGAGAACAGAGTGGTGGACACAGTGGGGGGAGGAGAGGATGGGAGGAATTGAGAGGGTAACATCGAAACATATACATTAAGATATGCAAAATAGATAGCTAGTGGGAAGTTGTCACAGTGCTCTGTGACAATCTAGAGGGGTGGAATGGAGAGGGGATGTGGGAGGGATGTTCAAGAGGGATGGGATATACATATTCTTATGTCTGATTGATGTTGTTGTACGGCAGAAATCAACACAATATTGTAAAGCAATTATCCTCCAATTAAAAATTAAAAAAAAAAAAAAAAGAATACTCCCAGAGGAAAGGAGTGTTAGGGAATGTTGTCTTGGAAGGGGTAAACACCACGTTCACAGTACAACTTTAACTGGAGGGCAAACATTTTCACCGTGCAATTAGCAAGAAAGAGAGGGAAAACAAACATCTATAGTTTGAATAGGTGGAGAGAATAATGGCTGAATAAAGGCTAACATTATATCTACTACTGTGGGCAGGAATCCCTTACAAGAAATGGAGTAGCCATCATGATCAACAAGAGTCCAAAATGCAGTACTTGGATGCAATCTCAAAAATGACAGAATGATCTCTGTTCATTTCCAAGGCAAACCATTCAATATCACAGTAATCCAAGTCTATGCCCCAACCAGTAACGCTGAAGAAGCTGAAACTGAATGGTTCTATGAAGACCTAAAAGACCTTTTAGAACTAACACCCAAAAGAGATGTCCTTTTCATTATGGGGGACTGGAATGCAAAAGTAGGAAGTCAAGAAACACCTGGGGTAACAGGCAAATACAGAATGAAGCAGGGCAAATGCTAATAGAGTTTTGCCAAGAAAATGCACTGGTCATAGCGAACACCCTCTTCCAACAACACAAGAGAAGACTCTACACATGGACATCACCAGATGGTCAACACTGAAATCAGATTGATTATATTCTTTGCAGACAAAGATGGAGAAGCTCTATACAGTCAGCAAAAACAAGACTGGGAGCTGACTGTGGCTCAGATCATGAACTCCTTATTGCCAAATTTAGACTTAAGTTGAAGAAAGTAGGGAAAACCACTAGACCATTCAGGTATGACCTAAATCAAATCCCTTATGATTATACAGTGGAAGTGAGACATAGATTTAAGGGACTAGATATGATAGAGTGCCTGATGAACTATGGCCTGAGGTTCGTGACATTGTACAGGAGACAGGGATCAAGACCATCCCCATGGAAAAGATATGCAAAAAAGCAAAATGGCTGTCTGGGGAGGCCTTATAAATAGCTGTGAAAAGAAGAGAAGCAAAAAGCAAAGGAGAAAAAGAAAGATATAAGCATCTGAATGCAGAGTTCCAAAGAATAGCAAGGAGAGATAAGAAAGCCTTCCTTGGTGATCAATGCAAAGAAATAGAGGAAAACAACAGAATGGGAAAGACTAGAGATCTCTTCAAGAAAATTAGGGATACCAAGGGGACATTTCATGCAAAGATGAAGGAGAAAAATGGTATGGACCTAACAGAAGCAGAAGATATTAAGAAGAGGTGGTAAGAAGAACTGTACAAAGGGTTCAGGATGGGGAACACATGTATACCTGTGGTGGATTCATTTTGATATTTGAAAAAACTAATACAATTATGTAAAGTTTAAAAATAAAATAAAATTTTAAAAAAAAGAAAGACAAAAAAAAAGATCTTCATAACCAAGATAATCACGATGGTGTGATCACTCACCTAGAGCCAGACATCCTGGAATGAGAAGTCAAGTAGGCCTTAGAAAGAATCACTACAAACAAAGCTAGTGGATCCAGGTGATGGAATTCCAGTTGAGCTATTTCAAATCCTGAAAAATGATGCTGTGAAAGTGCTGCACTCAATATGCCAGCAAATTTGGAAAACTCAGCAGTGGCCACAGGACTGGAAAAGGTCAGTTTTCATTCCAATCCCAAAGAAAAGCAATACCAAAGAATGCTCAAACGACTGCACAATTGCACTCATCTCACATGCTAGTACAGTAATGCTCAAAATTCTCCAAGCCAGGCTTCAGCAATATGTGAACAATGAACTTCCAGATGTTCAAGCTGGTTTTAGAAAAGGCAGAGGAACCAGAGATCAAATTGCCAACATCTGCTGGATCATCAAAAAAGCAAGAGAGTTCCAGAAAAACATCTATTTCTGCTTTCTTGACTATGCCAAAGCGTTTGACTCTGTGGATCACAAGAAACTGTGGAAAATTCTGAAAGAGATGGGAATATCAGACCACCTGACCTGCCTCTTGAGAAACCTATATGCAGGTCAGTAAGCAACAGTTAGAACTGGACATGGAACAACAGGCTGGTTCCAAATAGGAAAAAGAGTACGTCAAGGCTGTATACTGTCACCCTGCTTATTTAACTTCTATGCAGAGTACATCATGAGAAACGCTGGACTGGAAGAAGCACAAGCTGGAATCAAGATTGCCAGGAGAAATATCAATAACCTCAGATATGCAGATGACACCACCCTTATGGCAGAAAGTGAAGAGGAACAAAAAAACCTCTTGATGAAAGGGAAAGGAGAGTGAAAAAGTTGGCTTAAAGCTCAACATTCAGAAAACTAAGATCATGGCATCTGGTCCCATCACTTCATGGGAAATAGATGGGGAAACAGTGGAAACAGTGGAAACAGTGTCAGACTTTATTTTGGGGGGCTCCAAAATCACTGCAGATTGTGACTGCAGCCATGAAATTAAAAGACACTCCTTGCAAGGAAAGTTATGACCAACCTAGATAGCATATTCAAAAGCAGAGACATTACTTTGCCAACAAAGGTCCATCTAGTCAAGGCTATGGTTTTTCCAGTGGTCATGTACGGATGTGAGAGTTGGACTGTGAAGAAAGCTGTGTGCCAAAGAATTGATGCTTTTGAACTGTGGTGTTGGAGAAGACTCTTGAGAGTTCCTTGGCCTGCAAGAAGATCCACCCAGTCCATTCTGAAGGAGATCAGCCCTGGGTGTTCTTTGGAAGGAATGATGCTGAAGTGGACACTTCAATGCTTTGGCCACCTCATGCGAAGAGTTGAGTCTTTGGAAAAGACTCTGATGCTGGGAGGGATTGGGGGCAGGAGAAGAAGGGGACGACAGAGGATGAGATGGCTGGATGGCATCACTGACTCAATGGATGTGAGTCTGAGTGAACTCCAGGAGTTGGTGATGGACAGGGAGGCATGGCGTGCTGCAATTCATGGAGTCTCAAAGAGTCGGACACGACTGAGCGACTGAACTGAACTGAACTGAACTGAAAGGCTAACATGGGCTTCCCAGGTGGGGAAGATGGTAAAGAATCCACTTGCAATGCAGGAGTCCTGGGTTCAATCCCTGAGTCAGGAAGATTCCCTGGGGAATGGAATGGCTACCCACTCTAGTATTCTTGCCTGGAGAGTTCCATAAACAGAGGAGCCTGATGGGTTATATAGTTCATGAGATTGCAAAGACTCATCAAATATATATATATATATATATATATATATATATATATATATATACACACCCACAAAGATATATATATATATATATATATATATATAGAGAGAGAGAGAGAGAGAGACATACAAAGATATATATATATATGTATATATATATATATATGCTGCTGTTGCTGCTAAGTCGGTTAAGTAGTGTCCAACTCTGTGCAACCCCATAGACGGCAGCCCGCCAGGCTCCCCCATCCCTGGCAAGAACAGTGGAGTGGGTTGCCATTTCCTTCTCCAATTCATGAAAGTGAAAACTGAAAGTGAAGTTGCTCGATCATGTCCGACTCTTAGCGACCCCATGGACTGCAGCCTACCAGGCTCCTGCATCCATGTGACTTTCCAGGCAAGAGTACTGGAGTGGGTTGCCATTGCCTTCTCCATACACACACACACACACACACACACACACAAATATACTCGACTGAGCAAAGAGTCAGATATGACCGAGTGACTAATAATATTCAACAACAAGGGCTAACATAATGGGGTGCCTCAACTAGTTTCTGCTACAATAACATGAAATCAAAGCAATGGTTGAGCAATCTTCAACATCCTCATCTGTAAATTGAGACAACGAAAGGACATGTAAAAAGCCTGTGAGAGTAAATAACATAATATAAACCTTTATTTCAGTTTCTGGCACTTCAGGTCAGTGGCTCAGTCAAGTCCAATTCTTTGTGACCCCATGAACTACAGCATGCCAGGCTTCCCTGTTCATCACCAACTCCCAGAACTTGGTCAAATTCATGTCCATCTCATCCTCTGTCATCCCCTTCTCCTCCTGCCTTCAATCTTTCCCAGCATCAGGGTCTTTTCCAATGAGTCAGTTCTTCGCATCAGGTGGCCGAAGTGTTGGAGCTTCAGCTTCAACATCAGTCCTTCCAATTAATATTCAGGACTGATTTCCTTTAGGATTGACTGGTTTGATCTTCTTGCAGTCCAAGGGACTCTCAAGACCATAGCTCAAAAGGATCAATACTTCCCTGCTTAGCTTTCTTTATGATTCACCTCTCACATCCATACATGACTATTGGAAAAACCAGAGCTTTGACTATGTGGGCCTTTGTTGGCAAAGTAATGTCTCTGCTTTTTAATAAGTTATCTAGATTGGTCATAGATTTTCTTACAAGGAGCAAGTGTCTTTTAATTTCATGGCTACAGTCACCAATTGCAGTGATTTTGGAGCCCAAGAAAATAAATTCTGTCACTGTTTCCATTGTTTCCCCATCTATTTGCCATGAAGTGATGGGACCAGATGCCATGATTTTCGTACTTTGAATGTTGAGTTTTAAGCCAGCTTTTTCACTCTCCTCTTTCACTTTCATCAAGAGGATCTTCAGTTCCTCTTCACTTTCTGACATAAGGGTGGTGTCATCTGCATATCTGAAATTATTGATATTTCTCGCATCAATCTCGATTCCAGCTTGTTCCAACTTGTTCCAGCTTGTGCTTCATCCTGCCTGGCATTTCGCATGATGCACTCTCCATAGAAGTTAAATAAGTAGGGTGACATATAACATTTTTTATTTCATATGCTAAATATATTAAAAGTTTTAAATATAAAATTTATTATTTTCATTTTATATAATAAAAATATAAAATTCATAAAAGTTTTTATTTTATATTTTAATCTGTAACCAAACTAAATATTGCCATGTATATCTAGAATGTTGCTCACTTAATATTTCAGTTATTTTCAATTACCCATGTCAGTGATTTTTTGCAATCCAGACACATAGAAAAAAAGCAATAACTGTTATAACATCTTTATTTCTGTTATTCAAAAAAAAATTGTCATTACTATGTGCTGTTTTATTTTCAAAGATTATATCAGAATTTTTACAGCAGCTGTTACAGCTTGTTAAGGAAATAATTAAGAATGAAAGTACTAAGAAGTTTAAGTAATTTTAAAAGCTAAATAGTTAAAAATGAGGGGAATTGACATTATTCTATTATCGCTTCTTTTAATCCACAGCTCTTGATTCCTGGTGTGGTGTTCTTTTCATTAAATAGCAAAGTCCAGTTAGTTGGTCTAATTCTTCAACCATTCTAGAGAATGTCACTCTCAAGTCTTTGTTACAGTCCCCACTTCTCCCCTCTCTCCTATGACTCACTTGCTATGAAAAGGAAAAGCTAGAACAGAAGAACAGATTAAGTTCCTCAACAGAAAGAGCAAAAACAATGATCTGGATTATAAAAATTTCATTAATATCACTTCATACGATCATGTCAGAGCCACAGGTAGATGAGCCAACGCTGGGGAACACCTTGATTTTCCTGCCACTTCTGAAGGATAAAGAGGTCTTTCTCCTCTAAAGCCATTCTAGCTAGTAAACTTATGATGCACAAAGAACATTTTTTTTTAGCATACTATTGATCAATAGCTCAAAACACTTCTTGTTTGGTTCAGTTGCTGGAGGAAAAAAAGCATGGAAACTCATAAAATTTCTTAACCAAGATATAGTACATTTTGGAAATGGACTCAATCATAGTACAGATGTTTCTGAAGCAAATAACAAGTATTCTAGTGCAGGAGGGCATTGAGTACCCCAATGTATCAGAAAACTGTGAAACAGGTCACAAACAACCTCTTCTAAGCCCTCAAACGATTGCTTGATAAACTACTACTCCAACAACAACAACAAAGTCCTTATAAGCCTAAATAACTTGCATTAGAGATATCATTGGCAAGGGACCCTTGCCTGATACTGACTTGACTTGCAAAAAAATCCAAAGTCCTGAACAGATAGATGAGCAGTGGCCATTAGAGTTTGTGGCCCTATTTCATGGTGGCCCGTGTAATCAAAGCCAAACCTAGCCCTATAAATGCTTCAGTCAAAATGCTAAGCACAACCAGTCATAAACAGGGAGAAAACCTCAACCTATACCCAAGGAGTAATCGTCTTACTTCACTTCCACCTTTTCTCTAGAAAAGCTTCTCCCTGTACTCCTGTCTGTGGAGCATTCCTAACCACTTCTGGTTTGGTGCTGCCAGATTCCATTTGATTTTTGCTCAAATTAACTCTAAAAATTTTTAATATACCTGAGTTTATATTTTAATGGTTCTGGTATCAGAAGAGGGAACCAAAGGAGATTCCCTTCAACTAAAGCTCCCAGGAGCAAGAAGCAACCAACCAATCAAAGGTAACTGCTGAGACCCCTGAACTCTCTGCTTTCTCTGTGTCTCTAGAGATGGTGGGTTGTTGTTGTTACATAGTCACGAAGTCATGTCCAACTCTTTGTGACCCCATGGACTGTAGGCATGCCAGCCTCCTCTGTCCATGGGATTTCCCAGGCAAGAATAATGAAATGGTTTGCTATTTCCTTCTCCAGGGGATCTTCTAGACCCAGGGATCGAACTCTCATCTCCTACACTGGCAGGCAGATTCTGCGCCACCTGGGAAGCTGAGATGATAGTTACCTCGTCTTTAATCCTAGCTCTGTGGCTTTTATATAATTAGCTTCCAGACTTTATCTGTGCATTTCTTTTTCCAGATCAGGTCCAGAAATTGGCCAGAGTCAGATTGGGTTTGACTTACTGGACTGGATCTGGAGTTGGGGTGGGTCTGAGTTAAGTCTTGGTAAGTAAATTTTGTCCTAAGGCTGAACAAGCAGTTAACCTTACCAATGAAACTTGTGAAGGAGAGTGACCATAGTGGAGTAACTTTAATTTAGATAAACTTATCTATTTATGAGGTGTCTTAGAGAAAAAGAGGTCTCAGCTAAGAACTCATCATAAAGGGTAGAGGGAAAATTTTTATTCCTGTTACCATTTCTGGTGACCAAGATGGGACCTGCTAGGACATCTTATTATTTCCAGAGCCTGCAGGTGGGATCTTAGGAAAACTGGCAGAAGCCAGCAAAGGGTGAGAATTCTTACCTAAGTCAGCTCTCTCATATCTCTGCCTGTGGTGCTTGGTAGAAAGAAAAGTAAATTTTACATTGTTACCTCCTTTCCAAATTCAGATTTGAAGGAAAAAATGGTAAGAATTAGATCTTTGAATTTTGATTCATGAATTTGCTTTCAGATACTCATTGGTTGTCAGTCCTTTCTTTCCCAGGAAGAGCTATTGTCTTTTTTCTGTCTTGTCTTGTGTCCTGAGAACTTGGCTTGACAACTGTCAGGTTGGGCCCCCCACATATGGCCAGAGAGAAATGTGAGTTACACCTTATTTGTGGCTGGATATAGCGGAACAGCCTGGAGGAAGGAATGGCAATCCACTCCAGTATTCTTGCCTGGAGAATCCCATGGACGGAGGAGCCTGGTGGGCTACAGTCTATGGGGTCGCAAAGAGTCATACAGGACTGGGCGACTAAGCATAGCAGAGCATAGAGGAACAGAAATGTGGGTTGCACTTCATTTGTAGCTAAGGTCCTACCATCGTTTGAAGTGGCTCTGGATATCAAGAAGATAGTATCTTTCGCATCCCTTTGGGTCATCGGGAATTAGGAGGACACTGAAAAATGTTAGATGGCTGAAGGTATCTGCAACACTTAAGTTTGTGACAGTCTTTTTTCCAAAGTCCTAGCTTGCTGCAATAATAGCAGAAATTAGGAGGACTTTGGTTTTGTCTGGGAAACTTCAGGTTTGGGAATCTTCATTTGATAGAGTTGAAAATTAAAAATTTCAGCAATCTTTTTCTTATATGACTCATCTCGAGTACAAGTGAGCTGATTTGCCAAGTTAACTAAATCTGGAGTGGACATAGTTTCTTGTTACACCCTGGTCCTTTTAGCTTAAAAAGAAAGATGCCAGTTCAGCATGTTAACAA
This sequence comes from Bos javanicus, assembly GCF_032452875.1. Lineage (NCBI taxonomy): Eukaryota > Metazoa > Chordata > Mammalia > Artiodactyla > Bovidae > Bos > Bos javanicus. Next base: position 6,157,672 of record NC_083896.1, on the reverse strand, counting down.
ACATAGAGTTAAAGACTACCCAAGTAGATTCAACATCTGAAGGAAGATGAGACTTTTCTCTGAAAAAAATCAGGTTGATTATAATAGCTATGAGATGTTTCATTGGATTTTTGTGTGCTAACCTGAACTTTGTTCCAATCAATAGGCTTAAGAAAAGCCACTCTAAGAGCTGGGTCAATTTCTCAAGAGAATGTTCTGGCTTCTTGCCAAAAGTTAGGAATTTGTTTTTCTAAATCTCTTTCAGGAAGTTCTCTCTGGACAAATTTCATCCAATGTTTAGCTTGACTCTCACCAAAAAGCATGTAAAGTAACAGACATAGATCAGAAAAAACAAACAAACAAAAAACAGGTTGAAAAGTTTGATAACCATGTTAAGTTCTTCAGCAAACCTGTGGAGAGGGTTTGGTCCTTCGTTACTTTTGGAAACTCTTTAATTATGGCTCACAATTTGGCCTTAGTCCAGGGAACATAAAAAACTTTGGGTTTGTTTGGCTGCTCAGAAGAGTTAACTTTAAAGGACAGGTTCTAATAAGTCCATAGGAGGAGGAAGTGGGGAAAGGTTTAGGGGAAAAAAAGGGAAATTTGATGAGAGACATGGAATGAAGAAGCAGAAGTTATAGAGAAGGTGGAGACAGTGCAGAACAGAAAGAGAAAGATGGCGGTGGAGGGGGGCCTGAGCACAAATATGGAGGCCATGCATCTGGATAAAAAGATCTGGGGCAGGGGGACGGAGAGAGAGGCCTCAGAAGCCATCTTGTCTTCAACTATTTGTTTGCCTCAGTTAATTTGAAAATTGTATTTTGCAGAGAGACAATTTTAGATGTCTGATAACACCTGGAAGCCTTGAAATACCAATTGAAATAAGCATCCCATTCAGTTCTGACAATTTTAGAGCCATGGCTGTCTAATTTAGGTTTAAGAAAAGTACGTTTGGGGAGTTCAAAAAGTTCCCCATAATAGAGATCAATGTTCTACATTACTTTTGGTTAAGTAGGTCCATTTAGATAGAAATTTGCATGAGGAGGGACTATTGTTTTTATTCATAAAACCAGCTGGAGTCTCTGAAATGAGAGGGCAAGATCAAAACTTTTAGATAACTTGGATTCCATTTCTTAGAGGTTTTACTCTAGAGAAAAAAAAAAAGAAAAATCCTAAACAGCATAGTTTCAGTAGGAACAGCCTGGTTCCAAAGGAATCCGACCAAAGGCTTAGCACACATTTCCAATAGAAGCAGCCCAGTTTCAAAAGAGTCAGGTCAAAGTGCCAAATGAGTACTCACAAAACAGGCAAAGCCTTTAACAGAAGGGACAAAGCCTTCAAAAAAAAAAAAAAAAAAAAATCAGGTCCCTTAAATAAAGACTGGAAAGTTTTAAAATGCAAATAGAGCAGAGCCCCAGGATCTGCAAAAAAAAAAACCCAGTGAGTTCGAACACAATTTAGATCCAACTACTACTCTTTTCTAAACTTGTGAGTTTTGTATTATTATATTGTTACCAAAAAATAGGATTCGCCTCCTGGTGGGTGTCAGCCAAATGGCACAACCATTTGTTGTGGGGAATGAAGGGTGGGGAGAAGGAAGTATTTATTACTAGCAACAAGTACAGAGAATTCTGGGGATCTTTCTCCCAAGGAAGTTTCTTTCTGAACAGCAAAATAGGGCAACTTTTAAGCTAAGGGTACATACATACTCATGAAGGGATTTGAGCAGAGGAGAATTCAGTATAGAATTGGGGTAAAGTTTGACAGAATCCAAGTTGTAGTTGATGGAGTTCAGAAAGGGTCAACATCATCATTTCTTAGGTTCCAGCTGATTAAGTGATTGAGTCCTCAAGAGGATTTCAATTCTGCAAAAATGTGTTTCTGGTTAATCTTTACCATTGTGACAGTCTTTACAACTGATTTATTATCATTGTTATTGTTATTTCTCTTGCCTGATAACAAGAATTAGTTTGTTCTTCTAAGATTATTAATTACTGAGACCTGTCCAAGAATAAGCGTTGTGGCCAAGCTTCGATCACCAAAATTGCTTTTCTTACATCAAGGAATCCTTATCTGGTTTTCTCTCTTCAGGGACCCCTACCCTATCTGCTTCTTGGCTAAAAGTTCAGAGCCATAAGGTCTCTGTTTGTGTCTGCCTGTAGATTTATGTATGTCTATGTATGTTTAGGTATGTGATATTTTTCTACTTCCAATGATATTGCCAAAGTTAATTTTTAAAGAACTCTGTTTGATTGGCTTAAAGACAAACATTTCTATACATTAGAAATACTCTCAAAAATAGAGACTAACTCAAATAGTTTTCAGAATTAAAGACCATTCCTGCACGTGAGTTAGTCTAATACGAAAGAAAAGCTTTCTAGAGTGATTTCATTTCCTTCAGACTGTAACAGATATGTAGGTGGGGTACTATAGCAACACAGAAAATGAAAACATCTTCTTACCGAAGTCCAGAAAACGTGAAAAGCAGAGATGATATTTGAGAAGAACCTTAATATGTAACCAGAACACTCCCAGAAAGTTAAGTGGTAATGGACATTTGAGGCCAATGAGACAAATTTTACAAAGTTCAGTGCCACAAAACAGCCAAGAATGTTTCAGAAAACACTTACAATTCTGTGTGACAAGTTTTTTACAATAGGTGATAGCCGAGGAGAATGGGGAAGTACTGCTGAATAAGAGATGTGGCCGGAGAGCTTAATTATTGAGGATTAAATGTTGCAAGTAAAATAAACTAAAGTTAATTTCACGAAAAGGGAGACTGTGCAAAGGGGCAGGTGTTTATTACAAGGATAAAAAAGAGTATCTCTCAGAACCCAAAGGTGGGAACAACACTTGGTCTCCATAAAACCTGGAATCAAGATCTTGAAGGTCAGGAGTTAAGGGCATACTCCATTTCTAATACTATTTCTGCTCCTCCCTGGTCATGTGCTTTATTCTACTTTCTAGTTAACCTTAGTTCTCTGTGAACATGTGGTAGCCAGAAGCTGACTGGGTACACACATAACACTTCCAGCCACCTCAATCTCCAATTCAACACCACAGCAAAGAAAGATCTTCCTCTAAGCTGAATTAGGTATCTATTCTTCATTTAACTATTAATAACTGCACCCAGAAGCATGAGGTTTTCAAGGTGTCCACTATAAGAATAGATTTGTATAAGGTCTTGGGAAAAAATTATATATATATATCTTGATGAAAAAAATTACAGTTTATTTTGTAGGGAAAAAGAGTAAAGGTGAAGATTTTCAAGCAAGAAATCAAATGTGAAGGACTCCCCTGGCGGTCCAGTGGCTAAGACTCTGAGTTCTCAAGACAGGGGGCCCAAGTTCAATCCTCAGGCAGGGAACTAGATCCCACATGCTGCAAGTAGAAATCCCATGTGCTGCAACCAGGACCCAGCAAATCCAAATAAAATAAATAAATAAAACAAATATTAAAAAAAATCAAATGTGATTGTATATATCTTTTAGGAGGACCCTGTTGGTGGTCAGGTTTGACTGAAAGAGAGAAGAACTACCAGGTTATTTTGTTTACTGTTGTGTATGCTGTACCTGGCATACTTCCTGATGCAGAGGAGACTCTCAATAAATATTTCATAAGTAAGTGGATAAAGAATGACTTTGGTGTTTATCCTGAACAACAATGGAGAATGGTGTCATTTATTCAGATAGAGCCGACAGAGAAGGCTGGCTGTAGATGGGGTAATGTTGGAGAGTGGAAAGTGAAGGTGTTGGGGGTGGTGGTGAAGAGACTGATACATCAACTTAACTGGACTAACGGATGCCCTCAGAGCTGCAGAACATTAGTACTGGTTGTATTTGTGAGGGTGTCTCTGGAAGAGACTAGCGTCTGATCCAGTAAACTGAGTAAAGATTCATCTTTACCAGTGTGATTGGGGTCTTAATCGAACAAACAGGTGAAGGAACGGTGAATTTCTTCTTGCTCATCTTTTCCTGCTCTCAGATATCAGAGGAAGTGGTTCTTGGGCCTCAGACTTGAAGACTAGAGATGTATCCCCCCACACTCCTTCTCAGGCTTTCAGACCAGGACTAAAATTTAACATCAGCTCTCCTAGCTCTCCAGCATTCAGACAGCAGACTGTGGGACTTCTTGACCTCCGTAACCATATGACCAATTCCCATGATAAATCTCCTCTTCCATATATTTATACATAGCCTTTTAGCTTTGTTTCTCTGTAGAACCCTTACTAACACTGATTGTCAGTCACTCAGCTACTCTTTGTTCATGTGAAGTTTGAGTGGCCGGGTAGACGCTCGGGTGGAGATCTCAATTCAACAATGGAACGTTTAATTCTGGATCTTGGGTGTGAAGTCTTGGCAGACAACAAATGTGAAAAACTAGAGGATTCTATCGAGATAAGTGAAACTTAGTGACACTGACTTCTGTAATGTATCTATTGGATTAAAAAATTAGAAGTTATTTTTTTTATAAAGTCCAATAGACATTCTTGATTGCTGGTCATTCCTCCAAACAGTGATTCAGAAATTGATGCTTTTTGTATCTTGAGGCTATACCATTCCCTAGAGCCTCTGATATCTCTGCTAGATCTTGTGTATTCAGCCACATAATTGAGGTGAATAGAGAGAGGATTATGTAGGAAGTATTAAGGGCTAGGCTTGGCAGTGGTATATAATACTTCCTTGTATATTTTATTAACTCTTACACAGTAGTATAGGCCTACTTAACTTCAAGGGAGTATGAGACTTGTGGTCTAAGTTGTATGCCTAGGAAATAGGAAATACGTTTGGTGAGCAGTTTCTGCCAGGGCATGATGGTGCTTGGAGTTTAAAATCACCTCAAGGGATGCTACAGAAAGAAGAGAACCCAGAGCCAAAGGCAGAGGCTTCAGGCAGCCTAACAGTTAAAGGGCTGGTAAAGGAGGAGCTGGCAAAGGAAACTGAGAAGGAATGCCAGACAGTTTAAGAGAAGTGATATCATCTAGTCCAGAAGAGAAAGTATTCATTGGGGAACTAGCATTTCACCTTACTAAACTCTCTGAGTATCTGTGTTGCAATATTTTAAAAATCCGACTGAGCGACTTCACTTTCCCTTTCCACTTTCATGCATTGGAGAAGGAAATGGCAACCCACTCCAGTGTTCTTGCCTGGAGAATCCCAGGGACAGGGGAGCCTGCTGGGCTGCCGTCTATGGGGTCGCACAGAGTCGGACACAACTGAAGCGACTTAGCAGCAAGGGAAGGTTTTATATATATTAAAAAATCTATTCAGAATTTTACTTTAACTTTTATAATTATTATTTGGTTGATTGAAATTAGAAATTAAAGACAAAACTTGTTCTTTAACTTCCTTAATTTCTGCATATGTATCTTATTCAATTTATAAATCTAATAAATTTTAACAATAACTCTGGGATCTTTTATAGTTTTAGTATTATGTTTACACACTTAGTTAATTAAATACTATTAAACATTTTAAACAGCATTTATACATGTAATGTATTCTGTTAATTTTTAGGCAATTCAATCATCTAACAAATCTTATCAGGAACTTAAAATTAATTCTCATCAGTCTAAAATTTTAATTTGTAATTATGGAGAATATTAACTTCTTTTACATATTTCAGAAAAAAACTGCATATAAAGATAGTAGGTAATTGAATTATTCAATTATATAGCTTGTATTAGAATCAAGTCTAATTGAATAGACCAAATTCTCTTAAATATCACAAACCACAGTTTTGAAATACTAAGTAATTAATGGAATAATACATAATCTGATTACCTAAACATTTCTATGTTTAAATCTAAATATTCTAGAGTTTAAAATCTACTTTCTCAAAAATGAAACATTGGTGTCATTTCAAAGATTCTTCAAGGATACTCTTACGTGTTTGGCATATTTACCTGAAATGCTGACCAAGACACTGTGCCTATAATGCTCTATGTGTAGTTACTATAGCAACTCATATAACAGTCTTGTAGATCTAATAACCAACAGAGATTACATACTTGGGTTTAGATTGTACTTAATTTTTCTTCTCACAAGGCTTTGCAACCTGTTTTTGCCAAAGTTCCAGGAGTAAGAAATCCGAACTGAAGCAAAGAAAAATCTTATTAGTTTGGTGTTTGTGACCCAGACCAGTTCTTGGCCCTTAGTGTTAATTTTAAGAAATGCTTTTCAGATTGAATAAAATACCTTTATGAGCATATAATAGTAAAGGACAAAAATACTTTTTCTCATTACTGAATTAAATAATAGATAGATTGTATTTTGTACCATACTCTTGATTGTTTAAAAGAGTTTTGTAACTAGGTAATAACTAGTCATCATCTAGTAGTTGCTGTACACTTCATTCATTTAAAAGCTTTTATTGTATAAGTATTATGTGACAAAGACTTCCCAGGTGGCGCTAGTAGTAAAGAACTTGGCTGCCAATGAAGGAGACATAGAAAGACCCAGTTTCAATCCTTGGGTCAGGAAGGTCCCCTGGAGGAGGGCATGGCAACCCACTCTGGTATTCTTATCCCAGAGAATCCGATGGACAGAGGAACCTGGTGGGTTACAGTCGATAGGGTTGCAGAGCTGGACACGACTGACGTGACAGCATGCACGCATAATGTGAGAAGCGCTCTGCCAGGCCCAACAGGCGGAGTTTTCAGTCGAGAGATGCTGTAAGACTTGGTAACTAATACAGATGCAAATACTACGTTTTCATGTACAAACACTATACTTGCGTGTGCTATGTTTCCTTCATTTAATATTTCTATTCTAAATATATTATTTCATGCACTGGGAGATGAAGAGGATGGTCAGGTCACATTTTAGTTTATCTTATTCACCTACCTACAAAGTTATGCCACACAATTTTTGTGTGTATGGATGGGCATATGACACTATGAAATATTTCAAGGTATTCTTCAAACAAACACTAATGAGGTTAATATGAATCATTAGGTATAAATGTGCAGCCCATAATGCTTCCTGAACATCAGCTGTTGCTATTCTTCTTGGCTCATAATCTTTGCTTTCTGGTATTGTAATTTATCTTTCTATTTAGGCCCTATCTTCCCCCTTTGAATAAAGTTCTTCAGTAATAGAAATCATCTCTCATATCTCATAATTGCTTCAACTCTTAGTATAATGTCATCCAATCATTCAAAAGGATGTTTCTATATATGAAGCATTGTGATAACTCTGGAAAATAGATGGGAACATGATATTGTTCCTGGCACCAAGAAGCTTAAAACCTGAAAGGGAATAAGAGAATAAAATGTGCAACAAAAGCCTAACACATAAAATTAAGGAAAACTAGAGATCAGTGTATTCGGAGAAGGCAATGGCACCCTACTCCAGGACTCTTGCCTGGAGAATCCCATGGATGGAGGAGCATGGTGGGCTGCAGTCCATGGGGTCGCTGAGAGTCGGACACGACCGAGCAACTTCACTTTCACTTTTCACTCTCATGCATTGGAGAAGGAAATGGCAACCCACTCCAGTGTTCTTGCCTTGAGAATCCCAGGGACGGGGGAGCCTGGTGGGCTGCCGTCTATGGGGTCGCACAGAGTCGGACATGACTGAAGCGACTTAGCAGCAGCAGCAGGAGAGATCAATGTGTTAGTAGCAAATGTCTATGAATATCAAGAACGCAACATAAGTGTTTTTAAGCAGGCTCTTAAGAGAAAATATTATGAATATAAAAGTGGAAATAAGAGTTGTATTTTGCAACTTGCAAAATGTAAATTGAAACTTGCAAATTGCAAATAGAGGAGTGCATTTGCAATTTTGAACACTTTCAAATAAAGCATTATTAAACAAATTTTGTATTTGTTTTTCCTTGGGAATTTGTGAATCATAATAAATGTGTGGAGGAAGTAAGTGGTTCAGGGTTGGGGAGAGTATCGTATGAAATCAGTGCTTTTGAAAACTCAAATAGGCACCCAGGCAAGGTATAGGGATGACAGACTCTTCATTTGTCACTAGGTGACGTATTACATAGTGAATTAGCAAGCAAAAGGCTTTCCTTTTTAGCATTAAAATTGTTCTTCAATCATTCACTTATTTGTTTAATGAATGCATATTTATCAAATAGTTATTTTGTGCCAAATATTATGGGTATAAACATGTGTCAAATAAAGTACCTGACCTCGAAAAAGATCACAATATTCAGGAAGATAGACATATAAACACAGTTACAATACAGAATGATAAATGTTATAATCAAGAGAAATAAGAGAATGTTCCACTGGATTTTGGACTTTTCTACAAGTCCTTATATAAAGGTCATCTATAATCTTTCCTCAATAGTCAAAGAAAGAAGTATAATGTGATCCAACACTTATCAAAGAAAACACATGTGTTTTTGTAGGGGAGGGAGTAATTTAACTTCACTAAAGCTTAGTTTCTTCAGCTATAAAATGGAAATAATAAAAATGACAATAGAAAAATCTAGTGTGGCTTGTAAAATCACTTCTTAGAGATTTCAAATTCTTTTGGGCAAAATCTTGGTAATCAAATAAAATTACCTTTCAAAGCATATAGTAAGTGCTTACCATGTAGAATGTGCTCATGATATTAATTAGTCATTAATTACTCATAAAAGCTTCGTCTTTCCCGCTAAACTATATGCTTCATGAGGGGCTAAGGAGTCCTTTCTATAAGATGACAAATTATCATTTGTTCTCTGATTTCTCAAATGTAGCTTACCTCATTGTAAAGGGTATTAACTAAATTGTCATGTAGTTCTTATATTGTTCAAAAACACTTCTTGTATTTAATAAATATAATTTGCCTCATTTACAGTCACATATAACCTTCAGAACATCTTTATCAACAGTTCTTAATAATGTTATTAGATGATCCTATTTCTTTTTTTTACAAATGAGACGATACATTATGTCACTCTTGAGGATTTAGGGTTTAGACAGGACCAGAACTGAAGCTTATGTCCAAGTCTTCTGACTTCAAGCCCAGTGCTCCTCCCAATATAAGCAGAGCTCTTAGCAAATATATCCCATGCTCAGTGCAGACAGGACAGCGATTTAGAGTAAGATAAGCATTGGATTATGTTTTAGCTTTGTCACTTTGAGTAATTTATTCCATCTAATTAAATTTCAGTTTTTCTATGTGTAAAATGAAAAAAGTGATAGTATCAACTATGAAACGTACCAATGATTAAACAAGTTAATGTGTATATAAAGTGTCTCGTTTAGAAAGTGCTCAGTGAGTATTTCTTCTACCATTCTTGGTTAGATTTGACAACAAGAACATTAGGCAATATTCAAGAAATAAAAGGTATTGTTAGAAAGATATTAAGGGTTAGGATTAGGGTTCCCTAACCCTAACCTGTCCTAGGTCATCTAGTAGTTGACTCGGTTCACTGTTGACATTTTAATTCTCCCATATCTCTTTACTTAGCTCAGAAATTCTTTATATAAAGTACCTGAGATTCTCTACCATCTAGCCCTGTCTGTCCTCACTCTCTGCCTTTCCCAAAGTAAACTGTCTGCTTTTCCTTGACTACCCCTCCCGCAGCTTCCAGGGCCCCAAGTTTTTTGTTATCTCCAGCAGGTTCAAGCTCTGCTATTTCCTGGATTTGTTAAATACAATGTTCCCATTAAGCAGTCCCAGCTAAAGGCCATGCATGCAGTTTCCCTTGCAGATTTTAAGAACATCATTGATTTTTATAAAGCCTGTGGTTATTGTCATCCTTTAAATACCAACTGTTTATTTAGCTTATATGCAGAGTACATCATGAGAAACGCTGGACTGGAAGAAACACAAGCTGGAATCAAGATTGCCGGGAGAAATATCAATAACCTCAGATATGCAGATGACACCACCCTTATAGCAGAAAGTAAAGAGGAACTAAAAAGCCTCTTGATGAAAGTGAAAGTGGAGAGTGGAAAAGTTGGCTTAAAGCTCAACATTCAGAAAACGAAGATCATGGCATCCGGTCCCATCTCTTCAGGGGAAATAGCTGGGAAACAGTGGAAACAGTGTCAGACTTTATTTTTCTGGGCTCCAAAATCACTACAGATGGTGACTGCAGCCATGAAATTAAAAGACGCTTACTCCTTGGAAGGAAAATTATGACCAACCTAGATAGCATATTCAAAAGCAGAGACATTACTTTGCCAACAAAGGTTCGTCTAGTCAAGGCTATGGTTTTTCCTGTGGTCATGTATGGATGTGAGAGTTGGACTGTGAAGAAGGCTGAGCACCGAAGAACTGATGCTTTTGAACTGTGGTGTTGGAGAAGACTCTTGAGAGTCCCTTGGACTGCAAGGAGATCCAAACAGTCCATTCTGAAGGAGATCAGCCCTGGGATTTCTTTGGAAGGAACGATGTTAAAGCTGAAACTCCAGTACTTTGGTCCCCTTATGCGAAGAGTTAACTCATTGGAAAAGACTCTGATGCTGGGAGGGATTGGGGGCAGGAGGATAAACGGACGACAGAGGATGAGATGGCTGGATGGCATCACTGACCCGATGGACGTGAGTCTCAGTGAACTCCGGGAGTTGGTGATGGACACAGGGAGGCCTGGGGTGCTGCGATTCATGGGGTCGCAAAGAGTCGGATACGACTGAGCGACTGATCTTATCTGAACAAGGGTAAAATTATGTGCGATGTAGCACAGTCAGACACGACTGACGCGACATAGCGGCAGACTTGCCAGGTTAATTCAACAAAGACTGATTTTCACGCCCACAACGTAATAGAGTGCCAAGTGCAGCTGGGATATGAAACGAGATAAAGTCTCCGCCTTCAGCAAATACCAGTATCATTTCTTTAAAAAAATGGCTCTGTAATGTAAAGGCAGGAATAATTTCCTAATAGTTTATTAATATCAGTGATCTTCACTAGGAAAAACTGCAGAGCGGTAACTCACATTGACATCAAAATTTACTCCCTGAATCCAAATCAGTGCCAAAATAGGGCACTACCGTTTTCTACTCGATTTTCCTCATTCATTTCAGTTCAGTTCAGTCGCTCAGTCGTGTCCGACTCTTTGCGACCCCATGAATTGCAGCTCGCCAGGCCTCCCTGTCCATCACCAACTAATTACAGGGCTGTAATAGTATTTAATGGGGCTCCCGTGATGGCTCAGTTGGTAAAGAATCCGCCTGCAATGCAGGAGACTCCGGTTCCATATCTGGGTTGGGAAGATACCCTGGAGAAGGGACAGGCTACCCACTCCAGTATTCTGGCCTGGAGAATCCCGTGGACCATACAGTTTACGGGGTCGCAAAGAGTCGAGTGGGATCTCAGGTCCGAGAAAAAGTTCTTGAGAAATAATTTAGTCTACCAACTAGCCTGGAAAATGTATTTTCATAGACAGAAAAAAAATAGAGGACCCTTCCATTGAATTCCGCGCGAAGCAGTTTTCTTTCTGTCCATAGGACTGTGGCCTGGGAGTGCAGAAAGGAGAAGCGTTTGTCCTCCGCTTCCTCCTTCCCTTTGTTCCTCCTTTTCCTTTCATTTTAAAATAAGGGCTAGAAATCCTGAAGCCAAACTTTTTCTCTTTTTTTAAGCACCTCTCCGCGGAGTAGGGGTTTGCTCCCGGACGGCTCCGCCTCTCGCTCTCCCGGATTGGTTGAGAGTCGAGCGGACCGAGTCTCGGGGCGGGATCCGCGGAGCCCGGGCGGGGAGCGCACTCCCGGCGGCCGGGCTGATCCGCGCGGGGCGGGGGAAGGCGCCCTTGCCCAGCCGCCCACGAGGCTGCAGCGGTGCCGCCGCACGGTCCCGGAGGCCCCGCCGCCGCGCGCCGTGATGTGGAACCCGCTTCACGAAACCGACTCGGCCTCGGTGGCCTGGCGCCGTCCGCGCCGGCTCTGCGCGGGGGCCGTGGTGCTGGGCGCCGGCCTCTTCGTCCTCGGCTTCCTCTTCGGTACGAGGGGCAGGACGGGGGTCCGCGCCATGCTCGGCCCCCGCCCGGCCGGCTGCCCCGCGGCCCGCGGGGCTCCGGGGCCCCCTGCCGCGGGGGATACTGCTGCTGGGCTCCGGGGCGGGGATCGGGCTGGGGGGCGTGCGGACCAGCTCCCGCGAGTTAGGTGGGACTTAGTTGCCGGGGACGGTGCACGTTTGCGTTCTGGACGGGCTGCTGTAGGACAGGCACCCAGGGTCAGGAGAGTGCAGAAACCCTGAAACTGAACTTGAGAAAGTTCCACCGGCTGCAGGCCTGCGAGAAATTGGCACCTTTCCGCAGGATCTGGGGGGCATTTGCTAGATCGTCCAAGAAGCTTTGTAAGAAACGACTCCTACCTCTTTGGGGTCTTTATCTAGTCTTGTGCCTGAGACTGCTTCATGTGTACAGTGAGGAGAGCGCTGGGCATTGCCTCTCGGGAGCCCCTTTCTCTCTTTTTGGAAGTAAGTAATAGAGGAACAGTTAGTAACTGGCTGACCTTATTGTCAGTGCCCTGAGGAGAACTTTAACAGCAGTGCTTTCAAGTTTTCCCCTGTGTACTAACTTGCAGACCTAACCCAACTCTCCAAGGTAATCAGGGAGCAAGGCTGAGATTTTTCTTAAAGACTGTGCAACTTCTTCCTGACCTTGAGCAAGTGAGGAAATCTCTTAGCCTTATTTGTCAGTCTTTATAAGAACAATAGCTGTAACTTACTGGGAGTAGTAAATTGGCACTTTATTCTTTCCTGGGGAGGAGATGCTTCTAATTGTACTTTAATGCACAAGACTAGTGTAAGGTATCCCCAGGTAGTTTACCCCTACTATGAATTCTGGGCTCTCTTTCTGGGATTTAGAAGACCAGGGCATAAACTTGCTAGGAATAGTAGTTTAGTCGCTAAGTCATGTTCGAGTCTTGCAACCCCATGGACAGAGGAGCCTGCCATGGGATTCTCCAGCATAGAATACTGGAGTGGGCTGCCATTTCCTTCTCCAATAAACCTGCTAGATTGGCTCGAACTCAGTCTCTTTTTGCTTGCTTTGTGCCCTTTGAACCACATTGTGCTCATAACTAATGTGGATATCAGGGTTGCTGTGAGGCTTAGGTGAGATAAGTGTGCTCATTAAGGACACCGGCCACCTTGAGTTTCAATTGTCTCAACTGAAAACGTGGGAAATTCACTCGGCAAGATTAGCACGAAGATTAGGATCTTATGTGTCTTTTTTTTTTTTTTTTTTGGCCACGATGGGTCTTGCTGTGCTCGAGCTTTCTAGTTGCCAGGAGTGGGGGTCACACGGCTCAATAGTTGGACCTCTTGGCCTCTAGGCTCAACAGCTGTGGCACTGAGGCTTAGTTGCCCCTGGCATGTACCGTCTCCCTGAACCAGGGATCCAGCTTGTGTCCCCTGTGTTGGCAAGTGGATTCCCGTCCACCGTACCACCAGGGAAGTCTTTTCTGTCTTTTAGAAGCATTTTGTGCTTCTTAGTGTTGCCCTTGGGCTTCCCAGGTGGCTCAGTGGGTACAGAACCAACCTGCAATGCAGGAGACTCGTGTTAAATCCCTGGGTTGGGAAGATCCCCTGGAGGAGGGCATGGCAACCCACTCCAGTATTCTTGCCTGGAGAACCCCGTGGACAGAGGAGACTGCAGGCTACAGTCCACGGGGCTGAAAAGAGTCAGACACGACTGAAGCGACTGAGTGTGTACCCAGTGTTGCCCTGGCCCCATACAGTGGCTTACAAAGAGTGCGTTCTTTATTAATGTTAATTTTTCCCTAGGATTCTCTGCTCCTTCCCTCCCACAGGCCTCCATCCTCTTTATCCAACTCATTTTTCAGATCTCTATTCAAGCATTTCATCCCCCGTGTGCCCTGATCTTAAAGTCATTTCCAAGTCCCCCTTTTTTTTTTTTAAACATACTGGTGGAACTGTATTTCCATTTGCTGCCAACCATTTATTTCAGTACACATGTATATATACATGTGTGTAGCATGTATGTGATTAATAATTGGAAAGCTCCATAAAAGCTAGCTGGGTGGTTTTGGTAACCATTTATGCACAAATCATATCATCTTTCATGAAGCCAACTACAACGGATCATGGTCTTGGGCGAACTGCCTGCCTGTTGCCTCTAGCCTCTGTCTTGCAGAGATGTTGGGTGTCTTGCAGTTTCATTGTAGCTCTCTGAAGTTGGACTTCTCAAGCCTGCCTTCAACTGGAAGCACAGAATATTTTATCACACTTTGTTTTAGTGTCAGAACCAGAACAGATTATAAGACTGAATTGCCTTCAACTCTTTGAAATGATTTATGTACGTGAAATATATTCATAATTCATTAAACATCTACTAAATGTTTCTTCTGGGTCAGCAGAGGAGTAGTCACTGGGGATAGAAGCTTGAAGGAGAAAGAAGGTGGATCTCCTTTAGGCTTTCCTTTTCCCCATTAGTATATTTAATTTTAGTGCTAATATCATAAAGCATTTCTTAGAATAACAGCAATACATAATGAAATTGGATTAAAAATATATTGTGACTGATTTGTAATTAAGTCTGTCTGCATGATTTTTTTTCCGATGGAGGTAGGCAAGAGAAAACTTCAGGAAATCTCAGTTAATGCCAGAGGTCATGGACAATTTGTGTTTTACGTATGATAAATAAAATAATAAGGAAAAATATGCTCTGTCTGTAATCTTATACCCCATTCCTATATTTGTTTGTCTTTTGCAGGATGGTTTATAAAGTCCTCCAGTGAAGCTACTAACATTCCACAGCATAATGTAAAGAAAGCGTTTTTGGATGAGTTGAAAGCAGAGAACATCAAGACCTTCTTGTAGTAAGCAGATACTACAAAGTTTATATCAAGTTGAAAAATTTTGTTATTCTGTTTAGAAGCTTGATCCATTATTTCATAAACAGAAACTGACTTAAAAAAAAAGTCTTACCCTCAGCTGAACTTTATCATGATAGATGTTTTAAAGCAGGTGTCAGCATACTTTTCCTGTAAAGAGCCAGCTTAAAACATAGTTTGCTGACTCCTGTTTTAGAGGAAGATAATGTATTTAAGTCAAAAGAATAAATTTGGACTTTGAAGTCAGACATTGACAAGTTTAAATTCCATCTTTGCCTGTTGATATTAACATAACTTTGAGTGAATATGTAACCTTCCTGAGCTCTCATTTTCACATCTGTAAGATGGGAATAGTGATACTGTTATGACGAGCATGAAATTAGAGAGCATATGTGTGACCTAGTGTAAAAACCTGCTGCCTATTTCCTGACATAGCTATCCCTGGTATGGAGAAAAAGAGTAAATGAATAAATTTAAAAGGTATTTTCAAGACAACTAAAAATAAAACACTTTTATTGAGTAATTGATTGGAATACTTAGACTCTTTCAAAACAAAATACTTGAAGTCCTGATAATGATTAAAGGATTCCTTTATGAATGCAAGTTATGCTATGCTATGCTATGCTAAGTCGCTTCAGTTGTGTCCGATTCTGTGCGACCCCATAGACGGCAGCCCACCAGGCTCCGTCATCCCTGGGATTCTCCAGGCAAGAATACTGGAGTGGGTTGCCATTTCCTTCTCCAGTGCATGAAAGAGAAAAGTGAAAGTGAAGTCACTCAGTTGTGTCCGACTCTTAGCGACCCCATGGACTGCAGCCTACCAGGCTGCTCCGTCCATGGGATTTTCCAGGCAAGAGTACTGGAGTGGGGTGCCATTGCCTTCTCCAATGCAAGTTATAATTTTATATAAAAACAGGCAAGTGAACAGATAGATAGATAGGCAATGCAGCAGACCTGGGTTTGATCCCTTTGTTGGGAAGATCCCCTGGAGAAGGGAATGACTACATTTTCCAGTATCTTGTCTAAAGAATTTATGGATAGAAGAGCCTGTTGGGCTGCAGTCCATGGGATCTCAAAGAGATGGACATAACGAGGCAACTAACACCAGAGAGAATATACACATAGTCTTTAAAATTAAAACTATGAATAAAATTTGCTAGGGCATCTGTCAAGTCTTTATAAGGGCCATTTCTGGTGAGAGATATGGAATTAAAAAATTTTTTTTGTGGAAATTTTTCTGCCTCTTCCATGTCTTTTTCTGTAGTTATATATAATAGATGTAATGAAAGTGGGAGTCTGGCTAGACATAATCTTCACTCCTAGACAGGTGCTACCTCTGCTTCCTTTTTCCTTTTCTGACCTGTGACATGGTTGTTGTTATTCAGTCGCCAAGTCGTGTCTGACTCTTTCGGACCCCACAGACAGCAGCACGCCAGGCTTCCTTGTCCTTCACTATCTCCCAGAATTTGCTCAAACTTATGTCCATTGAGTCAATGATACCATCCAACCATCTCATCCTCTGTGATGTGGAGTGACCAGCAAAGAAGAAAAATGAATATCTTCTCACTTTCTGGGCCCTCAGCTTTTTGCTTATTCTCCATGGCCTTGACCAAGATCTTCTGTTTATACTGCCAAAATCTTGGCTCTCTGTGTAGCAGTGATGAACAGAAATATGGAGACAGTTATGGGGGAGGAAAGAGTGACTTTATTTCTTTGGCAGGCAGAGGGGGAGTACCTCAAGAACTGTGCTCCTCTCCCTGGAGAATAGTATAGTGTGTAGTGTTAGTCGCTCAGTCCTGTCCGACTCTGTGACCCCATGGACTATGACCTGCCAGGATCCTCTGTCCATGGGGATTCTCCAGGCACGAATATTGGAGTGGGTAACCATTTCCTCCTCCAGGGGATCTTCACAACCCAGGAATCAAACCCAGGTCTCCTGCCTTGTAGGCGGACTCTTTACCATCTGAGCCACCAGGGAAGCCCTGGAGAATGGAAGAGGTTAAACAGTCAGATAGGGTTATGTGACAAGGATCGAGGTATTAGCATTCTTCTGCCAACTGACAAGGTTAGGATGTATGCAGGGTCTCAGGTGGTTGGGTCTCCTAAACTTGATGAGTTTTTCTGGTTCCTTTAATCTCACCATATTTCAGGTGATTTCAGGTGATTTCTCTTAATTAGCAGCTGTTTGAGTCTGCCCTTTAGAACTCAGGGAAGGTCATGAAGGTAGAGTCTTGCCTAGAGAAGTGGGGGACAAAAAGGCCTCCATGCCTGAAACCCCACAGGGCCCTGCTTGGCATCATTTAGAACTCAAGAATTTTCACCATTAACACAAAAAGAGATGAACAGAACCCCCACTCACCCCTCCAAGGGCCACAGAATCTCCAGAAGCCTCCTGAACTCCCCCTAATTCCAGTTTGCCATTTGTCCATTGGAGCTGTTCAGTCTATTTATACCCTTAGGTCAGGGGTCATTAAAGGCTCAGATCTGTCTTTCCCCCTTTTCTAACCCTTCGCTTTACTGCTAAAGTTTCTCTACTGTTTCGAAGTTACCTGACTCTGACTGGAAGGATTAAGGAGGGACTGCCTTTTCGGTCTCCCTTGGCGTGCAAGGTTGTCCTGTGTTTTCCTTTTGTTTTGTAACACCTGGTAAAAGTCTCAGATTTGTTCATTATTTTGCATTCTTCTTCCATGCTTTCTGAAAGACAAGGTTATTTTAGAGGAATGTTTTAGAATTTCACTGATCTGCATTTGAAAACCAGTTCTACCTTTCACTGGTTGTCTTTAAGTCACCTAATGTCTCTAAGCATTGTTCATTCGTAAACCAAATGTAGTGTATTAAAATGTACATCAATAGCTCCCTTTATTAATTGAGATGACATAATGATACTTAGGACATATTTAAAGTTTTTTAGCCAGACAGAGATGTATGTGCCTATTTTTTAAATGCACGATGTTAGCTATTTTGGATAGTTAATAAATTATTCAAATAAATTAAAAAATAACTTGATATTCTAGTAGGTCAAGAAATTGTGACACACTTCTCAATTGATTAAAACAAAAAAACAGAAACTTCTGTTTATTACCAGTTGTCTCATTGAGCCTCAGATCTTTGTGTATTAGTGAGGTAGCAATTTTCTCCTTCTGTATGAATGAGAGGGCTTCTCTGATGGCTCAGAGGGCCAATAATCCTGTCATCTGCAATGCAGGAGACACTGGAGCCTCGGGTTCCATCCCTGGGTTGCGAAGATCCCCTGGAGGAAGAAATGGCAACCGATTCCAGTATTCTTGCCTAGAGAATCCCATGGACAGAGGAGCCTGGTGGGCTGCAGTCCATGGGGATCTTAAAGAGTCAGACATGACTAAGCCACTAAGCACTCACAACGAATGAGAAATTTAAGACATGGCCAGGATCATACAACAAGACAGTGGCAAAACCTGTAGGACACCGATTTTGTGGCAATTGATTTTATTTATCCTTGGAAACACATCTTTTTTCCTACTCGTCATTTTTAGGATCAACTTTTCTTCAAATGAATCGATTCTAACGCTGATCATAGCATGCTTGTTGTATGTCGATTGATAACAACAAAACTTTTACCAGGAATTTCACTCATCAAGTTACCTGATGAAACTTGGGTCTGCTAGCCTGCTGCAATCTACTGACGCTGGGTTGAGGTGAAGGAGTACGGTGTTTATTATAGGGTGCCAAATAGAGAGAACAGACACCTCAAACTCAAATGACCGGAAATCATAGATGGCTTTCAAGGGGAGGGTTTTTAAAGACAACATTTGAGAAGCTGGTTGCAGCTCATGGACTTTCTTCTGATTGGTTGGTGATGAGGTAACCAGATGATGTTTCAGAAATCTAAATCATCAACTTTGTGGTTCTAAGTAGTCTCAGGTCTACGTCCTTGTGGTCAGCACGTAGTCACCATACTCCAGCTATGTGGGGTTCTCAGTTTCTGCAGAACAGCTCAAAGATATGTATCAGATTGTTATATTGTTTAAATTATCATTACTTTTCTTGCTTTACCACTGTTCCTTTATTTCTGTATTCACTCACTTCCATAATGGTAATTGCTTGTGTCTGCTCTTTGGAACTCAGGGAAGGCCTAGGGGATTAAAGCCTTTTACTACAAAGTATAAACGGGGGGGCACCGTGGGGCTTTTGTATCTGGGAGGGCCCTTGGAGGTACTGCTTGATTTCAATCTGCCTTTTTCTTTGACACTCCTTAATGCTGACAGGAATAGAGACCAAATGTGAAAAAGGAATAAAGTTTTTTGGATAGAGAGGTTCATCATGAATTTGGCAGGGGAATTTAGTTTTAGGGGAGTCATTTCAATAATAAAGTCTGATAATGATCTCCTGTGTGTGTGTCTGTGTGGGCAGGATCAAGCCTCTCATAACAATTCTTTCATGTAAGAATAGAGTTATAGCTATGACTTCAGGAAATTTGCAAACTTTGCATCTATTTTAGTTATGTTACAGTTTGGATTTGTGTAATAAGGAATAAAATAGCAACATGTTGGCTGTGTAATGTTTTCTTTCCAGGTCGATGAGGAAATGCATAGATGCCTTGCCTCTTAAAATTGTGTTCTTTTCATTACTTTATTTTGCAAATACACATTAGAAATCCTGGGTAGGGTTTTAAACTTCTAAATATTTATTGAATGAGAATTGTAATACTGTTTTTGTAAATAACAATTTAAATGATTTTACTCTAATTATAAAATTAATCCCAGGACTCCCCTTCCTCCCTTAGTTTTTTTTAAGGGATTCAGCACTTGAAATTAGGATGACTATATCTATGTTCGTTATTCATTGTTTTTTTTTTTTAAATCACTGTAAGAATGGAAGTAGATTGAGTTTAGAAAAACCTACATAATTAGAATGAGAAATTCATGAAGCTCAAGACACTTATAAGCTAGAAATGAATAAATGTCGTTTCATGCACATGATGCTTTGTCATATGGGATTTTTTTTCTTGAAACGATTTAAATTGAAAATAACAGTGAACTGAATCTTCAAGGAAACAACAAATTTCCAAGAAAGAGAACTTTAAAACAAAAGCCCCAGTATCTACACATACTAAATGAGAAATTAGTCTATTCTTGAAAATATTTGTCGTACCTAAAATTTTAGCCACATGGTTTGTTATTTGTTAAAGATATTCTTGGTCAGACTAATTCTCATTGTTGATTTTTAGTATTATACTTAGAATGCATGGTGATTGGAATACAAGCGATTCAGTTTGAGCTTGTGTAAATATGTCCAAATTACTTCTTAAAGAAGACAATTTAAAATGGCTGCTAACCAAAAGGTTTCTCGCTTTGCTATAATGTTCATTATTTTAAAGTAAATGTGATTATCAGTAGTTCTTGGAATGTCACAGCTTGATCTTTGGCTGAAAATATTTTTTACTTTCCAATTATATTTTATAAGGTGAAATAAATAGATAATTCCATGAAAGTTCAAATATGCCTGAGTCTTAAGGAAAGAATAGAACACTTTCCTCATCTAATATGGAGAGATCCTCTACAGGTGTACACATATCAATTCTCTATGAGGATCAGTTTTTCTGATTTTTCTCTTGAATGAGTACAAATTATAACATGAAGATTTTAAAACACTTTAAAATCTATTTGATGTCATAATGGTACCACTTTGCTTTTTTAAGGTGTAGCATTTAAAAGTATTTTTTTAAAATGTAAATCTGCTTTATTTGGTTGTTGACTTAAGACAAAGGCTGACTAAACAATTTCTAACTACTTTCAATTTTTGTTCAACAGTAATTTTACACGGATACCGCATTTAGCTGGAACAGAACAAAACTTCCAGCTTGCAAAGGAAATTCAAGCTCAGTGGAAAGAATTTGGCCTGGATTCTGTTGAGTTAGCCCATTATGATGTCCTGTTGTCCTATCCAAATGAGACTGTTCCCAACTACATCTCAATAATTGATGAAGATGGAAATGAGGTAAAAAGAAAGAAAAAATAAGCTCCCCCATCTTCTGTTTTGAAATGCCTTCTGTAAAAGAATGCCCTGTGCCATCTCCAAACGCTGATAGAAATTAGTATTGACACTTGTGAATGATGCCTTTAATGATCTTACTATTGGTGCCAACTCTTTCTTAATGATGTTTGAATATAACGTGGTGTTGAAAAGATTCTGAGAAATTGATGCTTGATGACAGTTGCTATTTTCTTCTTTTTAACTATTGTTCACTAACAAAATATGATATGTTAGTAAACTATGGCTAAATTAGATACACTTTTGATTGGTTCAGATGATAAAAGATCATGCATCAATTTGAGGATGCTAGGAAATTGAGAGATGTGTTTTTTGAGCCAGTAGGTTTTTATTGGTAATTCATGATTATATTTCCTTTGATCATGTATTCAGCTGTGTACCCAGAACTTGGGTGTGGGCATTTGGAAAGAAGAGAGTTTGGAGAGAAACACTCGAGAATTACATCTATGCTAAAAATTCACAATCTTCTTTGCTAGTAAGGGCACATAATTGGAAAAGAAGATGATACAAGTAGTTGAGATATTTCATATCATGATGTATATTCAATATGAAAACTCATAAAATATAACTCATATATTCATCAGTATTTGCCTTAGAGCTACCATATCCATATCTAAAATAGCCCTTTTCCTCTAGATAGCTTTCTTGAGTCCCCTTCGCTGGAGCTTCTAAATTGCATATAGATTCAAATGTATCCAGTTTGATTGGTCAGCACAAAATATCATGTGATTTTTGTACATACAAATTTTTAATCACCTCCTCTTATTGACTAATGAATCAGCCTCTTAATGATTAATATGCTATTTTGTAGTCAGTGATACAATCCCATAGTAAATTTCCTAATATGAGTTGAAACTTTACATATTCACTCTTTTTAAATTATAGTAGTTAATACAGTTTAACTTTTAAAAATACTGTCAAACCATTTCACAATTATAAAAATATTTTTAAGGTTGGTATGGGGAATACCAATATACTCCATAAAATTCCGTAGCCTTTATAAGTGGTGACATTATCTATATAATTATTAAAGAGTCTTTAAAAGTATATTTAGGAAGAGTATTTGATCACATAGTAAAATGCCAGTAATATTAAAAAATACGTGAAAACAGTGGGGGAAGGAGAGAGTGAGACAGATGGAGAAAGTAGCATCAACATATATACACTATCGGTTTAAGATGGACAGCTGGTGAGAAGTCCCTGTGTAGCACAGGGAGCGCAGTCTGGTGCTCTGTGATGATGTGTATGTATAATTAAGACTGATTTGCATTGTTGTATGGCAGAAACCAAAACTACACTGTAAAATTAAAAAAAGTATATTAAGGTTAAAAAAATACAAGGTTAAAAAAATGCATTAAACCAAATTTGATTTCTCAAGTTTGGTGATTGTATACAATGAGGAAAATAACAAACTTTCATTTTTCTTCTCTTTTCTTCCTCTTCACTTCCCAGTTTCATCCCTACCTTTGCTTTTATTCCATTTCATTATTTGTTTTTCCTATTATAAGCATTTATGAAATTTCTAAAGCCTGTCCCATAACATAAACATATAATTAGAAGTTTCATTTTGGAGGTTTTCCTGAATGGGGTTAGCTGCCAAAAGCTTATTAACTTTTTTGAAAGTTATATCATTAATTCAGTTTTGTTTTTATCCAGTTATACTGCACATAAATATTCACACAGTTCTTCAAAGGGCCTTGCTTCTTCCCTATTTCCCTCTTCCCTGAGGGAATCACTGTTCAGCCCTGAGTTGATTTCTTTTGATATATATACCTCTGTTTCTTTAAATGTTGTGCTTGTAGTGCTTGCGTTTCAGATTCAGGCATTTTCTTTTGACCTTGTGACAGTTCAGCTCTATTCTCACCCCTCTGCCCCAACTACAGATACTCTCTTACTGGGTCCCCATCTCCCAGATCAATTAATGTGACTGACCGTTCATAGCTAAGCTAGGTAAACTTTGAACTTTACTGTCCCGCATGGCACAGACATGTTCTCCTTCCCACAGACAACAAATATGATTAATATTTTATAGATTCTACCAGAAATGTTTTCAATACATATTATGCATTATTTTCTCTTTATTTATGTAGGGACAATGTGCCATATAGATTGAACTATATATATATATATATATATTGCCTTTTTATGTTGCAAAAGTTAAATAAAAATTTGTAAACCAAAATTATTTTACTTATACTCAGAATACATAGTTTGAGGCTATGTTAGTGAATGTTGGATAGTGAACATTGCTCACTGGTGTATTGTCTGTCTTTGATGAAGTCACCCAGAAGAGTCATTTCCTTGACCATAAGAAACTTTTCCCAGTTGTTGGAATAACTCATAAACTGGATGTGAAGTCCACCTGCTCAGTGATGCTGTAAAATTGAAGGTTGCCATAAAGGCAAATCAAGTGAGACCAGCTTGAATACTCCCTTGACTGAAAGACTTGCTGATGAGATGACTTTTTCTCAAGGTGGATTTTTATTGCACTTTAGTATAGTTTTGCTTAGAATTTTCCCCAGTGATTCAGTTCAGTTTGTTCTCTATTACAGAGAAAAATAACAGGAAAAATGGAAGATGTGGGAATTTTTGAAGAGTAGTAGTTGATTTGGTTTCATTTTAGGTTCTGTCAGCACCTGAAGTAGGTAGCTGGTGCTTTAGTATAGTGTCAGCTCAGATTCTCTCTCCATCTCCCAGCACCTTTAAATTACTGCACTGGCCAGGACCTACAGTTTAATATTGAAAGGAAGTGAAGACAGCAGGTGTCCTTGACTTGAATGTCTTTAATGTTTCACCTTAATTTTGATATTTATGTCAGGTTACCTTAATTCAGGGCTTTCCAGGTGGCACTAGTGGTAAACAACCCACTTTCCAATGCAGGAGACATAAGAGACGTGGGTTCGATCCCTGGGTTGGGAAGATCCCCTGGAGGAGGGCATGGGAACCCACTCCAGTATGCTCTTCTGTACCTGGGATCACAGAGATTGGAGACAACTCGATCGACTTAGCACAGCATGCACTAATTCACTTTTCAAGTTCACTAAGACTTTTTTGTCATGAATTTATATTGAATTTTATCAGAAATTTTTTCTTTTTCTAGATAACTTTTGAGATGAGCATATGTTTTCTTTTTCATAATGATAATTATAATGAATGATGTAATATTAGATTAGTTTACATTTTTGAAATGTATAATATTAGTATGTAGTAGAGTTTTCAACTCATATCTGTATATATTTATTATATTGATAACATGTTTGGCCTGTATTTCTGAAATATGCTTATTCGATTATAATTTCTAGATTATACTTGCCTTATAAAATGAGTTTTTAATCTCTGAAATAGGTTGTATTGTATTTAAAAAATCTTTTAGTATTTCAGATCAAAGGAAAACCACTTGGTTTTGATACTTTGTTTTATGGAAGATTTTAAGCTGCTGATTCAATTTCTTTTTTGTTATGGGACTATTTAGATTCGTTTAAAATGCACTGTTATGTCAGTTTTATTTTTTTTTAAATCCATTGTTCCATTTCATCTAAGTTTTCAATTATTGGCATAGTTCTTCCTAGAATTTTCTTACTATCTTTTTTGCAAGATCTATAGATAAGCCTGTTTTTCTACTCCTAATATTATTTATTTGTATTACTTTTTTTTTCTTAAGTTCCCCTCTTACCTTCCTAGTCTCTATTTTGCTGTTCTTTGTAAATTTTCAATTGAATACTTAATTTATTGATGTTGGACCTTTATTCTTTTTTAATATGAGTATTTAAAACCATACATTTCCTTCTAAGAACTACTTCAACTAGATCTCACAAGATCTGATTTTCTAAATTAACTACATTGTGATCAAATAATTGCAATTGTATGACACTAATCCTTTGCAGTCGTTTCTTTAGTCTATTATGTCATCAATTTTTATAAATGTTCTCTTGTTATTTGAAAAAAATATTTTCAGTTGTTGAGTTTAATAATTTTATATTTGCTTATTAGTTAAAATTTGTTAATTGTTTGGCTAAAATATCCTTTATCCTTGATGTGCTCTCATTTTGTCTATTTTTATTAATTACTGGGAAAGGAATATTAAGATTTTCTAACCATAATGATGGATTATTTTTATTTCCGTTTTGAATTCTGTTGATTCCTGTAGTTTGGAGCTCTTCCATTAGATATAAACAGTATTTGTTTAGTGTTTCTTTTTCTGCATTGTTACTTTCAGACTTACTGTGATCATATGTTTAAGTAACTTCTTGTAAAATGGTACACAGTTGAATTTATCTAGTCTGACATACTAAGCTTTTTTTAAAAATTAAAAAATAATTTGTTATACTGACTTACAGTAATACTACTTATATGAATTTTACTTTTACTTTTTCCCCCTAATGTTCCTTTTCTCTCTCTTTTTTTTTATTTTCTTCTTTTTTGGGGGTGGGGTAATGGTTAATTTTATTAATTTTATTTTTTTTAGTAGTTTGGAAAGTAAAATAATATTAATTCCCACTTAACAGTGTCAGTGATACACTTGAAAAATTATGTTTGGTTAGAATTGAATTTAACCTTTAATTTGTTTATAAGTAATTAGCTTAACATTTTTATAAGTGAGTAATAACACTGCTGCTGCTGCTGCTGCTGCTAAGTCGCTTCAGTCGTGTCCGACTCTGTGCGACCCCATAGACGGCAGCCCACCAGGCTCCCCCGTCCCTGGGATTCTCCAGGCAAGAACACTGGAGTGGATTGCCATTTCCTTCTCCAATGCATGAAAGTGGAAAGGGAAAGTGAAGTCGCTCAGTCGTGTCTGACTCTTCATAACCCCATGGACTGCAGCCTACCAGGCTCCCCTGTCCATAGGATTTTCCAGGCAAGAGTACTGGAGTGGGTTGCCATTGCCTTCTCCAACTGATAATACTACATGATGTTATTTTTTTATTTGGAAAGTGAACTTTTCCTTCTAAATCAAAAGCTGCTGCTTGTAGACCCTCTGAGGGTCTGTAGTTTATTCACCTCTTGAACTCCTCACAGCGTCTAGCAGAGGTCTGGCTCTTTGATTTGCATCTTTAAAATACAGAAATCTTGATTAACCCTCTCCTGGCGAAAGAGATGATACATATTTATTTGCTTGATAGTAGTAATTAAGCTTTACCTGATTTGATTCTAATTATTATGCTTTGCTTCTCTAGATTTTCAACACATCGTTATTTGAACCGCCTCCTCCAGGATATGAAAATGTCTCAGACATTGTGCCACCCTTTAGTGCCTTTTCTCCACAAGGAATGCCGGAGGTAAAAATGCATATGATAAAAATAACAAACAGAACTTCCTTGTATATGCAGGCAGTAATTAAAGGGATATTGTGGAGGTTTTTGATGTAATCCAAATTTATCTTTTTCTACATTTAAGAAATAGAGTGTCTTAGTAATAAGAAGGAATATACATTTTGAGTTCATAGTGTTTTTTAGGATAAAATTTACCACACTGAGATGGGGATATCCAAAGTGAACATTTATTTGACAAATGCATTCACCTATGTAATTAAAGCACCATCTACACATAAAATATTACTGTCACTTCAGAATGTACTTCTAAGCCCCTTCTCAGTCAGCCCCACATGCTCCCAAGGCAGTCATTCTCATTCTCCGTGGGTTTTTTTTTTGGCCACCTTTGATTCGTTTTACCTATACTAGAAATTCATATAAATGGAATCGATAGCATTTGTGAGTATAGGACCTGTGAAAATTCACATGTTTTGCACTTATCCATGGATTGTTCTTTTTTTATTGCCAATTAATTTCTACTATATGGAAATACTACATATTTTGCTACCTTTGTAAGACTTGGATTGATTTTATAAAGAACCTGAATGAGAATTTGAAATTGTTGCCATTTTCAAATGAAGAATACAGACATCCTTTTTAGAAAATGTGTATGGTTTACTTAATAAGGCAGTGTGCATGTTTATTATCTGAGTTTTCACAGTAGATCCCTAGATTCTTGGATAGTACTTTGTTTTTTATAAGAAAGCTAAACTTGAAAGAGTTGAATATAATTTATTAATGTCTTTTAAAATGTTATCTCTCTTGCTATAGTATTTGACATCAGGTAGATTCAGTTTTCGGAGAAGGCAATGGCAACCTACTCCAGTACTCTTGCCTGAAAAATCCCGTGGACAGAGGAGCCTGGTGGGCTGCTGTCCATGGGGTCGCGAAGAGTCAGACACCACTGAGTGACTTCACTTTCACTTTTCACTTTCATGCATTGGAGAAGGAAAGGGCAACCCACTCCAGTGTTCTTGCCTGGAGAATCCCAGGGATCGGGGAGCCTGGTGGGCTGCCGTCTATGGGGTCGCACAGAGTCGGACACGACTGAAGTGTTAGCAGCAGCAGGTTCAGTTTTGGACATATAGGGTGTGAGGTACCTAGGATATTCCAAGAAGTTGGAATATTGAAGTAAGTATCACTCAATAGAGAGATAAACACTTGACTATTATCAGAAACATCCCTAGTAAAAAATTTACATTTAGAACTGAATTGATATTTAAAGCTCCAAGGAAATAGCAGCCCACTCCAGTGTTCTTACGTGGAAAATCTCATGGACGGAAGAGCCTGCCAGGCTACAGTCAAAGGGGTTGCAGAGTCAGACACAACTGAGCGACTAAAACACTTCACCAGTCAGTCAATGTTTATTGTAAAAACATAGGCAATAAACCTATGTTTTTAATTAATTATTAAACCTATGATTTAATATTAGGCAATGCTATATTTTTTAATATGTAAAGTTTAAAAACATACTCTTTTTTATTATTTTCTAATGCATTTGATTAACTTATATTTAAAAACTCTCACAGGTTTAGAGTATTTTCTACAGTTGTATGAAATTTGTTTTAAATGAATAGTTAACGTCATAGTTAATGGCACAATATTAGAAAAATTCTCCCCCAAATTTGTACATAAATAGGTTCCTTACAGTCATTGTAGTTACTTTGTAATTGACATGACATAGAAATAAAGGATATAAAAACTGGGAATGAAGAGATAATATATTTTAGATCTCAGGTGTCTAGAGTTAAATAGACTTTATCTTCTGGGTAAGGCACATTACCATCATGGGTCCATGTAAGATTCCTAATTTAATTTCTTTCCTTTCATCTTTTATCCTTATTTTCAATCTCATTCCTTATCTCCACATCCCCTATACCCTGCCATCATCTGTAATGTATTTATACTTTTAGGAATGTATATATTCATATAAAAACATGGGCTTATTAGTGATTGGTATATTTTGAATATATGCAAATAATATATCTTAGGTCTTGGTCTATGACTATTTTCAATTAGCTATTTTTTAAAAATCTATTTTATGTCAGAGTGGTTCATTACTTTTTACTCTTGCAGAGTACCCCATGTTATGTGCACACCGCATGTAGCTTATCCATTCTCTTAGTGGCAAACATGTGGTTTGCCTCTAAATCTGAATTACCACAAACAGTGTTGGAGAGCTTGTGCTCATACATGTCCCTGTGTGGGCTTGCAAGGGTTTCTCTGTGTACAGTAAACCAGTAGTGGGATTGCCGGTTTGTAAGGAATGCTACATTTCACAGTGTTCAGACTGCAGCCGTTTATCGCTCTTTTCAACACTATATATGAGCGTTCCTTTTCCCTCAGATTTTCATCAATAATTGAGGTTATATAACTTTCTAAATTTTGCCTGTCTAATTGTGTTGTTTTGTTAGTTTGGGGTTCTCAAGGCAAGAATACTGAAGTGGTTTGCCATTTCCTTCTCCAGTGGCCCACGTTTTGTCAGAACTCTCCACCATGACCCATTCATCTTGGGTGGCCCTACATGGCATGGCTCATAGTTTCATTGAGTTAGACAAGGCTATTATCCATGTGATTAGTTTGGTTAGTTTTCTGTGATTCTGTGAACAAAGCTAGTGGAGGTGATGGAATTCCAGTTGAGCTATTTCAAATCCTAAAAGATGATGCTGTTAAAATGCTGGACTCAATTGCCAGCAGATTTGGAAAACTCAGCAGTGGCCACAGGACTGGAAAAGGTCAGTTTTCATTCCAATCACAAAGAAAGGCAATGCCAAAGAATGTTCAAACTACTGCACAATTGCACTCATCTCACACGCTAGTAAAGTAATGCTCAAAATTCTCCAAGCCAGGCATCAATAATACGTGAACTGAGAACTTCCAGATGTTCAAAATGGGTTTAGAAAAGGCAGAGGAACCAGAGATCAAGTTGCCAAAATCTGTTGGGTCATAAAAAAAGCAAGAGAGTTCCAGAAAAACATCTATTTCTGCTTCATTGACTACACCAAAACCTTTGACTCTGTGGATCACAAAACACTGTGGAAAATTCTGAAAGACATGGAAATACCAGACCACCTTACCTGCCTCCTGAGAAATCTGTATGTAGGTCAAGAAGCAACACTTAGAACCGGACATGGAACAGTGGACTGGTTCCAAATCAGGAAAGGAGTTATGTCAAAGCTCTATATTGCCACCCTGCTTATTTAGCTTCTCTGCAGAGTACATCATGCGAAATGCTGGGCTGGATTAAGCACAAGCTGGAATCAAGATTGCTGGGAGAAACATCAATAACTTCAAATATGCAGATGATACCACCCTTATGGCAGAAAGTGAAGAGAAACTACAGAGCCTCTTCATCTGTAGAAGGTGAAAGAGGAGAGTGAAAAAGCTGGCTTCAAACTCAACTTTTGAAAAATGAAAAACTATTCTGTTTTTGTATTTGGTCCAGCTACTTCATGGCAAATAGATGGGGAAACAATGGAAACAGTGACAGACTTTATTTTCTTGGGCTCCAAAATCACTGCAAATGGTGACTGTAGCTATGAAATTAAAAAAAGTTTGCTCCTTGGAAGAAAAGCTATGACAAACCTAGACAGCATGTTAAAAAGCAGAGATGTCACTTTTCCGACAGAGGTCCATATAGTCAAAGCTGTGGTTTTTCCAGTAGTCATGTGTGGATGTGAGAGTTGGACCAAAAAGAAAGCTGAGCACCAAAGAATTGATGCTTTCAAACTGTGATGCTGGAGAAGAGGACCCTTGAGAGTCCCTTGAACACTAAGGAGATCAAAACAGTTAATCCTAAAGGAAGTCAATCCTGAATATTAATTGGAAGGACTGATGCTGAAGCTGAAACTCCAATACTTTGGCCACCTAATGTGAAGAACTGACTCATTGGAAAAGACCCCGATGCTGGGAAAGATTGAGGGCAGGAGGAGAAGGGGACAACAGAGGATGAGATGGTTGAATGACATCACTGACTCGGTGGACATGAGTTTGAGCAAGCTCCAGGAGTTGGTGATAGAAGGGGAAGCCTGGTGTGCTGCAGTCCTTTGGGTCACAAAATGTTAGGCACGACTGAGCAACTTAACTGAACTGGATTGTGTTACTGTTGTTTTAATTTATTTTGATTCACATTTTTGATTAAAAATGAGATCATAGATATCTAAGCATACTTATTTGTTAGCTATTCTTTTTTTTTTTTTTTATGCTGTGAAATGATTACCAGCCATCTTTTCCTGTTGAATTTCTGGCCATTTTCTTACTAACTTCAGTGGTTTCTTAAATATTTTAGTTATTCATCCCATATTGGTTTAAATATTGCAAACATCTTCTAATTTTATTCATATTTGTTCATGTTGTCTATAATGCTTTTTACTGAAGAGAATTCTTTTATTGTGACATTATCCAGTGTTCTCTTTATATTTTCACACTTTGGGTCTTTCTTAATTTCCTCATTCTTTATTTACAGTGATACAGTCAGAATATCCCCAAAATACTAATAGCTCTTTATTTAAAAATAGCCATGATATTACCAATTAAATATAAGGACAAATGATATGTAATAGCAGAAAATATAACAAATATGTAGTTTAAAATAGCCCTCAAATATAAAATGAATTGTAAAAATTATTAAATGAGTGTGACTGGTTGAAGAACAGTGAAATTTTTTGAGCAGTGACAATATTATGTATGAAGAAGATCATGTTTCTGGCTGGGAAGACAGAGTTTTATAAGATAAGCGCTCAGTTTGTAGGTTTACTCTATAACCAGTGAAAATTCCCCAGTTAGTTTTGTACATTGTTTTTTGTTTCTTTTTGTTTTTTCATTTGTTTTCTTCTAGTTTTCAGTTGAGTTCAGTCGCTCAGTCATGTCCAACTCTTTGCGACCCCATGAATTGCAGCACGCCAGGCCTCCCTGTCCATCACCAATTCCTGGAGTTCACCCAAACTCATGTCCATCGAGTAGGTGATGCCATCCAGCTATCTCATCTTCTGTCGTCCCCTTCTCCTCCTGCCCCAATCCCTCCCAGCATCAGGGTCTTTTCCAATGAGTAAAGTCTTCACATGAGGTGGCCAAAGTACTGGAGTTTCAGCTTTAGCATCATTCCTTCCAAAGAACACCCAGGACTATCTCCTTTAGAATGGACTGGCTGGATCTCCTTGCAGTCCAAGGGACTCTCAAGAGTCTTCTCGAACACCACAGTTCAAAAGCATTAATTCTTCGGCGCTCAGCTTTCTTCACAGTCCAACTCTCACATCCATACATGACCACTGGAAAAACCATAGCCTTGACTAGACGGACCTTTGTTGGCAAAATAATGTCTCTGCTTTTGAATATGCCACCTAGGTTGGTCGTAACTTTCCTTCCAAGGAGTAGGCGTCTTTTAATTTCATGGCTGCAGTCACCATCTGCAGTGATTTTGGATCCCAAAAATAAAGTCTGACACTGTTTCCACTGTTTCCCCATCTATTTCCTGTGAAGTGATGGGACCAGATGCCATAATCTTAGTTTTCTGAATGTTCTAGTTTTACTGAGATATAATTGGTATCTCAATAAGACTATAAGTTTGGGGCTTCCCTTGTGGCTCAGTAGTGAAAAATTTGCCTGCAATGCAGAAGACATGGGCTCGATCCCTGTATCAGGAAGATCCCCTGCAGAAGGAAGTGGCAACCCACTCCAGTATTCTTGCCTGGAGAATCCTATGGACAGAGGAGCCTGGCGGGCTACACTCCACAGGGTGACAAGAGTCAGACACGACGCAGCAACTAAACAAGAATAACTGTACGAGCTTAAGATATACAACATAATGATTTGACTTTACATACATCATGACAAAATTATGACAATAAATTTAGTGATAAAGATACAAAGAAATATAAAAAAAATTTTTTTTCTTGTGACTAAAACTCTTAGGATTTACTCTCTTGATAACTTTCCTATATAAGATACAGCAGAATTAATTTTATTTACAGTGTTGTACATTTCAAGTCTAGTACTTACTTATCTTTTAACTGGAAGTTTATACACGTGGACTGCCTTTCTCCAGTACCCACTACCCCTCACCCTCCATCTCTGGTAACCACAGATCTGATCTCTATGCATTTGTTTTTGAAGTACAGTTGACCCATAACACTCTGTTAGTTTCAGTTATGCAACATGATTCATTATTTTTGTATATTTCAAAATGATCACCACAATGAGTCTAGTTATCATCTGTCACTACACAAAGATATGATGTATTAATAGTTACTGATTATAGTCTCCAGATAGTACATTTCATACCTGTTTCTTTATCTTGTACCTGGAAGTTTATACTTCTCAATCTCCCTCACGTATTTCTCTCATCCTTTCACTCCCTCCCCTTCGGCAACTACCAGCTTGCCCTCTGTATCTATGACTGTCACTGTTTTGCTTTGTTTATTCATGTGTTTTTTAGATTCCACATGTACGTCAAGTCATCAGGTATTTGTCTTTCTTATTCTGACTTATTTCACTCGGGTGAATACCCTCTAGGTCCATCTGTGTTGATGCAAATGAAACGATTTCATTCTTCTTATGGCTGAGTAATACTGCATTGTAGATTATATTTTCCACATCTTCTTTATCTATCTTCTTTGATGGGAGTTTAAGTTGCTTCCATTTCTTGACTATTATAAATGATGATGCAGTGAACATAGGGTTGCATGTGTCTTTTTGAATTGGTGTTTTTGTTTTCTGATAAATATCAGGATTGGATATGCCCCAAGAGTGGAATTCCTGCATTGTATGGCAGTTCTATTTTTAATTTTGGAGGGAACCACCATGCTGTTTTCCATAGCGACTGCCCATGCCAGTGTGTGTGTGTGCTCAGTTGTGGCCGACTCTTGGCAGCCCTATGGACTATAACCCGCCAAGCTTCTTTGTCCATGGGATTTTCCAGGCAAGAATACTGGAGAGGGTTGCCATTTCCTCCTCCAAGGGATCTTCCTGACCCAGGGATCTTTTCTTGCATTTCCTGCAGTGGCAGGCAGATTCTTTACCATGGAGCCACCTGGGAAGCCCAGCAACTGTGCCAGAGTGTTCCCTTTTCTCTGCATCCTCACCATCACGTTATTTGTTGTCATTTTGGTGATAGCCATTCTGATAGATGTAAGGTGATATCTCACTGTGTTTTTTTCTTTTTTTGGCTGTGCCTCACAACATGTGGGATCTTAGCTCCCCCCTGACCAGGGACCACACCTGTGCCCCTTCAATGGGACCATAGAGTGTTAACCACTGGACTGCTTGCGAACTTAGGTCCCTCGTTGTGGTTTTAGTTTTCATTTCCCTGATGGTTAATGATGTTAAACATTTTTTCATGTGCCTGTTGGCTATCTGTATGTCTTCTTTGGAAAAATGACTATTCCATTTTCTGCCCATTTTTTCAATCGGATTGTTTGTTTGTTTATATTCTTTGTATATTTTGGATATTAGCCTCTTATCAGATGTATCATTGGCAAATACATTTCCCATTCAGTAGACAGCCTTTTAGTTATATTGAGAGTTAGTTCCCTTTGTTGTGCAGAACTTTTTTAGTTTGAGGTCGTCCCATTTGTTTTCTTTTGCTGTTGTTTCCCTTGCCTGAGGAGACCTATCCAAAAAAATACATTGCTAAGACAGATGTCAAAGAGTGGGCTACCTATGTTTTCTTCTAGATGTTTTATGGTTTCAGGTCTTACATTTAACTCTTTAATCTGTTTTGAATTTATTTTTTTTAATGGTATGAGAAAGTGGTCCAGTTTGATTCTTTGAAATGCAACTGTCCAGTTATGACAGAATTATTTTACTCATAAGAAAATTATATTATAGAGATGATTAACTCATTTCTTTCAAGTAGATTTAAACTTTCTATATTAATGCAAGGCTGGAAAATACATGGGATTCTCATGTATTTGTTTTTTAATTATGTATGTCTGTATGTGTTCTTAGGATGTTTCACCATAAGCGTCTATGGATCTTGGGTAGCTCAGCTGGTAAAGAATCTGCCTGCAATGCAGTAGACCCTGGTTCGATTCCTGGGTGAGAAGTTGCCCTGGAGAAGGGACAGGCTACCCACTCCAGTATTCTTGCCTGGAGAATCTCTATGGACAGAGGATCCTGGTCTTAACTAAGTGACTAAGCACACACCATCTGTGGATCTACATCTGAATCCTCTGAAAGTGAAAGTGGCTTGGTCATGTCCGACTCTTTGCGACCCCATGGTCTATACAGTCCACAGAATTCTCCAGGCCAGAATACTGGAGAGGGTAGCCTTTCTCTTCTCCATGGGGTCTTCCCAACCCAGGGATCAAACCCAGGTCTCCCACATTGCAAGGGGATTCTTTACCAGCTGACCCACAAGGGAAGCTCAAGAATATGGGAATGGGTAGCCTATCCCTTCTCCAGAGGATCTTCCCAAACCAGGAATTGAACTGGGGACTCCTGCATTGCAGGCATGTTCTTTACCAACTGAGCTATCAGGGAAGTTTTGCTTTAGGTTATTTATATTAGCAATTCAACAATGTCTGTAATTATAGTTTAATTCAGTGTTTCTTGAACTTAGCTTGTATCACAATAATCTAGAGGGCTTATAAAACACAGATTCTGATTCACACCCCCTAAATTTCACTAGATCTTGGGTGAAGCCTGAGAGTTTGTTTCTGGTAAGGTCCTAGATGGTATTGACTCTGGGTTCAGGAACCATGCTTTGAAAACCATTGATCTTATGTCCCAGTTCTGTCTCTATTAACAAGAACAGGAAGATGGAAGCTTGAAAGAAATGGAAAATTCTAACAGTGCAACATTGTTAATTATTTCCAGTTATAGAACAATTGTGCAGTGTAAATTTTACAAGAAGGTCATTGTCTGAAAACAAAGATTTTTTCTAACTAGCAATGACAGCTTGCATTTGTGAAGTGCCAAGAGGACCTGTCTGCCTACACTTGTTTTCATTTTCAAAGTTTTCTGTCATTTTCAAACTCATTTCTTCTCCTGTCCCTTCTCCATCCCAATTTGTTCTGTGAGATGTGCAGATTAAAAGGTAGCTACAATTTACAGGCATTTAAAGAAGTAGTCAGTTTTCCCAAAGTTCGTGATATTATATATGAATAAATTTCAAGTAGAACATTTATGCTAAACAGAATTCACTGGAACCAAATTGGTTAATGGCTATGTATTCACAGTTGGAATAAAAGTGTGCTCTAGAGAAGGCTAATGATTATTAACCAGACATACAGTGCTATCATCAATAGTTTGTTGATCTTGCATCGATCTTGGGAAGAAAAATAATAGCTAAAAGTAATCCTTTTCCTGAAGCAAAGATTCAAGTGTCACTTTCTCAATAAGCTTTCTTCATTTTTTTTTTTTTTTGGAAATTGCACACAGCTGAATACAAGGTCTGTTTGCTTACTATATTTAAACTTAAATTTTTTTTCTCTATAGAACTCATCACTTTTTAATATTGTATACAATTTGCTTTTACCAGGACTTCCCTGGTGGCTCAGACGGTAAAGCGTCTATCTACAATGTAGGAGACCCGGGTTCAATCCCTGGGTTGGGAAGATCCCTTGGAGAAGGAAATGGCAATCCACTCCAGTACTATTGCCTGGAAAATCCCATGGATAGAGGAGCCTGGTAGGCCCCAGTCCATGGGGTTGCAAAGAGTCAGACACGACTGAGCAACTTCACTTTCACAATTTGCTTATTACTTTTATGCTTTATTGTCTCTGCCTTCCACATGAACAAAAGTTTCTTCAAAGACAGGGATTCTCTGTATCTGCAGTCCCTAGAATGATATGTCTTCAACATATTTGTGGAAGGAATCCGAGAGTCAGCTTGGAAACAACCTTATTGCAATACATTATAAATTTGTTGTGCATGTGTTATGAGACATAGTCAAAGAGGAAAACAATAACCAAAATAAAATGATGGGATACTAGAAATAGTGTGAGACAAGGATAGGATATTAGAAATAGTGTAGGATGGGGACTTCAAACGCTAGGGTATGTAAAGACTTTCCAAAGGCAGATATAGGATCATTTAAAATAAAACAATCACATTATTTGTTTCTCAGTGGATTCTTCATGGAATTGAGAACTAGCCTGTGGTAAGGCTCTGCTGGTCCCCTGTTCCCACCTCCCTGATTTACAATTATTTA
The DNA here is from genome assembly GCF_032452875.1 of Bos javanicus. Classification (NCBI taxonomy): domain Eukaryota; kingdom Metazoa; phylum Chordata; class Mammalia; order Artiodactyla; family Bovidae; genus Bos; species Bos javanicus. Next base: position 6,121,455 of record NC_083896.1, on the reverse strand, counting down.
TTTCTTATTTTATGAATGAGAGACATCACTCATCCATCCTGAAACATATCTCTGAGTTGTAAAAAAAAAAAAAAATCTCTAGGCCTCCAAACAAATAGATGCTAGTGAAAGATTCTAATAGCTAGGTGACAGAAATTTGTCAAGTCAAATGGTTTATAGTTGAACAAAATTAAAGATGAGTCTAATTGAGTTTCCAGCTAAAACCATTAGAATTAACTTGGATAACAGATCAGTGTGAGATTTAGGGGTTGTAACTTGGAAAGAGTTAAAATAATTCAGGGAAAATTCCATAACAACTTTTTTTTCATTCATATCCTAAAATTTCTCAAAACATGTCTAACAATGAGAAATGTGAATGGAACTGATAGTCCTGACTTATTCTGGAAATAATTTTTTCATCCATAGATCTATGACCAAATGTTTTAACATCCCATAGCACTGAAAGTTGTATTTCAAGCAAAATTTTATGCTTAGGCATTGTTTATGAAAGTTTGTAATGATGCTTAGACTCACTTTGATACTGCTAATAATTATAATAGTAAGTCACATGAAGAATTTTCCTAACATGTACAGCTTGTCATAGGAAATAAATATTTTTAAACACTATACACGGATTCTTAATCAAGGCAGGTTTGGCAGTGATTAAGATTTACAAGCATTATCCAGATTTCTAGGCAGCAGAAACTGAAATGGAATTTGCCATGCTAGATGTTAATTAAGGAGTGTTCTCTTGGGATCAATATCTGTGGCAGGGAGGGGAAGGAAGCTGGAACAAACAGAGGGAGAAATTGCAGTTCAATGCCAGTTCAAGGACAGCCTCAACTGACCCAATGGGCTGCTCTGGAGTCAGAATAGCCCTTCAGAATGCCCTGGGCTGGACAAAGATGACCAGATCTTTCTGTTCCCACATGGATCAGTCATTGACCATGTGTATCCTGGAAGGACATGACCTCGAGCAGAGTGGCTGTGTGTATCTGGTCTTGAGCAAGGGCTGACAGAGAGCCCTCTGATGGCCTGCAGAGAGCCTTCCTTCTCTGGAGCAAGGGCATCTTCAATGAGGAGGAATCTAGGCAGGACACCCTGGTGTCACCTTAGTATATAGTAAGATGCTTTAGGCAAGGGGGAAAATACATGTTCAAGGAGAAAACTTGATAAAATTCTGACTGAAGAGTGTGGCTTTACAATGTTGTTGAATGATGTTGAATAATAAATCATTATAGTATTTAAATTCTTTTGGATATAAATAAAAGAGGTAAAATTGCTTCTGAAAATGTTAATATTTGTAATGTGCTGGAAATTGTATTCTTTATGGCAACTTAAAGATATGACAAACAATTTCAGATGTGAACCTAAAAATAAAGGAGAGATACATTGCTTTTCAAAATTAATTTAAGGAGTAGGTAAGCAAAAAGAAAAAAAGTGTGTGAAGAACACTGATCTAATCTAGCAGGCCATTTTACAAATGATAATGTTGAGACTCAGAGATTTCCTTGTGATCATTATAATGATATGAAGCCAAATTTGTAAAGTAGTGGCATTACCTGACCATTGTTTCTTACCTGGTTGTGTGAAGATGCATTGTGAATATACTTCAAAGAGAATAAAGCTCTCATGAAGGGCTTTTTAACCTAGGGAACCTCGTCCCTCCAAATTGCATAGGACAGTGTATTTGTTTATGTACATTTTCCTGGGGAATGCTTTTCTATAGTTTTATAGTCACTACAGAGGAGATCTTGACATAAACAAAACTTAATATTTAATTAATAAGTCTCTACCCAGCTAATTGCCTTCTCAATTCAAGTTCATTTCTCCCCTGAATCTCTTACCAGAGGCTTTTTTGACCCTCTTACATACTCTTGCTTCTTTCCTCTTTCAAAAACGCGAAACAGTCTTCATGCCGAGAAACCTCTTTTATGAAATCTTTCTTGTACTAAGTCATCTATGTTCTCAACAGGGTGACCTGGTGTATGTTAACTATGCACGAACTGAAGACTTCTTTAAACTGGAGCGGGACATGAAAATCAATTGCTCTGGGAAGATTCTGATTGCCAGATATGGGAAAATTTTCAGAGGAAATAAGGTAAAAAAACCACAACTCTGTTTTTCTTTTCAGTAAAAATAAAAAGTTATATTGTATCTTGGGCTTTCCTGATGGCTGAGACAGTAAAGAATCTGCCTGCAATGCAGGAGACCTGGGTTCAATCCCAGGCTCCGGAAGACCCCCTGGAGAAGGGAATGGCTACTCACTCCAGTGTTCTTGCCTGGGGAATCCCGTGGACAGAGGAGCCTGGTGGTCTGCAGTCCATAGGGTCGCAGAGAGTCAGACATGACTGAGGGACTAACGCTTTCTGTTTTTCATATTGTATCTTACATGGGTAGAACCACATCCTTAAAATTTTTTGATGACCATGATTTTCCCATACTCTTTACCATTCCTGCCTAAGAGGGAGGATACATGTGCTAGTTTATAGGCAGGTTTTAACCTGGGTCGTTGGAATTTGGCCTCTGTAGAAGTTCAAGGAGAACATTGCAGGTTTTTCCATATCTACACATTGTCCCTGTAGTCTATGAAGTAGCGTGCATTGGATTTGTTGTTAGTCTTTAGTATCTTTAAATATTATCTTTGAAAATATTTACTAAATTAAATTTTGGTGTTAATTCTTTGTTAGAGGTAATGAGACAAGCCAATCTATGCACAGCAGTTTTGAAAGTTACCAACACTTGATTTGGGGCTTCCCAGGTAGTATAGTGATAAAGATTGTGCCTGCCAGTGCAGGAGATGCCAGAGATAGGGGTTCGATCGCTGGGTCAGGAAGATCCCTTGGAGTAGGAAATGCAGCCCACTCCAGTATTCTTACCTGAGAAGTCCCATGGACAGAGGTGCCTGGTGGGTACAGACCATAGGGTCACAAGAAATCAGATACAACTGAGGGACTGAGCACATAGAGTACTTGATTTTTTTTTTTCCCTTTTGTGGGAAATTAATTTAAAAAATATTCTCTTTCAACCATAGAAGAAATGGGAATCTAGTCTGTGAAATCTACTTGTTTATTGTGCTTCTAGACTAGAGGAAGGAAATAGTAGGTACCTGTTACCACTGGTATGTACATTTTAAAAAATCTGCTCCAAGGGCTAATCCAGCCCTGGAAACTAGGTTTCAGAGCTTGCATAAGAAAAAGACAAAACCAATTCTGTGAGATGTCCTTTGTTGTAAGCATAAGGATTAAAAATAAGGACTGAAGATAAGTTTTAGTTACTTATTTAAATGTAATTTCAAATAACCAACCTAAAATAAGAAAGACTGTTTTCCAGGTTAAAAATGCCCAGCTAGCTGGGGCCAGAGGGATCATTTTGTACTCAGATCCTGCTGATTACTTTGCTCCTGGGGTGGAGGCATATCCGGATGGTTGGAATCTTCCTGGAGGTGGTGTTCAGCGTGGAAATATCTTAAATCTTAATGGTGCAGGGGACCCTCTCACACCTGGCTACCCGGCAAATGGTGAGTGATCAGGCTTCAATCATCACAGAGACTTTTAACATTTTGAAGTGATTTTATCAAAAGATTCCCTTTGACAAAAGGATAAAGTATGTCATTTTCTTACTGTCTTTGCATCTAAGAATAAATTAAAGGGTTTTGAAGTCGGAAAATTATTGGTTTGGGTCCCTTATCCCTTGTTTGGAACCATTGCATCTGGTAGGTTTTGAAATGCAGACATTTTCAAATATTTAAAAGTAAGATGGTGCATATACCTTACTGCATAACATTCACATAGGCTGGGACAAAATGTGGGAAGCAAGCATGTAAATATTTTACAGTAAAATGTATGAATAATCATTTTAAGCAGAGGGTACATAAATAATATAAATAGCCTCAGGTCTGCTCAAGTCAGATCTTGCTGCCAAATTAGTTTATATCAGATCATGTTTTGTTGCCAAGTATTAATAAATGCCCTCTCCCAATTAATGGATTTTGCAGTTTTTTAAAATTTCTAATTGTAGATAAGGGACAGTAAAACAAACTCTATAAATCCCTGAAATGGCATATTTTGAATACAGAGTGTGGAAAATGCTTATTGTATCATTACTGTGTAAAGACAATAGTGATTACTTTCAAGGAGTGTTTCCAAAATTCTAGCTTTTAAATGCATTAACGACCCTATAAGCTTTGTTGTGTTATTATCTCTACTTGACAGATGGGGAATGTGAAACCAGAAAGAAGTAAACAGTCTGCCTTGTTCATTGCACCATTAAGTGAGGAGTGGGGATTCAAATTCTGATTATCTGGCTCCAGAGTCCATGTATTTGTCTCATGCTGAAATGCCCTGCTGTATAATTATTAACAAGAGAACTTGGAGCATATTTTTAATGTACTCAGCTATTTGATAACATTTACAAAAATCTGTCATCATTTAGTTTGTGTGGTTTAAAATTAATAAAGGTTTATAACTTGGATAAAGTAGGTTACCAAAGTATTGGTGGTATTTCCATATTTATTTTTCATCTTGGATCCTTCTATCTAATTGTAGACTCCTTTAAAGCTTATGTATTTGGCTTTGTAAGTTTTTAAACATAGTACATTGTCATAGGTTTTTTTAAGCAATACGTATTATCCTGTGATAAAATCATGTGTCTACCTGAACTTTACTAACTTAGCCTTTTTATTCCCAAGTTTTGAAAAATGCAACTTCTCCTAAGCTCTGTTTGTTATAAAAAGCTAAAATTATGAACATAAAATAAAATCAACTGGAATATTTCTGTTTACTATGTTCAGATTTAAAAGATGACATTGTAGAAATTCCCTTTTGTGTCCTTTCTTATTTTTCTTTTAATTTCACTCTTTATTATGGGATAGTTCTGACACAAAAAATTAGAGATAATGAATAGCATTTTGTCAATGTTACTTTGTCTATTCATTGCCCTTTTTTGATTATTGCTCTAAATTAAAAAAATCCCATGTAATGTATTACTATGTCATTTTGCCATAAAAAGACTAGCTTTTACAATCACCTACATCAAAAGAATTCCAGAAAAACATTTACCTCTGCTTCATTGACTACACTAAAACCTTTGACTATGTGTATTACAACAAACTGTGGAAAATTCTGAAGGAGATAGGAATACCAGACCACGTTACCTTTCTCCTGATAAACCTGTATACAGGTCAAGAAGCAACATTTGGAACCAGACATGGAATAACAGACTGGTTCCAAATCGGGAAAGGAGTACATCAAGATTGTATGTTGTCACCTTGCTTATTTAACTTATATGCAGAGTACATCATGTGAAATGCCAGACTAGATGAAGCACAAGTTGGAATCAAAATTTCCAGGAGAAATATCAATAACCTCAGGTGTACAGATGACACCACCCTAGTAGCAGAAAGCAAAGAGGAACTAAAAAGTTTTTTGATGAAGGCGAAAGAGGAGAGTGACACAGCTGACTTAAAAACTCAACATTCCGAACACTAAGATCATGGCATCTGGTCCCATCCCTTCATGGCAAATAGATGGAAACAGAAGCAGATTTTACTTTCTTGGGCTCCAAAATCACTGCAGATAGTGACTGCAGCCATGAAATTAAGAGATGCTTGCTCCTTGGAAGAAAAGCTATGACCAACCTAGACAGCATATTCAAAAGCAGAGATATTACTAAGGTCTGTCTAGTTAAAGCTCTGGTTTTTCCACTAGTCATGAATGGATGTGAGAGTTGGACAGTAAAGAAGGCTGAGTGCGGAAGAATTGATGCTTTTGAACTTTAGTGTTGGAGAAGACTCTTGAGAGTCTCTTGGACTGCAAGGAAGTCAAACCAGTCAATCCTAAAGGAAATCAACTTGGAATATTCATTGGAAGGACTGATGCTAGAGCTGAAGTTCCAATATGTTGGCCATTTCATGTGAAGAGCCAACTCATTGGAAAAGACTCTGATGCTGGGAAAGATTAAAGGCAGGAGGAGAAGGGGATGACAGAGGACAAAATGGTTGGATGGCATCACTGACTCAATGGACATGAGTTTGAGCAAGCTCTGGGAGATGGTGAAGGAAAGGGAAACCTGGCATGCTGCAGTCCACGGGGTCGCAAAGAGTTGGACACGATTGAGCAGCTGAACATTAACAATAAATTTCTTGTGATTTGAAATTTTGGAGAAAAAAATGGAAAAATAGCTTTTATTTTTCTTAAATCTGGAGAAATGACAGGATGTGTGTTTTTATTTTGAGGTAGAGTTTACATGTAATAACATGCAACGATCTTAAGCGTTAATTCACTAAATTAAAAAAGTTGTATGTATCTGTGTCACTCAAAATAAGATATAGGACATTTCTGTGACTTCAGAAAGTTCTCTGGTGCCCATTTTTGGTCAGTTTTTACCATAGCCCCACCCCTAGAAGCAGCCATTTTCTGATATCTTTTGTCATTCATTAGCTTGGTTTTGAGCTTCATATAAATTGAATCAGATTATATCTGTTCTTTTGTGTGTTGACAGAAAATCAAGTAACAGTCAAGCTAAGAAGAAAGGAAAGATAATGTTATTTATGCCAAACTGAGGAGTATAACCCAGGGAACAGATTCTCAGAAGCTCTGAGAACTGTTCCACTGGTTGGGAGTTAGAGATGCAATTTTATATGTTTTTGAGAAAAGAATTTATGCATCATACTGACAGATTAGATTTGTACATTAAGTTGACCAAAGATATTTTGATCTAGTAATGCATGAATAGAATAAGCCTTTGGTTAATACTATTCCATGTATGGTGTGAAAAAGAAATATTAACCTTAAAATGTCAATACTGACATCATAAGAAAGGATTCATTTTTCTCAGAGGTTGGTATTATTCTACTTTGAGGAGGTCTGGTTAATGTACTATGCAGATGCACATTTCACACTTGCAAAGACTGCCACAAACAGAGCATGTTATCCTTTTTCCTTCTCAGTTTAATTGTCTTGTCATAGAAAAATCTGTGATTTTTTTCCTCATCATTTGTTTTGCTGCATTCACTCAGTATAACAAGTAGAGATTAGTCATGTTATTGTGTGTATTGATAGTTCATTCCCTTTAATTGCTGAGTAGAATTCTATTATGGGACTCCTTTATAAATTGCTTATTCATTCTCCTGTTTGTGAACAGCAGGATGGTTCCCAGTATTGGCTACCCAGATTCAGCTGCTATGAGCAGTCTTCTGCAGGTCTTTCTGTGAACATGTTTCTGTCTTTCCTGGGTAAATACTAGGAGCGTAGTTGTTGTGCCATAGCGTATAATTTTCTGCATAATATTAATTTGCAAAGAAGTTGTTTAAAGTGACTGTAAAGAGTATATACACTCTTAGAAGAAATGTATGAGAGTTTCAGTTGCAGCACATTTTTGTTAACATTTGAAGCTGTCTTTTTAACAGTTCTAGTATATGCAATTTAAAAGTGTGTTTAGTGTGATTTGGCTCAGCTGGTAAAGAATTCTGCAATGCAAGAGACCTGGGTTTGATTCTTGAGTTGGGAAGATGCCCTGGAGAAGGAAAAGGCTACCCACTCCAGTATCCTGGCCTGGAGAATTCCATGGACTGTATAGCCCCTGGGGTTGCAAAGAGTCAGGCATGACAGTGACTTTCACCTTATTATTATTGTTATTTTTTTGACTTTCACCTTAGTGTGATTTACAGAGAACATTTTGAAAGGGACTCCATTTTTATTAGAAATATGTTCAACTTTTTCAGAATATGCTTATAGACGTGAAATCGCAGAGGCTGTCGGTCTTCCAAACATTCCTGTTCATCCAATTGGATACTATGATGCACAGAAGCTCCTGGAGTAAGTTTGTAAGAAACAAGCAGATGGCTATTTGAGTAATTCTCTTTACCGACATTCTTCAGGTGTCATGCTTTTGTCTTCATTATTCCATACCAAAGTTCTCTGTGGTGGGTGGAATATACAATTTTAGCAGTGTTTTATACAACAGTGATTCTAATCCGGGATTTGCTTTAAATACTGATAATAAAGTGAAATACCACCATGAAAGTGAGTCTTTCCAGATCATCAACTTCAGGGATTGTAACAATCATTTGATCCACTGTGCTTTTTTTCTTTTTTAGTTTTCTAAAAAACTAATTTATTTTAATTGGAGGTTAATAACAATATTGTAGAGGTTTTTGCCATACATTGACATGGATCAGCCACGAGTGTACATGTGTTCCCCATCCTGAACCCCCCTCCCCCCTCCCTCCCCATCCCATCCCTCTGGGTTGTCCCAGTGCACCAGCCCTGAGCACCCTCACTTAGGCATCGAACCTGGACTGGTAATCCAGTTTTGAAACATGATAATACACATGTTTCAATGCTATTCTCTCAAATCATCCCACCCTCACCTTCTCCCAGAGTCCAAAAGTCTGTTCTTTATATCTGTGTCTCTTGTGCTGTCTGGCATATAGGGTCATCGTTACTATATTTCTAAATTCCAGATATATGCATTAATATACTGTATTGGTGGGTTTCTTTATGACTTACTTCACTCTGTATAATAGGCTCCACTTTCATCCACTCATTAGTATTGACTCAAATGCATTCTTTTTAATGGCTGAGTAATAGTCCATTGTGTATATGTACCACAGCTTTCTTATCCATTCACCCGCTGATGGGCATCTAGGTTGCTTCCATGTCCTGGCTATTGTAAATAGCGCTGCAATGAACATTGGGTTACATGTGTCTCTTTCAATTCTGGTTTCCTTGGTGTGTATGCCCAGCAGTGGGATTGCTGGGTCTTCCGGAAGTTCTGTTTCCAGGTTTTTAAGGAATCTCCACACTGTTCTCCATAGTGGCTGTACTAGTTTGCATTCCCACCAATAGTGTAAGAGGGTTCCCTTTGCTCCGCACCCACTCCAGCATTTATTGTTTGTAGACTTTTTGATAGCAGCCATTCTGACTGGCATGAAATGGTACCTCATTGTGGTTTTGATTTGCATTTCTCTGATATTGAGTGATGTTGAGCATCTTTTCATGCGTTTGTTAGCCATCTGTATGTCTTCTTTGGAGAAATGTATGTTTATTTCTATGGCCCATTTTTTTATTGGGTCCTTTATTTTCCTGGTATTGAGCTGCATGAGCTGCATATATATTTTTGACATTCTTTGTCAGTTGTTTCATTTGCTATTATATTCTCCCATTCTGAAGGCTGTCTTTTCACTTTGCTTATAGTTTCCTTCGTTGTGCAAAAGCTTTTAAGTTTAATTAGGTCCCATTTTTTTATTTTTGCTTTTATTTCCATTACTCTGGGAGATGGGTCATAGAGGATCTTGCTTGATTTATGTCAGAGAGTGTTTTGCTTATGTTTTCCTCTAGGAGTTTTATTTTTTCTGGTCATATATTTACATCTTTAATCCATTTTGAGTTTATTTTTGTGTATGGTGTTAGAAAGTGTTCTGGTTTCATTCTTTTACAAGTGGTTGACCAGTTTTCCCAGCACCACTTGTTAAACAGATTGTCTTTTCTCTATTGTATATGTTTGCCTCCTTTGTCAAAGATAAGGTGTCCATAGGGCATGGATTTACCTCTGGGCTTTCTATTTTGTTCCATTGATCTATATTTCTGTCTTTGTGCCAGTACCATACCATCTTGATGACTGTGGCTTTGTAGTAGAGCTCGAAGTCAGGCAGGTTGATTCCTCCAGTTCCATTCTTCTTTCTCAAGATTCTTTGGCTATTTGAGGTTTTTTGTATTTCCATACAATTTGTGAAATTATTTGTTCTAGTTCTGTGAAAAAATACCATTGATACCTTGATAGGGATTGCATTGAATCTATAGATTGCTTTGGGTAGTATACTCATTTTCACTATATTGATTCTTCAGATACATGAACATGGTACATTTCTCCATCCATATGTGTCATCTTTGATTTCTTTCATCAGTGTTTTATGGTTTTCTATATATAGGTCTTTTGTTTCTTTAGGTAAATTTATTCTTAAATATTTTATTATTTTCGTCACAATAGTGAATGGGATTGTTTCCTTAATTTCTCTTTATGTCTTCTCATTGTTAGTGTATAGGAATGCAAGGGATTTGTGTGTATTAATTTTATTTCCTGCAACTTTACTATATTCATTGATTAGCTCTAGTAATTTTCTGCTAGTATCTTTAGGGTTTTCTATGCAGGGGACTTGTCATCTGCAAATAGAGTTTTATTTCTTCTTTTCCAATCTGGATTCCTTTTATTTCTTTTTCTTCTCTAATTGCTATGGGTAAAACTTCCAAAACTGTGTTAAATAGTAATGGTGAGAGTGGGCACCCTTGTCTTGTTCCTGATTTTAGGGGAAATGCTTTCAAGTTTTCACCACTGAGGATAATATGGCTTCTATTATGTTGAGGTAAGTTCCTTCTATGCCTGCTTTTTGGGGAGTTTCTATCATAAATGGATGTTGAATTTTGTCAAAGGCTTTCTCCATGTAGATTGAGATAATCATATGGTTTTTATCTTTCAATTTGCTATGTGGTGTATCACATTGATTGGTTTGTGAATAGTGAAGAATTCTTGCTTCCCTGGGATAAAGCTCACTTGGTCATGATGTATGATCTTTTTAATATGTTGTTGAATTCTGTTTGCTAGAATTTTGTTAAGCGTTTTTGCATCTATGTTTATCAGTGATATTGCTCTGTAGTTTTCTTTTTTGTGGCATCTTTGTCTGGTTTTGGTATTAGAGTGATGGTGGCCTCATAGAATGAATTTGGGAGTTTACCTTCCTCTGCAATTTTCTGGAAGAGTTTGAGTAGGATAGGTTTTAGCTCTTCTTTAAATTTCGTTAGAATTCGCCTGCGAAGCCATCTAGTCCTGGGCTTTTGTTTGTTAGAAGATTTTTGATTTCTGTGCTTGTGATGGGTCTGTTAAGATTTTATGTTTCTTCCTGATTCAGTTTTGGATAGTTATACTTTTCTAAGAATTTGTCCATTTCTTCCAAGTTGTCCATTTTATTGGCATATAGTTGTTGATAGTAGTCTCTTATGAGCCTTTGTATTTCTGTGTTGTCTGTTGTGTTCTCTCCATTTTTATTTCTAATTTTGTTGATTTGATTCTTCTCCCTTTGTTTCTTGATGAGTCTGGCTAATGGTTTGTCTATTTTATTTATCTTCTCAAAGAACCAGCTTTTAGTTTTGTTGATTTTTGCTATAGTCCCCTTTGTTTCTTTCTCACTTATTTTTGCTGTGATTTTTATGATTTCTTTCCTTCTACTAACTTTGGGGTTCTTCATTTCTTCTTTTTCTGCTTGTTTTAGGTGTAGAGTCAGGGCATTTATTTTTCTCTTTTTTCTTTAGGTAAGCTTGTATTGCTATGAACCTTCCCCTTAGCACTGCTTTTACTGAATCCCATAGGTTTTGGGTTGTTGTGTTTTCATTTTCACTTGTTTCCATGAATATTTTGATTTCCTTTTTGATTTCTTCTGTGATTTGTTGGATATTCAGAAGTGTGTTGTTTAGCCTCCATATGTTTGTATTGTTAATAGTTTTTTTCCTGTAGTTGACATCTAATCTTACTGCATTATGATCAGAAAACATGCTTGAAATGCTTTCAATTTTTTGGAATTTACCAAGGCTAGATTTATGGCCCAGAATGTGATCTATCCTGGATAATGTTCCATGTGCACTTGACAAAATGGTGAAATTCATTGTTTTGGGGTGAAATGTCCTATAGATACCAATTAGGTCTAACTAGTCCATTGTATCATTTAAAGCTTGTGTTTCCTTTCTAATTTTCTGTTTGGTTGATCTATCCATAGGTCTAAGTGGGGTATTAAAGTCTCCCACTATTATTGTGTTACTATTAATTTCTCTTTTCATACTTGTTAGCATTTGCTTTCAGTATTGAGGTGCTTCTATGTTGGGTGCATATATATTTATAATTGTTATATCTTCTTGGATTGATCCTTTGATCATTATGTAGTGTCCTTCTTTGTTGCTTTTCATGGTCTTTATTTCAAAGTCTATTTTATCTGATATGAATATTGCTGCTTCTGCTTTCTTTTGGTCTCCATTTGTGTGAAATATTTCTTCCACCCTTCACTTTCAGTCTGCATGTGTCCCTTGGTTTGAGGTGGGTCTCTTGTAGTTAGCATATATAGGGGTCTTGCTTTGTATACATTCAGCCAGTCTTTGTCTTTTGGTTGAGGCATTCAACCTATTTACATTTAAGGTAATTATTGATAAGTATGATCCCATTGCCATCTACTTTGTTGTTTTGGGTTCAATTTTATAAAACTTTTCTTTGTTTCCTGTCTAGAGAAGATCCTTTAGCCTTTGTTGAAGAGCTGGTTTGGTGGTGCTGAATTCTCTTAGCTTTTGCTTGTCTGTAAAGCTTTTAATTTCTCCATCATATCTGAATGAGATCCTTGCTGGGTATAGTAATCTAGATTGTAGTTTTTTCTCTTTCATCACTTTAAATATGTCCTGCCATTCCCTTCTGGGCTGAAGAGTTTCTATTGAAAGATCAGCTGTTATCCTTACGGGGATCCCCTTGTGTGTTATTTATTGCTTTTCCTTTGCTGCTTTTAATATTTGCTCTTTGTGTTTGATCTTCATTAGTTTGACTGTTATGTGTCTTGGGGGGTTTCACCTTGGATTTATCCTGTTTGGGACTCTCTGGGTTTTTTTGGATTTGGGCGGCTATTTCCTTCCACACTTTAGGGAAGTTTTCAACTATTATCTCAAGTATTTTCTCATACCCTTTCTTTTTGTCCCATCTGGGACACCTATGACTCGAATGTTGGAGCATTTAACATTGTCCCAGAGGTCTCTGAGGTTGTCCTCATTTATTTTAATTCTTTTTTTCTTTTTCCCTCTCTGCTTCATTTATTTCCACTGTTCTATCTTCCACCTCACTTATCCTATCTTCTGCCTTGGTTATTCTGGTTCTGTCCAGAGTCCTTTTGATTTCAGCTATTACCTTATTTGTTATTGATTAACTCTTCTTTATTTCTTCTAGGTCCTTGTTAAACATTTCTTGCATCTTCTCAATCTTTGTCTCTAGTCTATTTATCTGTAACTCCATTTTGTTTTCAAGATTTTGGATCATCTTTACTATCACTGTTCTGAATTCTTTTTCAGGTAGACTTCCTATCTCCTCTTTTGTTTGGTGGGCATTTATCATGTTCCTTTACCTGCTGAATATTTCTCTGCCTTTTCATTTTGTTTGGATTGCTGTGTTTGGGGTGCCCTTACTGTAGGCTGGAATTCATGGTTCCTGTTTATTGTGGAGCCTGCTCCCTGTGGGTGGGTTGGACTAGTGGCTTGTCAGGGTTTCGTGGTTTGGGGAGTTTGCACCTGTGTTCTGGTGGGTGGAGCTGAATCTCTTCTGTCTGACGTGCAATGAAGTGTACAGTAATGAGATTTAGGATGTCTATGCGTTTGACATGGCTTTGGGCAGCCTGTCTTTTAATGCTCAGGGCTTTTAATGCTTCTCTGGAGAATTAGTGTGGTATGTTTTGCACCGGAACTTTGGCATTTGGGTGGAGCTTGGTTTCTGTGTAGGTATGGAGACTTTTGGGTGAGCTCTTGTCTATTAATGTTCCCTGGAATCAGGAGTTCTCTGATGTTCTCAAGTTTTGGAGTTAAGCCTCTTGCCTCTGACTTTCATTCTTTCTCTTACAGTAGCCTCAAGACTTCTCCATCCATACAGCACAGATGATAAAACATCTAGGTTAGTGGTGAAACAATTCTCCACAGTGAAGGACACCCCAGAGAGGTTCACAGAGTTACATGGAGAAAAGAAGAGGGAAGAGGGAAATAGAGGTGACCAGGAGGAGAAGAGGGGAAGTTAAAAGGTGAGAGAGCAGTCTAGCCAGTAATCAGTTCCCTAAGTTCTGTCCACAGTCTGGAATACCCAGAGAGATTCACAGAGTTAAGTAGAGAAGAGAAGGGGGAGGGAGGAGATAGAGGTGACCTGGGGGAGAGTCAAAAGGGGAGAGGGCAATCAAGGCAGTAATAACATCCCTAATTAAAAATCGATACTGGAGATTAGATTCTTAAAGGTACAAAATTGATAACAAATACCAAAAAGCAAAGATTAAAAATCTAGAGTAGAGGTTAGACTCTCAAACATACAATATAAAAAACACAAAGCAAAATCAATCACAAAATTAAAAAAGCATATATATACGAAATTTGCTTTAAAAGTAGGTTCTTCTGTTTGCAAGGTAATAGTAGGTTATAAAAATGAAAATTAAAGGAATTATAAATAACTTAAATTTAAAAAATTAAAAAGTGATGGTAGTAAAAATATATCTAGGAATTTCTCTGGAGCTGTTGTGGGCAGTGTGGGGTGAGTTCAGTTGCAGATAGTTCCTTTTTCCAGCTTGTACTTCTTCTCAAGGTCTATAGGCCCCTCTAATGCTTAGTCAATGTTAGCTACAGGGTTTTAATGTGTTGCACCTGTCACTTCCAGAGCAATTACCTCCTCTTTGTTTATTTTGCTTCCTCTGTTTTCAAGTCTCTTCAGTGTCTAATTTGCACCCTGACACAAGGCTCACTTGTTCAGTTGTGTTGTGGGGAGGGAGGAATGCTGTAAACAAATATTGCTGGCATGTGTGAGGAGTGCTTGCAGTGTGTGGACCACACTGGGTTTGCACCAGCTCATGGAAGTGTGTGCTTCCCAGGTCTACACTGCTCAGGCTTCAGGGTGCTCTGCAAAGGAACTGTCCAAAGCGGGCCCTGCGTATCGTGCACTTCCTAGGTCTAAGCCGCTCAGGTTCTTGGGTACTCTGAAGGGCACAGACTCAGTTGGGCCTGCGTTTTGTGCTCTTCCCAGGTTCAAGCAGCGTAGGTGACCAGGTGCTTGGAGAGTGCACTGTCCCAGGTGGGCTGTGCATCTTATTCACCTTCCTGTTCTTGGCCGCTCTGTTTCCTGGGTGTGCTGTGAGAGCACCATCTCAGGTGTGCCGTGTGTCTCCTGTGGAGAGCTGATCTCAGGCTGCGACCCTCCTGGCAGATGTCAACCATCCAGGATCCCAGGAAGATGTGGTTAGCAACTGGGAACCTGCTCACAGTTTGGTGGAGAATGCCATCTCTGGGGCCGAGATTGCCCCTTGCCTTCCAGCTCTGCTGTCGCCCACCTGCCTCTCTGCCTCCAGCATGGGGAGGGGCCTGTGTGCAGCCGGCCAGCTCTCCTTTGGTATTCATTCAGTCCTTTGTTCTGTGAGCAGGCCAGGCTGCGCGTTAGAGCCTTATGCAGGAAAAATCAAAATTTTTTTTTTTCTTTCTGGTGATTCCACAGTTTGGGTTGCTATCTGATGTTAGCTCCCTCAGATTGTCCTCAGGGCATTCAAGCCTGGTCCTTACCCTAAGCATGCAGACCGTGCTTCCCTGTCCAGCCCCCACTCACTTGTGGCAGACATGAGCATCTGTGCTACTTCTCTACTGACAGTTGTGCTTAGGCGTGTATTCTGTGGGTTTTTTTTTTTTTTCCTCCCAGTTACGTTGCCTTCTGAGATTCCAAAACTCCCCACAGACCCACCTGTGAGAGGGTTTTCTACTGTGTCAAAACTTCTCCTTCAGAACTCCCTCCCAGGACAGGTCTCCATCCCTAACTCTTTTGCCTTTCTGTCTTTTATATTTTGTCCTACCTCCTTTCAAAGAGAATGTGTTGCCTTTCTGGGTGCCTGGTGTCCTCCACCAGTGTTCAGAAGTTGTTTTGTGGACGTAGCTCAGCATTTAAATGATCTTTTGATGAATTTGTGGGGGAGAAAGTGGTCTCCCTGCCCTATTCCACCATCTTGGGACCGCCCCTCCACTGCATTTTTTAAAATTAATTTTTGGCTGCGCTGGGTCTTCGTTGCTGCACATGGGCTTTCTCTAGTTGCTGCAAGTGGGAGCTATTCTTCTTGCGGTTCATGGGCTTCTCATTGTGGGACTTCTCTTGTTGAATAGCAGAGGCTCTAGAGCAAGGATCAGTAGTTGTGGCTCGTGGGCTTAGTTGCTCTGCTGCACATGGAATCTTTCCAGATTAAAAAATCAAACCCACATCCCCTGCATTGGTAGGAGGATTCTTAACCACTGGACTGCCAGGGAAGTCTGCTCCACTGTGCTGAAGCATTGTGCTAAATCTATCACCCTACTTGTGTCAGGGCCATGCTTCTACTAGATGCTCCCCGTCAGGACCTAGATGCCGCAAGGATGTTAAATGAGGCCCATTACTGGGAGACATGGACTCCTCTGATGGGAGGGATAGAAATGCTGAGAGCAAGGCTCTTGGGATTCTGCCACCAACACTCTTCTCTCTTTTACTCTCTACCTGGCTTTCTTGGCCTTTCCTAGCACCCTTGTTATTTCTTTCATTGGCCTTTCCCCTGATAAATCTCTTACTTATTGAATTCTCTTATTGACTACTTCTTCATGGACCTAGAATAACACCCTTTGAAAGCATCTTCCATTGATTATCATCTTAATTCATTCCTCTTCCTCCTCTGCTTTCATCACTGAAGCTTCTTCAAACTTGTTATTGTTTAACCTGATGTTGGAACTCTTTCCTCTTTCCTGTCCTGCTTTCTACTGTCTTCCTGTTGTTTCTTCTCCATTACTCTCGAGCAGGGTTCAAGAAGTCATCGCTGATTTCTCTAGTGATTTATCACTAGAGACCAAAGCATTTGGCTAATTTCTTTTCTTTGAATTCAAGGCAGTCTTAGTAACTATTTTAAAATGTATCAGAAAACTTTTCATGACCTAGTGTAGTGCCCTCATTGTAGGTGAGGAGGCTGTCATCAGACAGCTGGAGGAATTTGTCCAATTTAATGAGGTTTCCCAGGTGGTGCTAGTGGTAAAGAACCCACCTGCCAAGGCAGGAGGCATAAGAGACTTGGGTTCAATCCCTAGGTGTGAAGATGTCCTTGGAGGAGGGCATGGCAACCCACTTCAGTATTCTTGCCTGGAGAATCCCATGGACAGAGGAGCCTGGTGGGCTGCAGTCCATAGGGTCACGAGGAGTTGCATATAACTAAAGCTACTTGGCATGCACTCATGCATGGTCCATTGAAGGGCAGATTAAGGAACAGCACCCTGGTCTGTTTTTCTTTTGAACTCTTAACTTTGCCATGTGGGTTAAGGCTCAGGATGGAGCACAATTTTTGAGGGCACCATGGACTATGTATTTGTCTAAATATAGAGTCTAAATATTCATTACATTTAAAAGATGAGTGTGATTATAGCATTACTTGTAATAGTGGAAAACTATAAACAATACAGAACTTCAATCATTGATAAGTAGTTAAATACATTGCTATGATAGTACATGAAGCTATTAAAATATATATTGTACAAGAGTATTTAATGATGTGGATATATGCTTATAATATAGTATTGAATGGGAAAAACAGTTTCAAAAATATGTATGGTGGTGGTTTATTGGCGATGTCGTGTCCAACTCTTTTGTGACTCCATGGACTGTAGCCTGTCAAGCTCCTTTGTCTGTGGGATTCTCCAGTCAAGAAGACTGGAGTGGGTAGCCATTCCCTACTCCAGGGGATCTTCCTGACCCAGGAATCAAACCTGGGTCTCCTACATTGCAGGCGGATTCTTTACTGACTGAGCTACGAGGGAAGTCCATAATTCTAAATGCTGTACAAAAGTAAACCTGTATTATTGTAGTTAGAAGAAGAATGCATGGAAGGAAAAAAGTAGGGATTTTATGGAATTAGACGTGAGGTTTGTTTAATCTAGTGTCTACCATTTGACTAGGGTAAACTAGTCAAATTTGGCTGTGCTCTAACTGTGTTACTACAGTAATTACTTAATGAAAAAATTACCAAATGTGTTTAAGTCAGCTTTAGTAAGTCATTTTGTAAATGCAGTCATTAATATCATAACTGCTGTGGAAGTATACTTTGCATTCAAGACAGTGATTAAAAATGAATTTTGGAAAGTACAACATAATTTTTGGAAGGAGGCAATGATCTGCATATACAAAGGCAATAAGATAGTTTCCATTTCTCCATCCATATCTATACTTTGTAAGGGCTTTCCTGGTGGACAGTAAAAAATCTGAGTCAGACACAACTGAGCGACTAACACTTTATTTTATACTTTATAAGGTATAATGAAACACTATACATGATTAGAATTTAATCTTATTAAAAATGTAAGAACATACAATTCATGAATTTCACTGTGAAAATTTACTCCCTCTGCATGATTAAGGAATGTGGTATTTGTCCCTGATGGTCAATTCTCATATTCCCACAAATGGTTAGCAATGTAATACTATGAATTAATTAGAAAAGACAGTATTTTATAAATTAGATATATCATAAAATGAAAGTTTCTTAATAAATGTTTAAGAAGAAAAGAGACATAGAGTTATATAATGGCCCAGGAATGCTGAGAACTTTATAAAAAGTTGATGAAATTTGAGTTATAGTAAAATTTTAATTTACCTGGGTGGGATGTTCATATTCTTTTTTACTCTTTTATACTAAAGTGAATGTGATTATATGGCTTCTCTTTGCCTCCCTGAGTAACTACCAGGATTATGACAGCAGCAACAATCGTAATAAAGACAATGACAGTAGCATTAACATACATAAAGTACTAATTAGGTTCTAGCACTTACACTGTGCTAAATGCTTTACATATTTTTTATCAATTTACTTATAAAACAACCACATGAGTTAATATTGTAAGAACTTATTTTACAAATAAATCAAAGTTCAAGAATATGTGATAGATCTGGGATCCAAATTCATGTCTGATGTAAAAGTCAACTTTGGTGTTGTTGTTCAATTGCTCAGTCATGTCTGACTCTTTGCAACCCCGTGGACTGCAGTACACCAGGCTTCCCTGTCCTTACCTATCTCCTAGAGTTAGCTCAAATGCATGTCCATTGAGTTGATGATGCCATCCAACCATCTCATCCTCTGTTGCCCTCTTCTCTCTGGCCCTCAGTTTTTCCCAGCATCAGGGACTTTTCCAATAAGTCGGCTCTTCGCATCAGGTAGCCAAAGTACTGGAGCTTCAGCTTCACCTTCCAATGAATATTCAGAGTTGATTTCCTTTAGGATTGACTGGCTTGATCTCCTTGCTGTCCAAGGGACTTTCAAGAGTCTTCTCCAGTACCACAGTTTAAAAGCATTAATTCTTTGCCACTTAGCCTTCTTTATGGTCCAACTCTCACATCCATACATGACTACTGGAAAAACTGTAGCTTTGACTATACGGACCTTTGTTGGCAAAGTAATGTTTCTGCTTTTTAAGATGCTGTCTAGTTTTGTCATAGCCTTTTTCCCAAGGAGCAGGCATCTTTTAATTTCACATCTGTAGTCACCATGGTGTAAGTGTTAAATGGTATATCCTATGCAAATTGTACTAGAAGCTATTATAAGCAGGCATTCAAGAAAGCAAGTTCAGGGACTTCCCTGGCAGTCCAGTGGTTAAAACTTTGCCTTCCAGTGCCAGGGGCGCAGGTTTGATTCCTGGTCAGAGATAAAGATTTCACATGATGCACAGTGTGGCCAAACAAACAAAAACAGAAAGCAAGTTCTTTGACATTTTAACTTATAACCTCAGAATTAACTATCAGCTAATAATATTTTTTTATGTTCAACAGAAGAATGGGTGGATTAGCACCCCCAGATGACAGCTGGAAAGGAGGTCTTCAAGTGCCCTACAATGTTGGACCTGGATTTATTGGAAACTTTTCTGCACAGTTAAGAAATTGTTTTTATTGTAACCCTCTTTAGGGGGAGGAAACCTTTTTTCAAAAAAAGGTTTTTTTTGAAAATTTTAGAGGATGACTCAAAAGTACAACCTACTATCAGCAGGAGATATAACAACAGGTTGGAAAGGGTATCACAATTGGACAATTATCACTTATGTGAATTTATAAATATTCAAAAAATGAAAGATTTTAAAAATGTGGGTGGCAAGCTGTTAACCAATATTGTTAGCCTGTGTCCTCTATTTTTGTGTTAGAAAAGTCAAGATGCATATCCATTCCAACAATAAAGTGGAAAGAATTTACAATGTGATTGGAACTCTCAGAGGGGCAGTGGAGCCAGGTAAGTTAGTCATTTGTTCAGCAAATATGGATTGGGCCATTCTTTGGTGCCAGATACTGCTCTGAGCTCTGGGAATGTAGAGTGAACAAAGCAAGGCAACTCTTAGTCCTAATGGAACTCGTGTAAACACAAAACAGATCCATAGGAGGTAATTTTGCATTGTGATGCATGTTGTGAATAAAGGTTGGGACTAGATTGGTCAGATGAGCAAGCTTGGTGAAAAACTACGCGTGCTTCAATTAAAGGAACAAGGGAGGAGGAGCAGGGAGAGATCGTTTCTAGGTGTTTAATCTGAACATTTTTTCTTTTTAAAGAACTCCAGTTTTCTTTACTGCATATTTTGCATGGAGAAATATCTTCATAATAATGATAAATAACACTCTTACGAAGTTAAGATAACTTCAAGTTAATGAATCCTGTACATGGATTTATTTATTTTTTTACACTGAAATTGGTAAAATACATAGACATGTGATTTTCATATGATTTCAGATAAGCTGCTCAGTGATACATTTGAAAATAATCTTACTTTATTATGTTTTGATTCCTTAGGACCTATAAATTTATAATGAAAATAGAATTAAACTGCATACCTTTCATACAAGCAGCCAGTATTTTCTTTCAGGGATAAAGAATACTGATATGCCTTCCAGTGAGCACTAAGTGATAAACAACTATTTATTGAACCTCACTGAGTACATGTTTTGTGCCAGCTCTGTGCTAGGCTTTGGGGATGGAGGGATATTTATAAAAGACCCAGACCAGGGACAAGGAGCCCCCTACATTTAAGTGTGGTAAATGCTTTATCAACATGAAAAGACTGCCTTGAAAGCAGGGTAGTGGTGTGATTCCCTCTCCCTGTAGAAATGGGAGCAGATTATAGAGAGGTAGAATCTGTGAGCTGTACCTTAAAAACTAAGTAGAAAGAGTAGAACGTGGAGAACTCTTTACATGGCCACTCTCTTCTTTTACTCTGAAAATACTGGAAGCAGTGTAAATTGGTAAAAGAGGAGCAACAGAGAATTAAAGAGGTGGAAAAGGATACTTTTATATTCACTTATCATTACTTATATAGTTATAATTACTATAATTCATTGAAGTATTTACATTTGCTTATCACATGTATATTTTCTTCATACATCATATTCAGAAGAGTGATATATTTATGTAAGTCTTTAGGAATGTTGCTATCTTGAGTCCTTAGGCCTTGTGTTTAGATGCTATTGAGTCATTTGCTGTTTGCTCTGTTCTTGACCTGGAATGGCAAGTAATTTTGCAATGATGCTTTCTAGACAGATATGTCATTCTTGGAGGCCACCGTGACTCCTGGGTATTTGGTGGCATTGACCCTCAGAGTGGAGCAGCTGTCGTTCATGAAATTGTCAGGAGTTTTGGAAAGCTGAAAAAAGAAGGTAATGTAAGCAAAAAGTAAAAATACCATTTTTTCTGAATCTCAGTTTGGTCTTCAGTAAAGTGAGTGTAAAATTACCACCTCAGTGGTTTGTGTGAAACAGGAGAGGCTGCATGCAAATTAAATCGTAGTAGCATACAATATATAATAGCGGTTAGGAGCAGAGTAGCTTTCAGTAGTTAGCAGCTATATTACTTGTGTTCAGTCACTCAGTTGTGTCTGACTCTTTGCAACCTCATGGACTGTAGCCCACCAGGCTCCTTTGTCCATGGGATTCTCCAGGCAAGAATACTGGAGTGGGTTGCCATATCCTCCTCCAGGGGATCTTTCCAACTCAGGGATCGAACCTGCATCTCCTGCATTAGAGGTAGATTCTTTACCAACTGTGCCACCTTATATATAAGGTTATATAAGGTTAATAATATTGTTTATTCTTTTATGTATTTATTTGTAATAATTCCTTTATATATAATCTTCATATTACTTATGTTTAGATATTAAATTATAATCTGAAATAAAGGAATTATACTGTTCATGGTTTCTTTTGGCAACAAAGAAGATGGAAATGGGTTTCTTCGCTGGAGAATAGCCACCAGAATTAGATTATAAGCCACTGTGTCCTGGTCTGAGAAGTGTGAACAGGAGTTCCTTGGGCTCTCCCAGCCTCAGGCCTCAGGTCAAGGGCACTAAGTGACTGCGGAGATGAAAGCTTATTCAGAAAAATGCTGGTCTTCTTGCTTAATAGGATGCTGTCAAAAGTTTCATGTCTGCATTCTCACACTCCAGCTTTGGTTTCTTTTGCGGACTTTCAGATTATATTATACTATTAGACTGACCATTACTTCAGTCATTTTAGAAACTTTTTATGAAACCAAAATAAAATTCAGTTCAAATGGTTGTTTTTTTAAAATGAACATTGCACACTGAGAACAGACGGTCTACTTTGTTTACTGCTCCTGCAGACAAGGTGTCTGTGGGCTGGAAATGTGATCCATAATTCTTCTTTTCTCTTAGCAACAGTGAAAATAGTAAAAATATGTTATGTTTAGTAAAAATATGCTATGTTTGTGTGGTACCTACTTTCTCAGAGAAACAATGTTATTATGTGTGCTATCTGTTTTGAACACATAGCACCAGGGAGATGTTTACCTAGTTATTTCTCATTTTGATTTACAAATACATTAATTGATGGGCTTCCCTGGTGGTCTAGTGATTAAGACTCCATGCTTCCTGTGCAGGGGACACAGATTCGATCCTTGGTTGGAAAGATCCCACAAAGCAAAAATAAGTTAACTGAAGAGTTTCAGTTCAGTTCAGTCGCTCAGTTGTGTCCGACTCTTTGCGACCCCATGAATTGCAGCACGCCAGGCCTCCCTGTCCATCACCAACTCACAGAGTTTACCCAAACTCATGTCCATCGAGTCGGTGATGCCATCCAGCCATCTCATCCTCTATCATCCCCTTCTCCTCCTGTCTCCAGTCCCTCCCAGCATCAGGGTCTTTTCCAGTGAGTCAGCTCTTCGCATAAGGTGGCCAAAGTATTGGAGTTTCACCTTCAGCATCAGTCCTTCCAAAGAACACCCAGGACTGGTCTCCTTTAGGATGGACTGGTTGGATCTCCTTGCAGTCCAAGGGACTCTCAAGAGTCTTCTCCAACACCACAGTTCAAAAGCATCAATTCTTTGGCGCTCAGCTTTCTTCACAGTCCAACACTTACCATCCATACATGACCTCAGAAAAAACCATAGCCTTGACTAGATCAACCTTTGTTGGCAAAGTAATGTCTCTGCTTTTGAATATGGTATCTAGGTTGGTCATAACTTTCCTTCCAAGGAGTAAGCATCTTTTAATTTTATGGCTGCAATCACCACCTGCAGTGATTTTGGAGCCCCCAAAAATAAAGCCTGACACTGTTTCCCTCTTTCCCCATGCCATGAAGTGATAGGACCAGATGCCATGATCTTAGTTTTTTGAATGTTGAGCTTTAAGCCAACTTTTTCATTCTCCTCTTTCACTTTCAACAAGAGGCTTTTTAGTTCCTCTTCACTTTCTCCTGAAGTGTTTAGGATTTAGTAATTCACCCAAGGTTGTGTAGTGGGTGTGTGACAGAGTCTGGGATTGAAATTCAGATTTCTGGCTCCCAGTCCAAAAAACCATGACATCTCTCTTTGAAATCAAATCTAAGGGTGCTCTATTCTTTTTACCACACAGTTTTCTTATTCTTTAAGAAAACAGAATTATGGAAACTAGAATTTACATAGTTTGTGAATTAGGTTGTTTTAATATTATTATGAAATGTTTCATTATTTTGCAAGAAGGATCCCTGTGGTAAATATAAAACATGACTATGACAGTTTCAGAGTATGCCTACAGACTGCAGTGATGAGGAATAATAATTATTAGGGGATGTGAATAATAACTATTAATACTCTTAACAAACATGAAGCACTTGACTCAATAGCCAGAGGGATATTCAGTCTTAAGAAGCACAAATGAAACATGTACTGAAACAATGACAACTTGCAGTGTTTAGAGCACTTGTTTAATGCTGTCTTTATAACTATTATGCCATTTAATCCTCCCAACAGTCAAAGAGTATCTTTATCTTTGCTCTGCTCTTCCTGGTATACAGATGATGAAACAGGGATTTAGCAAGTTTGAGTAACATTCCCTTGGTCATACTGCTAGTAAGTGAAAGAACCAGGGCTTGAATTAAGATCTTTTAAACTCCAAGGTCAGTGTTTTTAACTCCAAGCCGTATGACCTTCCTACTGAATGGTGTACTTTTCAGCAGCAGCAGACCCTGTTGTTGCAAACGGAGCTTCTGTTGACTAATTCTGGCAGAGAATGGAGTGAAGTCACACAGCCAACTGACACTGAACAATTGTTTGTGTGATGCCAGTGCGGCTCGGAAGAGTCGTAAAGGATTTTCTCTCAGTTCTATTGGCTATAAGACCACAGTCTACATCTAACACTTTCTTTCACTCCAGGCAGCTGCAGACCACAGATGGCTTCCTATTCTTAGCTAGTCATCGTAAACCTATTAGAATGTTTTATGAACTCATAGAATATTTTAAAAATTATTTATTTGAATTTATTTATTTTTAATTGAAGGATAATCACAATATTGCTTTGGTTTCTGCCATACATCAACATGAATCAGCCATTTGTATACATATGTCCCTTCCCTCTTAAGCCTCCCCTCCCACCTCCCATCCTATCCCATCCCTCTAGGTTGTCACACAGCCCCTGTTTGAGTTCCCTGGATCTCACAGAATTTTTACCATTCCCCACCTTTTTCAATACAAATACTCTAATTTGTATTGACAGATCAGGTTTAAAGTCATTGAGAAGGAAATTAAGATTATCACCATAATTCACCCTTCCTAAGCAACCAATGAATTTTTGCTGTTGTCATGCTGTTGGGCATGCTGATGTCTTGACTATATTGTTCATTTTCCCAGCTTTTATCAGTTCAGTTCAGTTGCTCAATTGTGTCCAACTCTTTGCAACCCCATGGACTGTAGCACGCCAGGCTTCCCTGTCCATCACCAACTCCTGGAGTTTACTCAAACTCATGCCCTTTGAGTCGGTGATGCCATCCAACCATCTCATCCTCTGTTGTACCCTTCTCCCGTCTTCAGTCTTTCCCAGCATCAGGGTCTTTTCCAGTGAGTCAGTTCTTTGCATCAGGTGGCCAAAGTATTGGAGCTTCAGCTTCAGCATCAGTCCTTCCAATGAATATTCAGGACTGATTTCTTTTAGGATGAACTGGTTGGATCTCCTTGCAATCCAAGAGACTCTCAAGAGTCTTCTCTAACACCATAGTTCAAAAGCATCAATTCTTTATCACTCAGCTTTCTTTATGGTCCAACTGTCACATCCATACATGACTACTGGAGAAACCATAGCTTTGACCAGACAGAACTTTGTTGGCAAAGTATTGACTGTGCTTTTTAATATGCTGTCTAGAATGGTCATAACTTTTCTTCCAAGGAGCAAGCATCTTTTAATTTCATCGCTGCAGTCACCATCTTAGTTATGCACATATATTTCAGGATGGAGGCCTCGAAGAACAATTCTGTTTGCGAGCTGGGATGCAGAAGAATTTGGTCTTTTTGGTTCCACTGAGTGGGCAGAGGTTAGTTGATAATTCAATGTAAGATACATTTTCATAATAATAAAACAGATAATATTTCATTCACAAGAATGTAAGAATAATGTCAATCCAGCAAGAAAATATTCAAACTTTTTTTCAAAAGTCTGAAACAACGTATTCATGTTCAAAAATCTTGTCACATGAGAACTAAATTGTACTTGAACTTTTAAAGCCACTTAATGTCAATTGTGGAAATAATTTTTGCTTTCTGAGAATGTGCTAGTAGCTAAATAAATCCACTAGAAACTGTACATCATAATAAGATATCAGGTTTCAGTTTTTTCAGGTTAGCTGCTAAAGCTATTCATATTTAAATACTCCTTCAGCTTGTACTGTCTTCCTCATATCATAATGGCCTACTTTAAATCATGCTAAGAGTGAGATGGAAAAATCTCACCACAGAATATTTATGAGGCTTCTTGCAAAGTAATTTTACCTGCATGCATTATTGGCTGTGGGTAATAGCAGCATTGCTGGTAAAGTAAATATATGCAAAAATAACATTAATTACATTAACTTATAGTCATGATATAAATATTTACTTATCTCCTATTATCTTGAAATTATGAGAAGCCATGTGTACTTTTATTTTCTTTGAAGTTTACCAAGAAAATAATGGTGTTCCTGTAAATGAAGTTTTATGATGGTGTCAAGAAGAGCCAAAATATCTTGATTTTCCTCTTTCATATTATTTTTTTCACTTAGTTTCATGTTTTTTTACTTTATTTTTTATAGTCAGGACACAGAAAATTGCTTGTTTTTGAGGTTCAGAATCCACTTCTATCAAAAAAAATCTTGCTACTCTTTGGCAGTGTTTTAAAATGGAAAACAATGTTTTAAAGTTTTGACCAGTAGGTGGTACCGTAACACAGAAGAACTTAGCTTCTAGGATTATGTGTGATTAAGAAATCAACTTTTCTGCTCACCATATTAAGAATGTGGACAGTTTCATCTCAAATTTAGTCTTAAAAATGTTTTGCTTGTTATTTCTTGCCAAATTCTTTCAAACGTTGAAAATCTGGAAAGTCTTATATGTCAAATTTGGTGTGAACTTGGGCCAACTTCATTCACACACCATACAGTGAATGTATATGTGCATTTTTTTTTAAGAAGAGAGTTATGACTATATGTTTATTTATTAATTTATTTAACTTTATTTATTTATTACAGGAAAATTCCAGACTCCTTCAGGAGCGTGGTGTGGCCTATATCAATGCTGATTCTTCTATAGAAGGTGAATATCATCAGTTTCATAGGAAAATACATATGATCTTGGTAGTAGCAGCAGTTTAGTTCATAAATCATGCACTGACAAGGAATAGAAATCGGGGGACAGGTGGTGAGGGAATCTCCTGCTGGTTTGTTGTGCTCACAGCAGCTGTGAGCTCTAGGATGCCAATTTGGACTCTATTGAAACAGCACCCTTTGATTTGCTTGTTTCATTTGGCAGATACCATATCTATGGTAGGAATTCAGTGATTGTTAAATGAATAAATCAGTTATGGAACTAGAGATTTCTGTAATTTTAGAGTGGGGTATCAAAAAGCTATGATTTATGTTTAACTCCTGTCATTATCATATCATGCATACAAATTTTGAGGACAGATACTAGCTTCCAAGATTTCATCTTTCACCAAGATTTTTTTCTTCTAAATTTTTTTTCTTCAATTCAAATACTTACTAAGCACCTCTCTATGCAATGAACTTTCCAAGATTTCAAAAGAATTAGGGGTTGATAAAGAACAATCTAATACTCGAGAGTTTAAGATTTAGTATGTGCTGTGCTGTGCTTAGTCGTTGAGTCATGTCAGACTCTTTGTGACTCCATGGACTGCAGCCTGCCAGGCTCCTTTGTCCATGGGAATTCTCCAGGTAAGAATACTGGAGTGGTTTGTCATGCCCTCATGCAGGGGATCTTCCCAACCCAGGGATCGAACCTAAGTCTCCTGCATTGCAGGCGGATTCGTTACCATCTGAGTCACCAGGGAAGCCCAAGATTTAGTATAGATGATAAAATAAATCAGTCTAGGATTCTGATATATGCAGGTACTCTCAGAAAGATATTATTGTACTGATCTTGGAATTCAGAGGACAGAATGATAGCAACTTCAGGAAAGGCTTGAGAAATGAGATAAGCATTGAAGACAGGACTTTTGAATGGGTTTGTTTTGATAAACAGAGATTCAAATGAAGAGACAACCTCAGGTCAACTTCCAAGAAACCCAAATAGTCCATTGTCACTGACTGCACCATGGTGATGGTTTAGTTGCTAAATTGTGTCCAACTCTTGTGACCCCATGGACTGTAGCCTGCCAGGCTCCTCTGTCCATGGGTTTTTCCAGGCAAGAATACTGGAGTAGTTTGCTATTTCCTTCATCAGGGGATCTTCCCAACCCAGGGATCAAACCCAGGACTCCTGCACTGCAGTCAGATTCTTTAGCGACTGAGCTACCAGGGAAGCTGGTATGAATCACACTACACCATCAAATCAGATCAGATCAGTCGCTCAGTCGTGTCCGACTCTTTGCGACCCCATGAATCACAGCACGCCAGGCCTCCCTGTCCATCACCAACTCCCGGAGTTCACTGAGACTCACGTCCATCCAGTCAGTGATGCCATCCAGTAATCTCATCCTCTGTCGTCCCCTTCTCCTGCTGCCCCCAATCCCTCCCAGCATCAGAGTCTTTCCAAATGAGTCAACTCTTTGCATGAGGTGGCCAAAGTACTGTAGTTGCAGCTTTAGCATCATTCCTTCCAAAGAAATCCCAGGGCTGATCTCCTTCAGAATGGACTGGTTGGATCTCCTTGCAGTCCAAGGGACTCTCAACAGTCTTCTCCAACACTAGCCCTACCCATCTTTCTGTTCCTTGACCACATGTGACTTGTCAGCCACTGTGACTGCTGTTCTCTATACTCAGATTACTGTTCAACACACCATCTGTTTAATTCTTAGAGTCTCCTTGGAATGCCATTTTTTTCCAGGAAACGGTATCTTTGTAATACTCATCACTGCCATTATTAAGTAATTATTTGTTTTACAAACTGCCTCCCTTTCTAGACTATATTCTTCCACCAGGAACAGGTGGGATCATACTTCTTCATCCCTGGATTCTTAATGTCTCATTAAATAAATGTTATTTGCATGGGTGCAACAAATGAATGAAGGGTGGACTATAGAATATTTTCTTTAGTTTATTAGTAAGTCTGCCATGTCAAAAACAGTTGGGACATTGCATATGATGGAGGCACATTGGCATTTACATTTTCTTCTTTGTCCATGTATCTGAGCTGCATTGTCTCCTAAGTTAGTTAGTGCATTTCAGTTATCTTCCTCTCCTTCCTCTGACTTTCCTTAGTTAGTGGCTCAGGGGTTGGGCTTATATCTGGCCCTTCTACTTCTTAATTATGTGACCTCAGGTTGTTGCTCTCTGTGTCTCAGTTTTATCAGCTCTCAATAGGTTTATTAAGATCACATATCTCAAAGGTTCTTGTAAGGGTAGAAGTTAATGATTACAAAATTCCCAGAGTTGTCCCTTGCACAGGGTTAATGTTCAGAAATGTTAACTTGGATTATTATCATCCTCGTTTAAACACATATGAAGATGAAATACCTTGTCACACAGAATGAGTTTTCCAAACATATCTTCTTCAAAAGTAGAATAACATTTTATTGATGTTTTTTTAAGATTTTAATGCATTTTTTTAATCTGTGGATTTTGCTGATCATATCATTCTCTGACTTAATGCTGTTTTGTTGTTTCCCCATCCTTTTTAGGATCAAAAGCAAATAATACCCCCATTAATCTGTGATTGGAACACAGCTTATCTCACTTTGTTTTGTATTTAAAATTTTATTAACTGTTCCTTTCTCAAATAATACAGTAAATCACGTATTGGCTTCCTAATGTTAAGATGCAGAATTTACGAAGAAAAAATTTCTACTGAAACCTTTCTGAAATAACTCTCCAAAGACACTACTATCCTTAGTTTAGGGTGTTGAGATTCACATACAAAATTTAGTTCAAGTGCCAACAACGGCAAATGCTGTTAAACATAAACATTTACTTTAAATGTTTTAAAGTAAAGCTTTAAATATAAACATTTATTTGACACAGTAATCCTGTGAGGGAAGTACTTTTATTATCTCTGTTGTATAGAACATTTGCTTTGGCAGAGTAGAAGGTGAAGATTTGGAAAGGTGAGAGGTGATTAGAGATTGTTTCATGTGTTGCACCAAGGGTCAAGATAAGGATGAATCTTATCCAGGGATGAACTGGAAAGTTTTGATCAGATTTGAATCCTATTTATTTATTTTTGGCTGCACCTCAAGGCTTGTGGGATCTTAGTTTCTGGTCAGAGATCAAACCCGCACCTCCTGCAGTGGAAATGCAGGGTCCTAACCATTGGACTGCCACGGAAGTCCCCGGATTTTAAAAGGGTCATTCTGGCTAAGGAGTTAGGAGTGGTCTTTGAATGGAAGAATAAAATAAAGTAATGAAATAGAAAACAATCTTCTCCTTGTCTTTCAGGAAACTACACTCTGAGAGTTGATTGTACCCCACTTATGTACAGCTTGGTATATAACCTAACAAAGGAGGTAAAAATAATTACATGGAATTTTAAGCTCTACAAATGTTTTCCTGAGGTGGCATTATTATGTTTATTATGTTGAACAACTGTTGTTTTATAACTTTTTTTCCCCACATAGCAAAGATCCACTCCTAGAAATGTCTTATAAATGGTGGATGCACACTATCCTGTTTTGCCCCACATCAGTCTGAGGCAGTCTATGGGGAGCTTTGAGTATGCCATATCCATTTGAAATGAAAAAATGGAGCTCAAAAAGCATTAGCCATTGAAGTCACATAACTTGTTCAGTACTTGCACCATTACTGAGTCCTGTGGTTTAACTTCTTAGTTTTAAAACTGATTTTTTTTTTAATGCCATTAAAAAGAATACATTTGAATCAGTTCTAATGAGATGGATGAAACTGGAACCTATTATACAGAGTGAAGTAAGCCAGAAAGAAAAACACCAATACAGTATACTAACGCATATATATGGAATTTAGAAAGATGGTAACAATAACCCTGTATACGAGATAGCAAAAGAGACACTGATGTATAGATCAGTCTTATGGACTCTATGGGAGAGGGAGAGGGTGGGGAGATTTGGGAGAATGGCATTGAAACATGTATAATATCATGTATGAAACGAGTCACCAGTCCAGGTTCGATGCACGATACTGGATGCTTGGGGCTGGTGCACTGGGACGACCCAGAGGGAGGGTATGGGGAGGGAGGGGGGAGGAGGGTCCAGGATGGGGAACACATGTATACCTGTGGCGGATTCATTTCGATATTTGGCAAAACTAATACAATATTGTAAAGTTTAAAAATAAAATAAAATTAAAACAAAACAAAAAAACCTCCCAGAACTATACACTAAAAAGAGTGAATTTTACTTATGTAAAGTAAAGTTCAATGAACCTGTCTGAGAAAGAAATCCTTCCCATTATCAACTAAATAAAATCTAGAGCCAATTAAAAAAAAAACTGATTTTTACTCTTTAATATGATACCAATTAATTCAGGACTCAGGAAAAGTTGATATTTCTAACTTGTTGAGAAAGAGTAAGTAAATCACCGCATGCAGAGTCCTGGGACAGAGACTGGAGTACATGGGTTGAATGTACTCAGTTCATGATTTCCTGCTGTGGCTTTCAGTCCACTGAGCTAAAGTTGCCTTATTCCTTCTGATGGCAGCACAAGATACTGAACCTGGTGGTGTCTGAATTTCTGCAGGACTGACAGGCAGCTCTTCATTTTAGTTCTCCTGCCCCATAAAGCCTCTGGTCCTAGAGTTAGTCATAATGAATGAGCTTTTGCCTGGCAGATTTTTGTTTTTACTGCTATTTACCTCCTTTGAATAGAAAAAAGATTAAAAAAAACTTGCCTATTTAACAGAGGGCTAACAGGGGTCTGGAATTCTCAAGGAGGAAGAAAGGACAAACTTTTTTTCTTTCTCCACATTCCTTAGGATTATATACCAATAATGTATCCTGCCTAAGGACAGTCTTTGGATTCAACCTTCTGTTATCTTAAAATGTTAATTATGGGAGTAGACCTGGTCTTTACAAGGATGTATCTTGCCTGAGGACAGTGTTATCTTAAAATGTAAATTGTGGGAGTAGGACTGATGAGGTCTTTACAACCTCCAGATATTCTTTGGATTATATAACTTCATTGTTAACACTAGCAAGCGGGTACTCTTTCTGCCCCCTTCTGATGCCTATGTCAGAAGCTTTCTCTATCTCCTTTATACTTTAATAAAACTTTATTACACACACACAAAAAAAGAAAAATATTTGTTTCCCTCAAGTAGGGATTTTAAATAGACCCTAAACATATGGTTAAGCTTTGGCTTAACAAGCATGGAATTTAATTTATTGGTATCTCCAGTAGGAGTGGAAAAGTTTAACTTGGCGCTAATCTATTCGTATGTTACTTAAGAATTCCTTCAGGATCTGCAGTTTTTAATCAATTCCTGTGATGTGTTTACAAAATTAAATATTTGAAACACTGCATCTCAGAGAATTCACACCATTTATGGAATTTAAAGTCAATGCTAAGGAAGCTTGGCAGTTATATTTACTTACCAGGTGAAACACTACTTCTAGGTTAGGTTTGAAATTATGTGATACTTGGTAATTTTGGATTTTTAAAAATTATGTTTTATTTATTTTGAGAAGATTTGCAGCATTTAAAATTTTAGTGATAAACTAAGCAATCTAGTAATATATTTCTACATTATTCAAAAATTCATATATCCTAAAATAAATGGAATGTTTCTGCCATTTGTAGCAAAAAGTTTGGGGTAAATTTATAAGCTTGAGTGAAGTTATTTTGTTGCTTTACATACTGACATTTTACCTCATGCTTATGTAAATTTAATTGTGTTCCCATTGATCATTGCACATCCCTGTGTTATAGCACCTAGCACATGAAATCCACACTTTTATTTACAGTTCCTACTAGTAGATGATATGTAATGTGTGTTATTATACTTTGTATTGCTAGCATCTACAAAAAGTCTTCCACAGCGTAAGTAGTCTATAAATTTTTTTGAGTTTAATCTGTTAAAAAAAAAATCATAGGACTTTTATTAAATATAAAATGAACATTTTTTATACCATATACTCATCAATTACCAATAATAATGCAATATTATTGCAATTTAGTGTGCTAAATGTTTTGCCATAACATTTAGTGCTCTGAAACTCACATTCAGTAGTAGGGCATATTTTACTCCCTTAGTTTTCTTATCTGTAAAATCTAAAAATTCGTTAAAAGCCCTGTGTTTAACATAAATACAATATACACTCAACTAAGTAAAATATTAGTGCATTTATTTTCTTATGTATTATTTAATGACTTTGACAACCTTGTTGGCACAAAACAATATTAAAACAAAACAAAAATCTTCCCTTAACCAGCTTGTTCCTTTTCATTTTTTTTAAGAGGAGAAGGAATGGATCATTGAAAGTAGCCTCCTTTAATTCAGAATAGATTGAGAAAAATCTTATATTATGACCATTCATCTGAATTTAATGGCTTGGTAATAATTTAGTGTACCCTTTCTTTCCATACACTCATGTATTTTTTTAATAATAGGTGTATTATATATAGTAACATTTTCCCATATCGTCAGAAACTCAGTGCTGTAATTCTTAATGACTGCTAATGTATGAATTACTTCTCATATTTTCCTTAATATGATTTAACTACTCATTCCCTGGTTAATAGGTATTTAGATTTTGAAACATCTGATTTATAAGTATACTCTCTTTTTCCCCCCATTTAACTCATGTAGCTCCGAAGTCCTGATGAAGGTTT
This sequence comes from Bos javanicus, assembly GCF_032452875.1. Taxonomy (NCBI): domain Eukaryota; kingdom Metazoa; phylum Chordata; class Mammalia; order Artiodactyla; family Bovidae; genus Bos; species Bos javanicus. The sequence continues at coordinate 6,087,984 of NC_083896.1, read as the reverse complement.
TGAAGGCAAGTCTCTTTTTGAGAGCTGGAATGAAAAAAGTCCTTCCCCTGAATTCAGTGACTTGCCAAGGTAAACAAATAGAACTCTGTATGGAATTTAGTAAGGAATTGTGTCAAAAATAAAGGATAGCTTCTTTTAATAAATAATAAAAGTTTAAAATTCTCTAACATCTGATAAAGATTAAGCAATGCTTAGGTTCACAAATAAAATTGTTACCTGAAAACTGGGTTTGCCTCTCAAGGGGTGTAGAGCCAAAAGACACAACCAAGTCAAAGAACTGGAGATGGAAGGATGAATTACTTGCAGCAAGTTTGGAAAACATTGGGTGCGCTTAGTCAGTCCTGTATGACTCTTTGTGACCCACTGCGGGGGTGTAGCCCACCAGGCTTCTTTATTCATGGGATTTCCCAGGCAAGAATATTAGAGTGGGTTGCTGTTTCCTTCTCCAGGGGATATTCCCAACCCAGGGATCAAATCTGCATCTCCTGTGTCTCCTGCATTGCAGGCAGATTCTTTACTCGCTGAGCCATCATGGTAGCCTCAAAAATACTGGGGTTCTTTCCCAAAGCAGTATCTCCCTGAACAGTAAAATCATAGGTGTTTTAAGCTAAGAGTACATGCATATTCATAAAGGGGCTTCAGCAGAGTATAATTCATAATAAAATTGGGACAAAATTTGAAAAAGTCCAAACTTTAGTTGACTGAGTTCAGAAAAGATTAACATCATCATCCCCGGCTGATCTGGTGGTTGAGCACACATAGGGGTTTATGTTCTGCAGAACAGCTCAAAAATGTTCTTTAGGCTAATATTTACCATTGTAACTGAACTGAAAGTCTTTACAACAGGCTTATTATCTTTGCTGTTGTTACTTCTCTTGCCCAGGTCATTTGTTCCTAAATTTTCTTGTTGCCTTAAAATCATTTATTACTGAGACCTGTTCAGGGATAAGCATTGTGGCCAGGGCTTTATCACAAAATAGCTTAGATCAAAAGCGAGTTGTCTTATATCAAGAAAGCCAAACCTAGTTCTCTTGTTCTAGGGACCCCCTACCCTGTCTGCTTACAAGGTATTGATATATGTTTTGAAATTAAATCTGTAGGCCATCAAAATGTGGTTTTCTTTTGAATAGATTATGCACATGGTGCCTAAGTCTGTCCTCTTGCTGCTTAATAAATTTCCTTTTTTCTGAACATCATGCAATATTTTGGTTACTCTGAGAAGAATATAAGCATCATATCAGGTTTAGCCATATCTTCACAAGCAAGGGATGAGGAATAAATATCTCAGTAGTTTGAGATTAAGATAACAGTATGAATAATTTAAATTTTTAAGGATAGGATTTATAAAAAGAATACATTTGAATCAATTTTAATGGGGTGGATGAAACTGGAGCCTATTATACAGAGTGAAGCCAGAAAGAAAAACACCAATACAGAGTACTAACGCATATGTACGGAATTTAGAAAGATGGTAACAATAATCCTGTATACGAGACAGCAAAAGAGACACTGATGTATAGAACAGTCTTTTGGACTCTGGGAGAGGGAGAGGGTAGGATGATTTGGGAGAATGACATTGAAACATGTATAATATCATATATTAAATGAGTTGCCAGTCCAGGTTTGATACATGATACTGGATGCTTGGGGCTGGTGCACTGGGACGACCCAGAGGGATGGTACAGGGAGGGAGGAGGGAGGAGGGTTCAGAATGGGGAACGCGTGTATACCTGTGGCAGATTCATGTTGATATATGGTAAAACCAATACAATACTGTAAAGTTAAAAAATAAAAAAATAAAAAGATAAAAAATAAATAAATTTTTAAGGATAGGATTTAAATCTGAGTTATCTGAAAATTTCCTGATTCTTTTAACTGTATCATGTACAACAAATAAAGATAATAAAATAAATCAGTGAAGGAAAATACTTTCCAACTTCAAGAATTTTTAATAGTGCAATACAATTCTTCTTGATTCTCTTAAAGAGCTCCTAAAATCCCTGGAATTTTCTAAGAGGTGAGAGGGACAAACGTATCTTTTGTTTTGTTAATGAGGTCACATAGACCCACACTAAAAGTAGGGACTGGTTGCCAGGAGAACCAGTCGAGTGATTTGAGGGTTGTAACTCTCAATCTGGCCCTCAACATCCCTGGAAGGGAGGCAGCCTGAGGTTGACTCAGTCATTGGTGTCCAATAACTTAACTGATCATGACCATGTACTGAGGTTTTCATAAAACCTCAAAACTGTAGAGTTTGGGGGAGCTTCCTGGCTGGTGAACATGTGGAGATGCTGGAAGAGTGGTGAGCCTGGACAGGGTTGGGAGTTCTGACCCATTTCCCGTACCTCATCCTATGCATCTCTTGCATCTGGCTGTTCTGAGTTACAATCTTCCACAATAAATTGGTGATCTAGTAAGTAAATGCTTCTCTTGGTTCTATGAGCTGCTCTAGCCAATCCAAGGAGGGGTTTGTGGGACCTTCCTCTCTGTAGTGGTTGGTCAGGAGCACAGGATTCTGAGTTGGGGGGTGGGGCAGTCTCTGGTGGCAAGCCCTTCATGTCTGGGACCTGACTCCAGGTGGGCAGTGTCAGAACTGAGTTGAATTGTAGAACACCCAGGTGGTGTCCTGGAGAATTGTGTGCTGTCAGTGTGGGAAACCCTCCCCTCCCCACATAAACAGGTTGGAATTGGGTCCAGAAACTCAAAAGAACAATGATAACCCCTCCCCAAAATAGTCTTCTGGGAAGTAGATATTTTGTGATAAAAAATGACATTCCCTGTTTTTTTTTTTTTTTGCTGCTTCTCTAAAGGCAATATATCTAAAAATTGTATTTATAGTATTGAGTGGAGATTTAGTTTAATTCATTTTGATCTGTAGTCAATGAAGAAGTTACTCAAATAATCCTGTATTTTATCTCTAAAAGGATTAGCAAATTAGGATCTGGAAATGATTTTGAAGTGTTCTTCCAAAGACTTGGAATTGCTTCAGGCAGAGCAAGGTATACTAAAGATTGGGTAAGTCTATTAATAAGTTCTTCAGGATTAATTATGAATATATTTTAGCTAAACAAATAATTCTGGGTCAAAAAAGAGTGACTTAACCACCATGCTCGCTACATACCTGATTTTGTTCAGCAACTTAGAATTCTTCCCATTTTTAATTGGTTTCTTCTGATGTCTGTCTGCTCAGACCGGTAAAGCGTCTGCCTGCAATGCGGGAGACCTGGGTTCGATCCCCGGGTCGGGAAGATCCCCTGGAGAAGGAAATGGCAACCCACTCCAGTACTCTTGCCTAGAAAATTCCATGGATGGAGGAGCCTGGTGGGCTACAGTCCATGGGGTCGCAAAGAGTCGGACAGGACTGAGCGACTTCACTCACTCACTTCACTCAATCATATACTTCTGCTGTTTCTTTCTTTTTCAGTTTTAGGTATTATCCATTTACTTCTTTCTAGGGAAGCTAGGCATTCAGTTCTCTTATATCACATCCTCTCCCAACGCCCAAATACTTACCTTCATGGCATTGTTTTCAATATCATATTTGTGCTATGCTTTTTGATTAGAAGGCATTTTTTTTCCCTCCATGTACCTACAAACTTCTAGTATATTTAAACTCATCAGGTGATCTGGCAGAGTTCATTTTCCCTGTTGGGGCTCTTCTGCTCCTCTGGGTTCTCTGGTTATTCTTTCTGCCTGTGGCACAGTTCTTGCCTAAATTTTAAAAGAAAGCTGAGAACATCTTCATTTCACTTATACTTTGGATTTTCTGTTTCTCAGATTTTATGTCTTCCTTTTTCTTACTTACCTCTTTTTTTTTTTTTTGGATCACATCTTTCAGGCATTTCTTGAAAAGAGTGAACAAAAGCTAAACCTTGCATGCTTGTTACACTACACAGAATTCTTCAATAATTTAGGAAGAAAAATTTTGTTGCAAATGCTATACCCTTAGAATTTTGATCTTATTGCTTTATTGTCTCCCAGCCTATTGAGAGATGTTATTTGTTCCCTGATCTGTTGTTTCTTGCTTTTTATTTTGAAAGGAAAATTTTAGTATCTACTCTTTATGACTGTGTTGCCCTTGGTGAACAAATGCGTATTATGTCATATTTTAATATGGTGAACTGGGCACAAGTTATACCCTTTGTTGTGGAAACCTATGGATTGTAGTTAGAGGAAATGTTTTTTCTTTGATTATTCCCTCTTTTCTCTTTCTCAACTCTTATGAATTTGTTTAGCTCTGGGGGATTCTTTTCCAATGCCTTTATCTGTTCTCCTGCATTCCTATCTGTGTCTTTTTTTTACATTCTGCTATGTTTTCTTCAACTATGCCATTCATTTATTTATTTTTTAATTAAGTTTCCCTCCATTCCCCGTAGTACCTCCTTACTCTGAGATGATTTTATTCTAGCTTGCAGGCTGCATCTATAACTTTCAAGTTAAAAGCTGTCTTCAAATGCCTGGCCATCTTTGGCTATCTCTCTTGTATGGGAGTGAGACTAGAGAAAGCTCATATGTGGGGTGGTGCCTGTTGAAGGGGAAGCTTCACAAGAGAGGGACTGGGAGTGCCTTTTCTAGTTGCTTCGGTGGGAGACAGCTAACACTGAGGATCTGTAGTCTTTTGTCTTGGGTTGGTTATTCTGCCCAGACAGAAAATCTCTCACCACTGGGGTTGGTATAGAGGGTAGACGTAAATATCAGCTACATTTTCTTATGAGAAAACTGCAGCAAGAAAGGTTAGTAATTCTGGGGTTAATAAACTGCCAGAGTTATTTGGGGTAATAAGTTCTGAAGCCTGGATTCAGACTCTGGCAGGCTAATTCCAGAGTCCCACTCTCAATACACCTCTATATAAAGTGTTCTATTATATCCGTTAAAAAAAAGGCAAGCATCTTTAAAAAGTGGGCAAAAGGCATAAATCAGCAACTCAGAATTTGAAAAGTTGTTCCCTCTTGCCTTTTGTGTATGTTCTTGTATTCTTATAACTGTCTGAGCATTACTTCTCTCTTTAGTGAGATTTCAGATCTACTACTGAACCCTCACTGTTTAGACTCTCACTCATCAGCACACTGCTTGTCAGAAAATTACTCTTTCAAAGAATTTCAGTCAGTAAACAATTTGCACCATTGCCCTATATAATATATCATGCTTATTTTCTTGCCTCTAACAATTCTCTGTCTTCTTAAGTTATTTTCACACAAATGCAGCATTATCTTGTCTTTATTTGAGGAAGATTTTTACATTTCCTGTTTTCTTAAAGGCAAGAATGTTAGGTTTCTTCTAAGATCATTTTTACAGTATTGTTTATGTTATATACACATATTTTTTTACTAGTGAAAACCTGGGGCAGGTTTTAATAATATAATAATAAACATTTAGTAAGTGGCTTATTGAAGTACTTAGATACTTCCTTTCTTCATTACTGACAAAAACAGTCTTACTAACAGTAACTGTGATACTATGCATTTTATATAAGTTATCTTACAAGGGATACATTTTTGATTTTTTTTGATTTTTTTTTTTTTTGTAGGAAACAAGCACATTCAGCAGCTATCCACTGTATCATAGTATCTATGAAACGTATGAATTAGTGGAAAAATTTTACGATCCAGCGTTTAAGTATCACCTCACTGTGGCCCAGGTTCGAGGTGGAATCATCTTCGAAATAGCCAATTCCATAGTGCTGCCCTTCGACTGTCGAGATTATGCTGTTGTTTTAAGAAAGTATGCTGATAACATCTACAATATTTCAATGAAGCATCCACAAGAAATGAAAACATACAGTGTGTCATTTGGTATGCTACCTTTGCTCTTTCAAAACTCTCAATCTGTATTCTCTAAAATGTAATGACTTACCTTAGGTCCATTTATTATTTATTGCTATTCCACATGATCAAATATTTTATGCATATAAATGTTTTCTCTGTCTCACTGATGCCTATCTTGCAATATACAAAATATAATTACCTTGTTAAATACAAAAAGGAACAGCTTCCTGTATGGTTCCCCTTGTTTAAATTATAGAGCAATGCCGTTTCATTAGCTTCTAATTTCTCTTTTAGATTCACTCTTTTCTGCAGTGAAGAATTTTACAGAGATTGCTTCTAATTTCAGTGAGAGACTGCAAGACTTGGATAAAAACAAGTATGTTCTGCATATATACAGAGAGACAGATATATATGCTATGCATTCACTGTATATAATGAAAAAGAAATGCTAGTTGATGTCTTACTGTTGAACTATCTTTGGAAAGTGTTTTTCTGCTTTCTTTCTACTCTAACACACCCTACACTGGGCTGCCATATCTCTTAAAGATATATTTTTGACATTCAGATTACATATGTGCTGTTGAGAATGCTGGTACCTCCATTACTATGAACTGAGTAGTAGTAACAAAATTTCCACCTTAACGTTGAAGAGTCCTTCACCATATGTCCCCATAATTTTCTTGTTTTTTTTTCTTGTTGTTTAAATATCTGTACATCATATTTCAACCAAACTCTTCTTTTCCCAAAACACACCTTCTTCTTCCCTCTTCTTAATGTCATTACTCCCACAAACACTTCATAATCTCCACTGCCACCTGGAAAAATTCTCTATATCCAGAATAGCAAATAAGATAAAGCCATTATTTTTTTCCAAAAAGTAGAATTTTGAGAGTGAATATCAGTTAAATACATAATGATGATACAAATATCAAATCCTTGGGGACTGATGCAAGAATACATGGAAAGAGAGAGTACAGACAGATGAAAGGTTAGACCAGTGATATATAAGGAAATATTTGTAATAAAGGATACATTAAAATCAAAGGAGAAAAGTATTAAGTAATAATATTGTATAAGCTCTTTCAGAAATTGGTAAAAAAAAGTGAATCCAAAATCTCACTTCACATTCTACACAAAGATAAACAACAGGTATAGAACAATTTTTTAATAAAAATTGAAATATCTTAGAAATGAGATTTAAAGTTTAGAAATGACAGTGTAGTCAGATTTGAGAATATTAAAATGTTTAATAATATGAAAACTAATAATCCAAATCAAAGACAAAAGACTGGAAAGTTTGGATGGTGGGTAATAAAGACCCAGAAAATATGAATGGGGGTAATACAAATATTATAAAAATTTGTTTTTGAAAACTGATAAGAGAATCGAAAAGACAAAGTGGGAAATATTGATACTGACAAGCGAATTAAAAAATAACATATCATCTATACAGAAATAGAAAAAAAAATTCAAATTTACTAGCAATTCCAAAACCACAAACGAAAATGTATTATTTTCATATCAAGTGAGTAGCAATTTAAAATTTGTTTGTGCAAATTGCTGCAGGCAGTACACTGAAGCTGATACTCTTGGGCTTTATTTTTTCTGATAGCATTGAAATTGCTATTGCTTTAAGCTATTAAAAAACATAAATACATATTGTTACAATTTCTAGAGCAATGACAGTGTTCTTACACTCTGCCATAGTATTTCTATTTCTTGAAATTTTTTCCTTCAGGAAAGGGTCTCAAGTTTGAGGGAATGAAATGGCTTCTCATAGAAAAATTCAAATTATAATATCAAATAACTCAAAGCAGCCTTAATACCTATAAGGACAGAAGTTACTAAACAATCGTATGTCCACCAATTTAAACATTTTGTAAACATTAAAATTGATAATTATGAAAGAAGTTTATTAAGATATAATAATATGTTAAGCAAACAAAAAGGTCATAAAATTGTTCATATACACTATTTTTTTGAATACACAGAAAATATTACAAGAAAGCAATTAGTATAATAATCATGTTATCCTTGGGGGAATGTGAAGATTTCTTTTCCCTTATACTTTATAATTCTTTTCAAATTTTTATCTAAGTAAAAATAACCAATGATAAATAAATTTTAGAGTAATGTCAAACACTGGGAAGATCCCCTGGAGTAAGAAGTGGCAACGCACTCCAGTCTATAAAGCTGATTTTCTATCATTAAATAAATGATGTTTTTTCCTTGTGGGGGAACTGCCTGATTTTCTGTCATTAAATAAATGATGTTTCTTCCTTGTGGGGGAACTGCCTGATGGCATAGCATGGTAATCTAGCACATTGGGCTTTCACTTCCTTGAGTATTTCTGGATTTGTCTTACCATCTCTAAGTGATAGTTAAGGTACAATTTGTATCTCTATATTATGTATGCATACCCTGAAACACCTGGAGCCGTGGTTTGTACATAACGAAAGTAAATGCTGGCTAAAATAAATTCAGGTGGATGCAGAATTTCTCAACCAAACTTTGAAATCTGTGGAAGAGACACTTCTTGAATCCTGCTTTTCTTCAATCAATGTCTTAACCCATTGAAGAAAACAGAGTGTTGACTTCTTGGTACCTTTATGGTCACATAGTTTTCAGCCTCAAGACCTAGCCTCCTCCAGTCTCTGTAGGGAGGCCAGCATACTTCTGGTGGAAATAGATCCTGTTTACTTAAGTCTGGTGCTCTGAGCATTTACCTCCCAGGGATGTTTTAATTTGAACCCTGCAAGGTGGCGCTAGTGGTAAAGAATCTGCCTGCCAAGGCAGGAGACAGGAAACACAGGAGACTCAGGTTCGAACCCTGGGTCAGGAAGATCCCCTAGAGTAGGAAGTGGCAACCCACTCCAGTATTCTTGCCTGGAAAATCCCATAGACGGAAGAGCTTGGCAGGCTACAGCCCATGGGGTCGCACAGAATAAGACACAACTCAAGTGACTTACTGCGCTGAACAAGGAACATCCGAATGGGGTGTGTGTGTATCCACATGAGTTTCTGTGTTCTTAGCAATGCTTAATGAATTTGGTTCAGAAACTTGTGATACCTTATTGAAGTTATGGTTCATTCAATTTTCCTCTTTATTAGTTAATGTGGACTGTTCACAGGTAAAGTCTGTGCCCACGGTTTACCTTTATACTATCACTTAACCTGAGTTCTTGATGCTAAATAAATGAATGTTGAAAATAGCTCATATCCAAATTCTGTGGCCTTTAATTATTCAATTTGCCTTTTGTTGACATACTGCAGTTGAAGGAATAGTACTGACCTCCTACTGCTGCTGCTGGGTCGCTTAAGTCAGGTCCAACTCTGTGTGACTCCATGGATTGTAGCCCACCAGGCTCCCCTGTCCATAGGGATTCTCCAGGCAAGAATATTGGAGTGGGTTGCCACGCCCTCCTCCAGGGACTCTTCCTGACCCAGGGATAGAACCCATGTCTCTTACATCTCCAGCATTAGTAGGTGGGGTCTTTACCACTAGTACCACCTGGTACTACCTTTACCACCATCCCAGTGAGCTCCTATTTCACTCTAAAACTTTCTAGATGTGAACTTGGGCAAGTTATTTCTCTAATGAATCTGAATATCTCATCTGTGGAATGGGGCTGCTATTCGTGCATAACTTGAAGGATTGCTCAAATGATTAAAAGGAATATAGTTTATAAACATTCAGAATAATAATGGTCACATAGTTTTCTTATTAAAACTAAGACATTACAAAGCTAGAGATAATTCATTTTTATATAAAGTAATTTGATTCCTTATGGTAATGATTATTTTTCATTAGTTAATTAAATTATGAAAATATGTTGAATTTAACAACATGTTGCTGCCCTACTCCAGGATTGCTAGTAAATTTTCAGGTATATTGAGGCATTTTTATTACAGTAACACTCTCCTGCACACTTTGGAATGTGAACTCTGTAAGCAGGAAGAGTCTGATACCTAACAGGCATTCAAATATCGTTGAAAGGATGAAATAAGCAACATCCCTGTGTTCATGTAGGTTTGTCTTTAAAAACAATAAAATATTATTAGCCATCATTTGGTAAATATAATTTTCTAGGCACCCTACTAAATATTAATATACTAATCCATCTCAATATTTAAATGACTTCTATGAACAGATTATTAGGATACTTAAAATGAAAAACTCTTGCCTATTATTTGAATACCTAGGTTTATAGTTAGTTATTTCATTGTAAATAAAAATTACTATAGTTTTTTCCATTGGCACATTGAACATTTTCAGTGGTTTTTTTGGTTTGTGTTTTAAATTGGGGGTATAGTTGCTTTACAGTTTTGTGTTGTGTTAGTTTCTGTTGTACAAAGAAATGGATCAGCTATATGTATACATATATTCCCTCCCTCTTGGACTTCCCTCTCAACCTGGCTCCCGTCCCACCCATCTGGATCAGCAGAGAGAGCTGAACTGAACTTTCTGTGCTTTGTAGCTGTTCCCAGTAGCTGTCTGTTTTATCCATGGCAGTGTATATATGTCAGTCCTAATCTCCCAGTTCACCATGCCTTCCTGCCCATGCCCGTGTCCACACTTCATTCCCTACACTCTCTATTACTGCCCTGCAGATATGTTCATCTGTACCATTTCTGTAGTTTCCTCAGATATGCATTAAATATATGATATTTGTTTCTTTATTTCTGACCTAATTATAAGCCTCAGCAGAATATTACTTTATGGGATTTAAAGAAATATAACTATGCATGCTACTGTTCTTAATTTGCATGTTATAGGAATTTAAAATTAGCTGTGTTTAGATTTGTTTTGAATGTTTAGTTTGCTGGGTAGTGCACCTATTTTTGTGAAGCTGCAACTTATGCCTTTCCTTTTCTAGCCCCATATTATTAAGAATTATGAATGATCAACTGATGTTTTTGGAACGAGCATTTACTGATCCTTTAGGATTACCAGACAGGCCTTTCTATAGGTAAGGATAAAAATATGGCTCTTCATTTAAAAAATTTTTTTCTTATTATTTGCATTGTGGCAATAATGTATTTGATTTCTTACAAACGAAAAATTCCAAAACATATGTAGTAAATGGTAAATATTATTTATTTATATAAAATGATTACTAAAGGTTTTTATTATCTTTTTTGTTTGTTTCTGTATATAAAAGAGTGTATGCTCATTGTAGGAAATTTAGAAGACTGAGGAAGTCAGAAGTAGAAAATAAAAATCTCTGCTTTGGTATACATAAACTTTAGCCCCTTCTTATTTTATTTTAAATGTGTATTTATGCATGTACATAGGAGAAGGCAATGGCACCCCACTCCAGTACTCTTGCCTGGAAAATCCTATGGACAGGGGAGCCTGGTAGGCTGCAGTCCATGGGGTCACTAAGAGTCGGACACGACTGAGCGACTTCACTTTCCCTTTCCACTTTCATGCATTGGAGAAGGAAATGGCAACCCACTCCAGTGTTCTTGCCTGGAGAATCCCAGGGATGGAGGAGCCTGGTGGGCTGCCATCTATGGGGTCGCACAGAGTCGGACATGACTGAAGCGACTTAGCAGCAGCAGCAGCATATACATAAGGCATAATAAATATATACTTATTTACAATGTTGATACTCAGTTTTTCCCCTAATTTTTGATAATTATTAATTATTTCTGATAACCATCAACTGTCCCCAGGTTGATCTTACTAAGAATTCAGAAAGAATTAGATCATTGACCAGCCAGAAACGATCCCATCTTTGTGTGCAGGGATTATTTGTGAAGAATTGGAATTGAGACCAAGGGTGTCATCCAGACGGAGTGAATGGTCTCCCCCTGGCGGCAGCACTGTGCCCCTTTCCTTCTTTGCCTTTTAATTGTGGAACTTGTCCTTCTCTTCCGGGGTTATTATACACGCTTCCCTCATAGCTCAGTTGGTAAAGAATCCGCCTGCAATGCAGGAGGCCCCGGTTCAATCCCTGGGTTGGGAAGATCTGCTGGAGAAGGGCTAGGCTACTCACTCCAGTATTCTTGGGCTTCTCTTGTGGCTCAGCTGGAAGAAGATCCCCTGGAGACGGGAAAGGCTACCCACTCCAGTATTCTGGCCTGGAGAATTCCATGGGCTGCATAGTCCATGGAGGGGGATTGCCAAGAGTTGGACACAACTGAATGACCTTTGCTTTCACTTTCACTAGCTCCTTCAGTAAAACAGCACCTTCTTCCAAGGGCATGTTGAATGTTACGAAACTGTTTTTAATCATTCTGGCTTGATGCTGGGTATTGCAGCATGACTTCTTCTTTAAGTAGGAGAAAAGCATAGTGACAGGTTGCCGTTACTGTTGTTAGTCACTAAGTCGTGTCCAACTCTTTGCAGCCCCATAGTCTCCTCTGTCCACAGATTTTCCAGGCAAGAATATGGAGTGGGTTGCCATGCCCTCCTCCGAGGGATCTTCCCAACCCAGGGATTGAACCCACGTATCCTGAAATGGCAGGCGGATGCTTGACCTCTGAGCCACCAGGGAGGCCCATACAGTAATTGATTGTCTGGGTCACAAATGAGACCCTATTGTGCTGCATTTCAGAAGATAGAATGGTATTTTGAAGTCATCACTTCTTTACAGTATACACTAAGACTCATCATTTCATCTCCCAGACCTCAATTTCCTCCTCTTTAAGATGCTAATATCAATTTTGTAGAATTTATTTTCAAGAATTAGAAAACTTATGGTGGTTTACTCACTAAGTCATGTCTGACTCTTGCGACCCCATGGACTGTAGCCTGCCAGGCTCCTCTGTCAGTGGCATTTCCCAGGCAAGAATACTGGAGTGGATTGCCATTTCCTTCTCCAGGGGATCTTCCGGACCCAGGGATCAAACCCGGGGCTGCTATGTTGCAGGCAGTCTCCTGCATTGCAGGCAGATTCTTTAGCACTGAGCCACCAGGGAAACCCTTTAGAAAAATTATAGGTTAATAATTTAATGCCAAGTGTGATACATAGTAGGTTACAAGCTGCTGTTGCTATCATTGTCATCATTTTTGTTGCTCTGAGCCACTTTAAGTCATTGTCTAAAGTCAAAATATAGTTAATTACCACATACTTCATAGTCTTTGGAGATTGAACTTGGAAGTCTAGTTGACAAGTGGCAATTAGAATTATACAATCCATGAATTGTACAGTGCCCTTGTTTTTTTCCCTTATATATGTAATTTGAGCAACTGATAGCAAACTGTTTCTATCAACAGGCATATCATCTATGCTCCAAGCAGCCACAACAAGTACATGGGGGAGTCATTCCCAGGGATCTACGATGCTCTCTTTGATATTGAAAACAGAGTGGACCCATCCAAGGCCTGGGAAGAAGTGAAAAGACAGATTTCTATTGCAGCCTTCACCGTGCAGGCTGCAGCAGGGACTCTGAGAGAAGTCGCCTAAGAAATTTCTTTGTAAAATGCATACTGAATTGGAATGATGAATCAGAAAGAATCATGTTGGATGTATTGATAAACTGAAAAGTAAAGTTGTGTACATATGTATACATAGGTATAGACAGATACATATATCTACCTTGGTGTTTCTTTTCTTCTTCTTATAGATCAATAAGAAAGATGGATATTTTTCTTCTAAAATTATAGAAAGTTATTCTGAGGTTGAACTAAATGATGAAAATAAGTGCCTAAAATTTTAATACACTTAGGTGGCGTTATCAGAGAATCATGTCTCCTTCAACACTTTCAGATCTATTCCTGTCACTGCACATGTAGAAAGCATCAGTTTGTTACAGAACACAGGGGAAAATCCACAGGGCTTCTTCAAGCCCGGGCCCTCTGTCTGCCTGGCCTCCCAGGGCTGAGAGGATTGCTGTATTCGATCAGTAGTTGGGCAACTCTGGTCTAGTCACCCTGAAGGTAAATGTTTTGTTTTATTATTGTTATTTAGTCGCTAAGTTATGTCTGACTCTTAGCAACCCCATGGATTTTAGCCCACCAAGTTCCTCTGTCCATGAGATTTCCCTGGCAGGAATACTTCACTGGATTGCCATTTTCTTCTCCAGCAGATCTTCCCAACCTAGGGCTCAAACCCGTGTCTTCTGTGTCTCTTGCATTGGCAGGTGGATTCTTCACTGCTGAGACACTAGGGAAGCCCTGAAGGTAAATATGTGTGCTTAGTCACTCAGTCATGTCCAACTCTTTGCAACAGGAGCCTGCCAGGCTCCTCTGTCCATGGGGATTCTCCAGGGAAGAATATTGGAATGGGTTGCCATGCCCTCCTCGAGGGGATCTTCCCAATCTTCCTGCATTGTTGGTAGATTCTTTACTGTCTGAGCCACCAGGGAAATCCGAAGGTAAATATATAGTCCCTCTATAAAATAAGGGATAATTGTTTTTTTAAAACAGTTAGCAAATATGTTGTTTATACCAAAGGATATATGTAACATATATATACAGTGCAAAGTAAGCATTTGTAAACCTCCTCCAATAACCAGGTTAAGAAAAGGAACATTACCAACATCTTTGGATCGCCCATATACTGCTGACCATATGCCTTCCCCTTCTTTCAGAGATACTCAATTTCTTGAATTTTATGCTTTTACCATACATTGCTTTATTCCATACATGTGTTTGACTTTGTGTATTTTTAGAATTTTTGAAAATAAAATTGTACCCCATATATTTCACTATAACTTGTTTTATTCACCCTTGACATTTCATTCGTCCATGTATTATTGTGGCTGTAGGTCATCAGACTTCACTGACATAGAGTGCTCCCTTGCATGGATATCCATTAAATGCATTCAGTCAAGGCAGAGAAACCACACAGAAATGTAAACAAGTAAAGTTAACATAAAGAATGATTAATTATAATAGCACTGGGAGCTGCGAAGTATTGTCTAGTATAAGGTAAATAGAGGCTGAAAGAATGTAAGAACTACAGATACACAAAACAATCACTGTTCTTGGGTTGAGGACTGCAGGAAGAGATAGCTGTTGCCTTAAATAAATTAGGTCATTGTATAAATCAGAAAGATTTCAGCTTGTGTTTAAACCTACGATAACCTAATCTTCTTTAAAAGTATAGTATAATACCATAAGAATAGTGTAGTCTGAAACTTCTACAAAAGGGCTAAAGAATACAATTCACATTATCCAGAAGATAAAGATCCTCACTGGTGGACATTAGGATACTAAGTACAGTCGCCAGTGAGTTCTCTCTTATAAAGCAAACAGCCTAGCTGACTTTACTTTTTGTCTAAAACTATCACATGAAAATGTTTATAATGCTCATTTATTGATATGGAGCTGGAGATAGTGGGGTCCAGTCCATTCTGTCTTCCTGAGACAACTTTAAATTGTTCTGTCAACTGAGGGTTTGAAAATAAGGTATCTCCCATGTAACAAATGGTTTGTCTAACTCCATCACTTTGGTGACAAAGGTCCCTATAGTCAAAACTATGGTTTTTCCAGTAGTCATGTACAGATGTGACCATAAAGAAGGACCATAAAGAGGGTTCAGGATGGGGAACACATGTATACCTGTGGCGGATTCATTTTGATATTTGGCAAAACTAATACAATTATGTACAGTTTAAAAATAAAATAAAATTAATTAAAAATAAATAAATAAAAGAAAAAAAAAAAAAGAAGGCTGGACCATAAAGAAGGCTGAATGCCAAAGAATTGATGCTTTCCAATTGAGTTGCTGGAAAAGACTCTAGAGAGTCCCTTAGATTACAAGGAGATAACACCAGTCAAGCCTAAAGGAAATCAACCTTGGATATTCTTTAGAAGGACTGATGCTGAAGCTCCAATACTTTGACCACCTGATGTGAAGAGCTGATTTATTGGAAAGGACCCTGATGCTGGGAAAGATTGAAAGCAAAAGGAGAAAGGGAGAGTAGAGGATGAGATGGTTGGATAATATCACTAACTCGATATGAATGTGAGGAAACTCCAGAAGATGGTGGAGGACAGGGAAGCCTGATGTGCTGTAGTCCATAGGGTCCCAAAGAGTCAGACACGACTTAGTGACTGAACAATAATAATGTCTAACAGGGTAGCCACATTTAGGTTTCAGTCACTTGAAATGTGACTAGTCTGAAATAAACTGAGTTGTTACTATAAAATGCATGCTGCACGTCAAAAACTTAGTATAAAAAAAGAATGTAAAACAGTTCATTGGTGTTTTCAATATTATGTTTTAATGATAATTTTTGAATATATTGTTGAAATTCATTTCAAATATTTTAAATACTTTTCATAATGTGGACACTATTCATAATGTGGACACTAAGAATTACTTTAAAAATACATATGTGACTGATTTTATTTCCAGAACATTATTATTATATAATTCTAAATCTTTTTTTGCATTGAGCATTTCAGTTGCATTTTACTAAATCTTGGATTAATTTAAGCGTGTTTCCAAAAATTGTTTTGTGTTTTCCTTCATCTAA
Organism: Bos javanicus; assembly: GCF_032452875.1. Classification (NCBI taxonomy): domain Eukaryota; kingdom Metazoa; phylum Chordata; class Mammalia; order Artiodactyla; family Bovidae; genus Bos; species Bos javanicus. The sequence goes on along the minus strand of NC_083896.1, from coordinate 6,071,785 downwards.
CTGTATAATGGGGCTTCCCAGGAGGCAATAGTGGTGTAGAACTCGCCTGCTAATGCAGGGGACATAGGAGACGCGGGTTCAGTCCCTGGGTCGGGAGGATACCCTGGAGCAGAGCACAGCAATCCACTCTAGTATTCTTGCCTGGAGAATCCCCATGGACAGAGAAGCCTGGCGGGCTACAGTCCGTGGGGTCTCAGAGAAGGACACAACTGAAGCGACTCACACACAACTGTGTGGTATGTTTTCTGGGGGACAAGGCTGACTATCTTGTTTGGTTCACCTGTATGGTGGGTGTAGGCAAAGATAAACTGGATGACTGAGTTGAATCAATAGGGAACACAGGTAGTGAAATGCAATACTTCATATATCTTTAACATGTTTAATTTATAGATGTACCTTTAAATAAATTTTAGCTAGTTTAAAGTGAAAGTGAAAGTGAAGTCGCTCAGTTGTATCCGACTCTTTGCCACCCCATGGACTGTAGCCTACCAGGCTCCTCCGTCCATGGGATTTTCCAGGCAATAGTACTGGAGTGGGTTGCCATTTCCTTCTGCAGCTAGTTTAAACAAATATTTAAACTTGCTGATTGACAGCTCTGAAAAGTGAAAGTGTTAGTTGCTCAGTCCACTCCAGCTCTGCTAGTCCATGGGCTGTAGCCTGCCAGGTGCCTCCATCCATGGGATTTTTCCAGGCAAGAATACTGGAGTGGATTGCCATTTCCTTCTCCAGGGGATCTTCCTGACCCAGGGATTGAACCTGGGTCTCCTGCCTTGCAGACTGATTCTTTACAGTCTGAGCCACGAGGGACAGCACTGAGTTATATGTAAATCAAAACCTCTGTAACAAAAAAGAGACAAAAGATTATGCTGTCCTCTGAGAAACACAAATAGGGCATACTTAGTCCATTTTAGAAGAGATTACTTCTCTTACATTACATTTACTTCGTTTCATAAGGGATAATTTGTTACCTGGAACTGATTAGCATTTGTAAAAAATTTATTAATTGGCTGCATTGAGTCTTAGTTGTTCTGTGGAATGTGGGATCTTAGTTTCCCAACTAGGGATCCTCTGGTTGGAAGGTGGATTCTTAACCAGTGGACCACCAGCGAAGTCCCTGATTCATATTTTAACTTGTGGTCTTGAGGCTTTAAAATATGAAATGCAAACGGATCGGTAAAACTCAAAAAAATCCTGGGCATTTAAAAAAGAGGGAATGTAATGCAAGGAATTGGTTATACTGTGAAATAAGAGGGGACAATAGAAACAAGAGATAGTGGAACCACACAGAGATTAGCATTAGCAAGAAAGCCATCACCAAACTAGGCTGTGGAGATAGGGTGGTAATGATATTAATTATCCTTAGAGTCAGAATCAGAGTCAGTTCCAGGCTGGAACCATGAAGGAGATGGTGCCTGAGGTGGAGAGGAAGAGAAGAAATAACAGCAACTTCTCTCTTTCTCTTACCCTCTAATGTCCTTCCAGAGCCTGCTGGAAACAGGCTGTAGTGTCTGGCTACCTGAGATAAAGAACAAAGTATGGAGAAGATGTGCAAAGATTCTGAACACATTCAAGTCCCAGCACTGACAGTTTATTCTTTGGGGCACTCAACATCTATTTTCCTCCTACTATGCATTTCTTAAAAAAATTTTTTTCCTAATTTTACTTACCTATTTTTGGTTGCACTGAGTCTTCATTGCTGCATGGGCTTTTCTCTGTTTGTGGCAAGTGGGGGCTACTCAGCATTTTGGTGCACAGGCTACTCATTGCTGTGACTTCTCTTGTTTCAGAACACAAGCTCTAGGCATATAGTCAGTAGTTGCAGCATGCGGGCTTAGTAGTTGTGGCTCCTGGGTTCTAGAGCTTGGGCTCAGTAGTTGTGGTATATGGGCTTTAGTCACTCTGAGACATGTGGAATCTTCAAGGATCCATCAACCTGTGTCCCCTGCATTGGAAGGTTGATTCTTATCCACTGCACCACCACGGCAGTCTCCACCATGTATTTGTTATACAATTGCACAAATTAAAAAAAAAAAGAAAAAAAAAAAACAGTGATGCAGTATTTTAATTGAATAATATTAAGGATTTTTGTTCAGTTACTCAGTTGTGTCTGACTCTTTGTGACCCCATGGACTGCAGCACAACAGGCTTCCCTGTCCTTTACTATCTGTTGGAGTTTTCTCAAACTCATGTCCATTGACTTGGTAATGCCATCCAAACATCTCCTCTTCTGTTGTCCCCTTCTCCTGCCTCCAGCACCAGGGTATTTTCTAATGAGTCAGCTCTTTGCATAAGGTGACCAAAATACTGGACCTTCAGCTTTAGCATCAGTCCCTTCAATGAATATTCAAGGTTGATTTCCTTTAGGATGGACTGGTTTGATCTCCTTGCTGCCAAGGGACTCTCGAGAGTCTTCTCCAGTACCACAGTTCAAAAGCATCAGTTCTTCAGCACTCAGCCTTTATGTTCCAACTCTCACATTAGATCCATATCAGATCTAATCCCTGAATCTATTTGTCACTTCCACTGTATAATCATGAAGGATTTGATTTATGTCATACCTGAATGGCCTAGTGGTTTTCCCTACTTTCTTCAATTTAAGTCTGAATTTGGCAATAAGGAGTTCATGATCTGAGCCACAGTCAGCTCCAGTCTTGTTTTTGCTGACTGTATAGAGCTTCTCCATCTTTAGCTGCAAAGAATATAATCAATCTGATTTTGGTATTGACCATCTGGTGATGTCCATATGTAGAGTCATCTGTTGTATTGTTGGAAGATGGTAGAAGACCAGTGTTTTATCTTGGCAAAACTCTGTTAGCCTTTCCCCTGCTTCATTTTGTACTCCAAGGTCAGACTTAACTGTTACTCCAGGTGTCTCTTGACTTCCTACTTTTGCATTCCAGTCCCCTATGATGAAAAGGACATCTTTTTTGTGTGTGTTAGTTCTAGAAGGTCTTGTAGGTCATCATAGAACCATTCAACCTCATCTTCTTCAGCATTAGTGGTTGGGGCATAGACTTGGATTACTGTGCTATTGAATGGTTTGCCTTGGAAACAGAGATCATTCTGTTGTTTTGAGATTGCATCCAAGTACTGCCTTTTGGACTCTTCTGTTGACTATGATGGCTACTCCATTTCTTCTAAGAGATTCTTACCTACTGTAGTAGATACAATGGTCATCTGAATTAAATTTGCCCATTCAAGTCCCTTTTAGTTCACTGATTCCTACAATGTCAATGTTCGCTTTTGCCATCTCCTGTTTGACCACTTCCAATGTACCTTGGTTCATGGACCTAACATTCCACGTTTCTCTGCAGTGTTCTTCTTTACAGCATAGGACTTTACTTTCACCACCAGACACATCCACAACTGGGCTTCATTTCCGTTTTGACTCAGCCTCTTCATTTGCTCTGGAGTTCCTTCTCCACTCCTCTCCAGTAGCATATTGGACACCTACTGACCTGAAGGGTTCATTTTTCAGTGTTATATCTTTTTGCCTTTTCATGAATGGATACAGATGATGTCGATGTCATATACAATGTAATATTACTCAGCCATAGAAAAGAACAAAATGCCATTTTCAGCAACATGGATGGACCTGGATATTGTCAGGAAAAGGAAGGAAAGAAGTCAGAAAAAAAAGGAAAAATACCATATGACATTACTTATATGTGGAATCTTAAGAAAATGGTAGAAATGAAGTTATTTTAAAAAGAGATGCACGTGTAGAAAACAAATTTATGATTAGCAACTTAGAAGAAGGGGCAGAAAAATTGAGAGATTGACTTATATCCATTATAATATATAGAATAGATAATAAATTTGTATGCAGGTCAGGAAGCAACAGTTAGAATTGGACATGGAACAACAGACTGGTTCCAAATAGGAAAATGAGTACGTCAAGGCTGTATATTGTCACCCTGCTTATTTAACTTCTATACAGAGTACATCATGAGAAACACTGGGCTGGAAGAAGCACAAGCTGGAATCAAGATTGCTGGGAGAAATATCAATAATCTCAGATATACAGATGACACCACCCTTATGGCAGAAAGTGAAGAGGAACTAAAAAGCCTTTTGATGAAGGTGAAAGAGGAGAGTGAAAAACTTGGCTTAAAACTCAACATTCAGAAAGTGAAGATCATGGCATCTGGTCCCATCACTTCATGGGAAATAGATGGGGAAACAGTGGAAACAGTGTCAGACTTTATTTTGGGGGGCTCCAAAATCACTGCAGATGGTGACTGCAGCCATGAAATTAAAAGACGCTTACTCTTGGAAGGAAAGTTATGACCAACCTAGGTAGCATATTGAAAAGCAGAGACATTACTTTGCCAACAAAGGTCCATCTAATCAAGGCTATGGTTTTTCCTGTGGTCGTGTATGGATGTAGAGTTGGACTGTGAAGAATGCTGAGCACCGTAGAATTGATGCTTTTGAACTGTGGTGTTGGAGAAGACTCTTGAGAGTCCCTTGGACTGCAAGGAGATCCAACCAGTCCATTCTGAAGGAGATAAGCCCTGGGATTTCTTTGGAAGGAATGATGCTAAAGCTGAAACTCCAGTACTTTGGCCACCTCATGTGAAGAGTAACTCATTGGAAAAGACTCTGATGCTGGGAGGGATTGGGGGCAGGAGGAGAAGGGGACGACAGAGGATGAGATGGCTGGATGGCATCACTGACTTGATGGACGCAAGTCTGAGTGAACTCCAGGAGTTGGTGATGGACAGGGAGGCCTGGTGTGCTGCAATTCATGGGATTGCAGCGAGTCGGACATGACTGATCGACTGAACTGAACTGAAGGGCCCATTGTATCACACAGGGAACTCTACTCATTACTCTCTATTGATATATATGGGAAAATTTTCCTTAAAAAACAGTGGCTATATGTATATGTGTAAGTGACTCACTTTGCTATATACCTCAAACTAAAACAACATTGGAAATCAATGATATTTCAATAAAAATTTTAAAGTAAATAAAGAAATTTTCATGTCTACTCTCCTTCCTTGAGTGAAGCACTATGACCCATCTTGGGTTAAAGTAAGAAAGTGTTTTTGAAGGCTAGAATGAAAACACAGTAAAAAAAGAAAGCCTTAAGAGATAGCTGCCCATACTTAACAGTCAATATCATATTTCTTCCTCAAATTGTCTAGGACTTTTTTAGTCAATCATACTTCACTTTCACTTTTCACTTTGATGCATTGGAGAAGGATATGCAACCCACTCCAATGTTCTTGCCTGGAGAATCCCCGGGACGGGGAGCCTGGTGGGCTGCCGTCTATGGGGTCGCACAGAGTCAGACATGACTGAAGTGACTTAGCAGCATAGTATAAAACTATGATGTAATCACTAATTTTGCAACAAACTATCAATCTTTCTATTCTTGAATGAGTGGGAATGAAATCATATGCAGGTAGGGAAGAAAAGGGACAGTTTTAGAAAGCAGTCATTAACAGCTATTGTGTGTGCAGTTATAGACAGAAAAAAGGCAATAGTGTGTAACCAAATATGCACATACAAAACAAACAAAAAAACCCAAATCTTAGAGGAAAGAATTTCATGGAGGACTGAATGAAAAGAATAAAATTTGAGAGAAATTCAGTTCAGATGAGGTTGAGAATAGTCATCGTCACCAAAGAGCAGAAGGTTATAAGGACCAGAGCAGTGGTGTTATTAAGGAGCTTGGGGGTTGAAAAACAGAATGTGAAGGATTCCACTTTCTGAAGAGTTGTCACCTAAGGAAGGCAGGCAAACTCAGGCAGATACATAAATCTAGTGGGTGATGAGTCAATGCAATTAGGGCTATAATATAGTTCTTTAAATGGAGAGATGAAATTCATATTTGGGGAGTTCATTTATTTTCCAAACAACAACTTCATGGATTACAAGTGTAAAGTAATGTCATTACATTTTACCAAAGCTTGGATCATGGGGATTGGATTAAGTAGGTTTCAAAGGTTTGACTTCAATAAATGGCATCCAAAATCTAATCAATCAACTTTTCCAAATCTAATCATGTGCACCTACAAGGGCTAATAACTCTATAGCTTGTTAAGAAATGGGCGTGGTCCTCAGATCATATATAAAGCATCCAGCAAAGATCCAAGCTCTTTTTCTCCAGACGTCAGAGCTGTTGTGTTTGGAGTTGGCTGGTCTGTGGATACTTTTGAGTTTCTGCCACAAGAAGGTGAGTACCTAAACTCCATCCTGAATTTAACAGAATTACTTACTGCACAGGATTGGAAAATTTCATTAACAGAACCCAAAGGTGAGTTTGATGAAGGTACAATGATTCTTCTATGTTCAATTAAGTAAAATGTAATGGTAATTGTGGACACAAAAGATTTTTTTAAATTTCAACAGTAATATCTATATGTGAGCACTGAATCAAGAATTTATTCCATGTGAGATTTGTAGACAAATTACTTATTTTACTCACTCTATGTCAAGTCACTTTCTTACAGATTGGGGGTAAAAATAGAAAACTGGTTAGCATTGTTCAGAAGATTAAAATAGTTATATAACAGGATCTAATCCAATGCCTAGAAATAGTAAGCAACACATATTAGGTTCTCCTATTATTTTCATATTATCATGATCATTAATGTTATCAGTATAGAAGTGATTATATTCATAATGAATTCTTTGCCAGTTTCTAGCCCATTCTAAACTGAGCTTACTGTATTTCCTCTTCATCAAACTCTGTCCTTATTTGATGGACATTTTAGTCCATGGTGTTAGGTTCTATACTACTGAACATTTTGTGGTCATTGATCAGAAGTCTGTAATGGCCCTCTCAATAATTTCTACCTATAAATATAACTGCACGCATCACTGCTCATATTTTTTCCAAAGGCATCTTAAACCTGATGTTATAGTTGTTCAATTAAGCAAGGGTTTACTTTCTGTCTCTTTTGACCAGAGCTAAATTTTCAGCCTTGGAAAGAAGTAGCCTGTTACATTCAAATTCTCATAGACAGGGAAGATAACAAGAATCATGTAGTTAAACCAAATACTTAGTCACAATGTGTGATAACTGAAATTATATCTTCATGCCCACTTTCCTTTATCCAAATATTTTCCATTTAAATATTTGTCTTAATTAAATCTTTAATTAAAGATTAGATTGGCTCTTTTTCAAGCAAGCAGGTAGTTTTTCTTAGGTTTGGAAGATGACACCAATATTGAAAATATCTGTTGCAGATATTTTATCTGTAATATTAAGTTATTTAATCATTTTTATTTTCCACTACCTTTTAGGTCATTAGATGTGTTTAGGTCTTAAAAGACATTCCTAAAGACATGAGTATTTATAAAACCCATAGAACTCCTAAAATGTTCAACATGATGTATACATTTCATAGACTTTACAAAGAAGAGCATGAGTTAAATGGGCGAAATTAATCAGAATACCTTCTTGTAAAGATCATACTTGTTACCTTTTTAAAACCGTTAGTTTGCAGTCTGGAATTGAAGTTTTCAGAATGGATCCAATCAACCAATAGGGACTCCCAAGAAGTGGCATTTGTCAAAGAAAGAAATATTAGAAACAAAGAGGATATGAAATTGCTTCCATTCACTACAACTCTGGAATTTCTAATGTAGACAGGAAACCTTGTGTACATTCAAACATTTTTCTTTTGTTTTAAAAACCAGCTGATTAATTTTTAGTGATTATTGTTGTAGCTTGAATGTTCGCTAGTTCAAAATATGACCAACTCTGATGATCTAAACTGATTCCAGGAAAAATAGTTTTCCTGAACTAGAAATAACATATTTCTTTCTTTTTGTCTTAAAGGAAGGAGTTTTACTATTTAAGTTGGAAGCAAACACTGAAATGTTTATAGTTTCAGAACTTCAAAATTAAAGCCAGCATTGATTATATTAAGTTTAAATTGTTGGTAAACAATTTTACTTGTCTTTAAAAAAAGCACATGTTATACTTCAAAGCAAAAGAGAACATTAGCATAGAGATGAAGTGTGTGCAGGTTCAGGATCTAGTCAGTGAGTCATGAAGAACCAGAGAGAAAGAGACAGACTGAGAATACATATGTACTTCTACACCAATCAGCTAATAAAAGTAACTCTGGAGTCATCCTAACATTTACCCTCTGATCTAATCTTTAGCCTTTCCATGTAATTTAGGTATGACTGAGATCATGGTTTATTTTATACAAAAAAAGATGTTAGGGGCTCTGTATCTAATTTCAACATTTGTATCAAACCATGATCCCAACCTCTCTGTATTCAACATTTCTAGATTTGTATTGGGGGATAAGTAAATATGGAAATTAATTAGAAGTTCAAGACAAGACTTTGTCCAAAGGATTTATTTTCCCTAATCAGGGCAGAAGAAAGACTTTCTCTCTCTTGTACTCTCTATTTCTCTCTTTCATTTTTAGAAACATGGATTCAGACACACTGGAAGCCTTCCAGAGTGAACTCACCTGCTCCATCTGCATGAACTGCTTCCTGGACCCCGTCACCATAGACTGTGGGCACAGCTTCTGCCGTCCCTGTCTGAGCCTTTGCTGGGAAGAAGGCCAGACTCCAAGGAGCTGCCCTGAGTGCAGGGGAATAGCAGAGAGCTCTGATTTCCAAACCAATATTGTGCTCAAGAGGCTGGCTTCCCTTGCCAGACAGTCCAGAGCTGACCACGACCACAGCTCTGAGGAGCAGATCTGTGTGACACACCAGGAAGCCAAAGGCCTCTTCTGTGAAGCTGACCAGACCCTGCTCTGTGGGCCCTGCTCTGAGCACCCCGAGCACACAGCTCACAGCCACAGGCCAATACACAGGGCTGCTGAGGAATCCCGGGTGGGTGATGCCTCTAGAGCAGTTTAGGATCTAGAGGCTCCTAAGTCAGAGAGGAAGATGAGGATGCTATGATGGTGATGGGATAGAGATAGTGGAGGTGGGATTTCTGAATGTGGATCCTCACATATAATGTGTCCTTTCAGTGTTGTTGCCCAATTGTCCACACGTGTGGAAATGCAGCATCCCGGGGCGGGTGGCACCAGGGACACAGGCTTCTGATGGGAGCTTGAGGTTTTCTTACTTGTGCTGTATTAGAGTCTGAGTGGCAATTTCTTAGGAAATGGATTTCATCATCTGTAAAGTTCCCCCAATTCTCTAGTATGCAGTTCTGTCACTTTGACACTGAAATGTTCCAATAAAATTAGATTCATGGTGGAAAACAGGACCACAGTACTCTAACTCAAGATTTCTGTGTTACCAACAACTGCCTTTGCTCATGAATAAGGGGATAAAACTTATGATGTCATCTTCCATATCACTAAATCTCATGGGTATTTTTCAGGAGAAACTTCTGAATAGAATGGATTATTTATGGGGAATGAGAGAAAAAGTGCAACTCATTCTGACTCAGGAAGCTAAAAAAGCTTGGTCATTTAAGGTAAGAATAAAAATGTTCCTATTTATTTGTATAGATATCGATAGAATGCTAGCTTAGACGTTTAGATCAATATAAGTTCCCCTTAAAGGATATTGGTCTCTTTCTTGGAAAAGTATTGTTTTCAAATGACCTATCAGTAATCACAATTAGAACAGGTTGTGTTCTAATTGTGCATTGTTCTAATAATGCATTCTAGTTCAAAGAATACAGGTATGTAGGAGAATCAAAGCAAGAAAAGCATGCCTAGGCCAATTTTGAAGGTTAGAATGAATGTTCTCAGACGTGAAGTATAAGACAACATTGCACTCAGTGTGACTGAGAAGGAGAGGAGAGTAGTACCTAGAGGGAAAGTAGAGCATATTTTAAAAACTTTACTAAGTGGAATTTGCCTCATAGAAGAATACTTGGAAAAATCAGGGAAAGAAAAAAAAGACAAAAACAACATTCAGGTTAGAAAGGAAATAACTGATAGAGTAAGAACCCTGAGGTTTTGGAGAAGACTCTTGAGAGCCCCTTGGACTGCAAGGAGATCCAACCAGTCCATCCTAAAAGAAATTAGTCCTGAATGTTTTTTGGAAGGACTGATGCTGAAACTGAAACTCCAGTGGTTTGACCACCTGATAGGAAGAACTGACTCATTGGAAAAGACCCTGATTCTGGGAAAGATTGAGGGCCGGAGGAGAGGAGGACGACAGAGGATGAGATGGTTGGATGGCATCACTGACTCGATGGACATGAGTTTGAGCAAGTTCTGGGAGTTGGTGGTGGACAGGGAGGCCTGGCGTGCTGCAGTCCATGGGGTGGCAAAGAGTTGGACACGACTGAGGGACTGATCTGAAGAACCCTGAAGAATCCTAGGAAGAGAGCCTGGGACCACACAGATAGCTTGATTTATACACAAAGAGACTAAGCACTGAGAGAAAGGATGGATGGGAAGGACCAACAAATATTCAAGACTTTTTGATGTGTTAGGCAAAAATTTTTCAAGAGCTTTTTTGATGATAATTAGGAAATAATATTTGAGATTTTCTTTTAAATGTGAACATAATCAATGCTTTGAATCCACTATCCCCTCAGAAGTTTGTGGCCTTAAGGAAAGAGATGATCAAACTTGAATATCAGAGGATGCATCCCGTGCTCCAGGGGGAGGAGCAACTGCACCTGGAGGCCCTGGAGCAAGAAGCAAATGAGATTTGTCACCAACTCAAGGAGAGTGTGTTCAGAATGTCTCAGTACAGAGAAAGTCTGAAAGAAACATACGGAGAGCTGACTGAGTTGTGCCACAAGCCGGACATGGAGTTGCTCCAGGTGAGAAAGGAGGGTATCAGAGAGAGAAACACTCTTCTAGACGAGCTGCTGTGACACTGAAATGTTCCCTGCATATACTGTTACTCTTAGCTAAGGAATGGTGCTCCCTGACCCCCATTATTGTATTTGTCCAATCCCCTATTTTATCATATAGTGGTAATCTTAGGAAGATTTTTGCCCTTTTTCTAGCTAACATAGGGCCAGATATGTTCAGTTTGATCAAGAGTACTATTCAGACAGATGATCCAAAATCAGCAATATTCTGTGACCAGGGGTCAAGTTAACTTCTTGGAATAAATCTCAGTAGATGTTATCCTAAACCTCTGTCACTTGCTGTTATCCCAAACTTAGTGCAGACATTAAGGTTTTGCCCATTTTCTAAGCAAGATTGTCAGAATTGGTCATTAGTTTCAAGGCACTTTAGAGTTCATCTTATATGGTTCCCATTTTTGCTTTAATTGTTATCATAGATGATGAGATCGCTCCTTGGGAGTAGCATGGGCAATGAGTGACATTGGAATCCTAGATGTGGCTGCATCATTAAACACACTCTTCCTGGCCTCCTTCCTTCCTTAATGTGCCCTGAGGAAGCCCATCATGTTTTACTTTAAGCTCTGTTATTAAGATGGCTTCTGATTGTTCCTTAGAAGAGAATTAGAAAAACAATACGTTATTGAACAATCAGGAATAGTACAGAAGATGTGAAAGGACAGAACTCTCATGATTAACATCATCTTTTTTTTTTTTTTTCATTGCAGGCCTTGGGAAATGTATTAGAGGTGTGAGTATAAATTAATGATTTTTAATTCTGATCAACTTTCTCTGTTTGATTAAGTGGGTTACACATTTCTTTCTTGGTACCATTGGAAATTGCTTTCAGCTCCTCCTGAATATCTAAATTCCAGAATGCAAAGTCTCTTATTGAAAATGCATAGTATTTGCAGATATCTTATAAGCATGCTCCCATACACTTTAAGCCATTTGTAGACTACTTATGTGTGTGTGTTTGTGTGCGCTAAGTTGCTTCAGTCCTGTCCGACTCTTTGTGACCCTATGGACCGAAGCCTGCCAGGCTCCTCTGTCCATGGGATTCTCCAGGCAACACCTAATAGATAAATGCAATTTAAATGATATGTAAATAGTTCATTGTTATTTTGCATTTTCAAGTTTTACCTTTTGGAACTTTCTTAAAGTTTTTTCTAAGCATTTTCCATTCAGAACCAGAGTGGAGGAATGGTTGGAGTGATAGATTGAGAATATGGAATTGACATATATTGACATATATTGACAGACACTAAGCCGTGTCTGGCTCTTTGTGACCCCATGGATTGAAACCCTCCAGGCTCCATGGAATTTTCCAGGAAAGAATACTGGAGTAAGTTGGCATGCCCTACTCCAGAGGATCTTCTTGACCCAGGGACCAAACCCGTGTTTCATGTCTCCTGCATTGGCAGGCGGGTTCTTTACCATTAGCACCATCTGGGAAGCTCACAATAAACTTTAGTGAAGGGAGTTTTCTAAGCTATCAAAAAGGAAACACCTACCATAGTGAGTTGGAAGACGAGTAAGAGAGTAAAGAGGGAGATTCCCTAAGAATGGAAAAAAGGGCTATGGTTTTGTTCCTAGGAGTAGCAGTTCCTAGGAGTCACTCTCAGCCTGTTTCATCACAGCAAGCCCTCTTGTATGCAGGACCTCAGAGGGAGGGCTTCCTCGTGTTCTCTGGGATACTAGGCTTCCAGGACCAGGGAAGCCAGGCTTGAATTGGATTCCCTTGCTGGGCTGACAAGAGCAAAGCTGTCTCACTCAGTGAACTCTTCCTTGTGTTAATAGAATGTATCCTTGAAGACTACTTGCTATCTCAAGTCTCAAAGGAATTTCCTGAATTTTCTGGTCTCTGTAAACTGCCCAGGATCTTTGCATTACCTGAGATGGAATAGAGGGAGTGAATGAAGTTCAATGAGTTGAAAACTGAAATCATGTCTTGGAAGAATGGGGAAGTTGCAATTTGATATAACTTACATTTAGAAAAGAATACAATAACATTTTTATATTCCCAAATGTGTAGAATATAATACATATGCAATTAACCAAAAAATAAGAGAATTCTGACAACATATACTGGAATAAAATTGTATTTTTTTTAAATATTCATATGATTAACCTTTGGCCTTGACATATATCGATGTCATTTGTTACAGGACTGACTTGGTAGAGATGCAGAAACCTCAGTCAGTGAACCCAGAGCTCACTTGCTGGCCTGTCACTGGAATCCTAGACATGCTGAACAACTTCAGAGGTAAGAGTCATCCCTGTGGTGATCAGGACTGTGTTTCATGAGAGCTTCCTAGGAAGGAACTTTCTTCTGTTATTTTACTTTTTCTGACATCAAGTTAGTACATAACTTTACAAAGTTGCTACATATTTTCTGCCTATATTAATACGATCGCAGTTGAGCTTTGCAACTTACAGTTTACTGATGATTTAAAGCCAGACATATATTTATGTCATAGACAGAGCAGGAAAAGAACAACCAGGTTGCTCAAGTGATTACAAAAAAAATAGAATTTAGTTTTGTGAAGATCAATCAATCAAAATATCAATCAATATTTTGTTTACTCAGTTATTTCACTCTTGGAAGTTAAATATGTCCTTGCTGGGTTCTAATATGCTCTATATTATAACTGCCTTTATAAAAAACTGCATTGTAAAAGAATATTTGTTATCAGAAAAAATCGACAAGAAAGACTAAAATGGCTTAAGTAGAATAATTGTATTGCTATTGGATCAATCTCAAAACAACTGAAGGATATGTGAACATGTTTAGCCAGAACATACTTTTATTTATTTATTTTTAATTTTTTAAAAATATTTTATTTTATTTGCTATTTATAAAATAATATTTTTATTTATTTGTTTTTACTTTACTATATTGTTTTGGTTTTGCCATTCTTCGACATGAGTCTGCCACGGGTGTACAAGTGTTCCCCATCCTGAATCCCCTTCCCACCTCCCTCCCCATACCATCCCTATGGCTCATCACAGTGGACCAGCCCTGAGCATCCTATATCATGGATCAAACCTGGACTGGCGATTCATTTCACATATGATAATATACATGTTTCAATGCCATTCTCCCAAATCATCCCACCCTCACCCTCTCCCAGAGTCCAAAAGACTGTTCTATATATCTGTGTCTCTTTTGCTGTCTCGCATACAAGGTTATCGTTACCATCTTTCTAAATTCCATATATATGCGTTAGTATACTGTATTGGTGTTTTTCTTTCTGGCTTACTTCACTCTGTATAATAGGCTCCAGTTTCATCCACCTCATTAGAACTGATTCAAATGTATTCTTTTTAATGGCTGAGTAATACTCCATTGTGTATATGTACCACAGCTTTCTTATCCATTCATCTGCTAATGGACATCTAGGTTGCTTCTGTGCCCTGGCTATTATAAACCATGCTGCAATGAACATTGGGGTACATGTGTCTCTTTCCCTTCTGGTTTCCTCAGTGTGTATGCCCAGCAGTGGGATTGCTGGATCATAAGGCAGTTCTATTTCCAGTTTTTTAAGGAATCTCCACACTGTTCTCCATAGTGGCTGTACTAGTTTGCATTCTCACCAACAGTGTAAGAGGGTTCCCTTTTCTCCACATCCTCTCCAGCATTTATTACTTGTAGACTTTTGGATCGCAGCCATTCTGACTGGTGTGAAATGGTACCTTATAGTGGTTTTGATTTGCATTTCTCTGATAATGAGTGATGTTGAGCATCTTTTCATGTGTTTGTTAGCCATCTGTTTGTCTTCTTTGGAGAAATGTCTATTTAGTTCTTTGGCCCATTTTTTTGATTGGGTCATTTATTTTTCTGGAATTGAGCTGTAGGAGTTGCTTATATATTTTTGAGATTAGTTGTTTGTCACCTGCTTCATTTGCTATTATTTTCTCCCATTCTGAAGGCTGTCTTTTCACTTTGCTTATAGTTTTCTTTGTTGTGCAGAAGCTTTAAATTTTAATTAGGCCCCTTTGTTTATTTTTGCTTTTATTTCCAATATTCTGGGAGGTGGGTCATAGAGGATCCTGCTGTGATTTATATCAGAGAGTGTTTTGCCTATGTTCTCCTCTAAGAGTTTTACAGTTTCTGGTCTTACGTTTAGATCTTTAATCCATTTTGAGTTTATTTTTGTGTATGGTGTTAGAAAGTGTTCTAGTTTCATTCTTTTACAAGTGGTTGACCAGTTTTACCAGCACCACTTGTTAAAGAAATTGTCTTTTCTCCATTGTATGTTCTTGCTTCCTTTGTGAAAGATAAGGTGTCCATAGGTGCATGGGTTTATCTCTGGGCTTTCTATTTTGTTCCATTGATCTATATTTCTGTCTTTGTGCCAGTACCATACTATCTTGATGACTGTGGCTTTGTAGTAGAGCCTGAAATCAGGCAGGTTGATTCCTCCAGGTCCATTCTTCTTTCCCAAGATTGCTTTGGCTATTCTAGGGTTTTTTGTATTTCCATACAAATCGTGAAATTATTTGTTCTAGCTCTGTGAAAAATACTGTTGGTAGCTTGATAGGGATTGCATTGAATCTATAGATTGCTTTGGGTAGTATACTCATTTTCACTATACTGATTCTTCCTATCCATGAACACAGTATATTTCTCCATCTATTTGTGTCCTCTTTGATTTTTTTCACCAGTGTTTTATAGTTTTCTATATATAGGTTTTTAGTTTCTTTAGGTAGATATATTCCTAAGTATTTTATTCTTTTTGTTGCAATGGTGAATGGAATTGTTTCCTTAATTTCTCTTTCTATTTTCTCATTAATAGTGTATAGGAATGCAAGGGATTTCTGTGTGTTGATTTTATATCCTGCAACTTTACTCTATTCATTGATTAGTTCTAGTAATTTTCTGGTGGAGTCTTTAGGGTTTTCTATGTAGAGGATCATGTCATCTTCAAACAGTGAGAGTTTTACTTCTTCGTTTCCAATTTGGATTCCTTTTATTTCTTTTTCTGCTCTGATTGCTGTGGCCAAAACTTCCAAAACTATGTTGAATAGTAGTGGTGAGAGTGGGCACCCTTGTCTTGTTCCTGACTTTAGGGGAAATGCTTTCAGTTTTTCACCATTGAGGATAATGTTTGCTGTGGGGTTGTCATATATAGCTTTAATTATGTTGAGATGTGTTCCTTCTATTCCTGCTTGCTGGAGGGTTTTTATCATAAATGGATGTTGAATTTTGTCAAAGGCTTTCTCTGCATCTATTGAGATAATCATATGGCTTTTATTTTTCAATTTGTTAATGTGGTGTATTACATTGATTGATTTGTGGATATTGAAGAATCCTTGCATCCCTGGGATAAAGCAAACTTGGTCATGATGTATGATCTTTTAAATGTGTTGTTGGATTCTGACTGCTAGAATTTTGTTAAGGATTTTTGCATCGATGTTCATCAGTGATATTGTCCTGTAGTTTCCTTTTTTTGTGGCCTTTTTCAGGTTTTGGTATTAGGGTGATGGTGGCCTCATAGAATGAGTTCAGAACATACTTTTAGAAGCTCCCAAATTATTCCTTTATGCCTTTTCACAAAATTTTGGACCTTTGAAAATAATTGGTACAGAATATACCCCAATAAATGTCCATATGATAGTAACATGTCATCCACATATTTCATGGTATTAAAGACAAAGGAGGCCTGGTGTGCTGCGATTCATGGGGTGGCAAAGAGTCAGACACGACTGAGCAACTGAACTGAACTGAAAGACAAAGGAAATAAACAATTTCTAACAAAAGAAAAAAGAATGTTTAGGTTAGTTCTGCAGCAAAGTATAAAGAGACTGACATTAAATCAGATTTCACATATTTCTTCACATATCTGTGTTTTTTTCCTTTTGCTAGTTGATTTGAGGTGTTTCTATATGCTGTTGCTGCTGCTACTGCTGCTAAGTCGCTTCAGTCATGTCCGACTCTGCGACCCCATAGACGGCAGCCTACCAGGCTCCCCCATCCCTGGGATTCTCTAGGCAAGAACACTGGAGTGGGTTGCCATTTCCTTCTCCAAGGCATGAAAGTGAAAAGTGAAAGTGAAGTCGCTATATGCTGTAGATACTAATAATAATTATTCTTCACAGAAAACCAGTCTGAACTTCATCTGCTCTTTGTTTTTTGTTTCCTTGGAGGAAGGAAAATGAAAGAATTTATTGAGTTGAGAGATTCTATCTCTCATGACATGGGAATCCCAGTTGCTGACCTGATTTTTGTTCTCTCTGCAGTGGATAATGTTCTGCATCAGAAAATGAGCTTTCATAATGTGAGCCTTTCTGAGGATAATACAAGTCTGATATTTGGAGATGACGACCATGGCGTGTCCAGAAAGCTCCAGGGTGGGGAGAGTTTCGTGGCCTGGGGAGCTCGGGCCTTCACCTCCGGCAGGCATTACTGGGAGGCAGATGTGACACAGTCCTTCAACTGGATTCTGGGAGTCTGTAAAAACATCTTGACAAGTGATACCAGTATCAGCATTGATTCTGAAGAAGCATTTCTTCTCTTTTCTATGAATGTGAACGATCATTATAGTCTCTTCACCAACACTCGACCCTCAGTTCAGTATGTAAAAAGGCCTCTGGGTAGGATTGGCGTGTTTCTGGATTATGACAATGGAGCTGTGAGCTTCTATGATGTTTTCAGGAGTTCCCTCATATATAGTTTCCTTCCTTCCTCCATCTCCTCCCCTCTGAAGCCTTTCCTTTGCCTTAGGTCTCCATGATTTGCCCACTTCTGGGACCATTTATTGAAACAACTTCTCTGGGAATATTGCTGCCCTTAACCTCGTGTGAGGCCACAGGATACCTGACTGTCCAAGCACATTGTTACTTAATGTAACATAATGATTGTATGTTTAAAAAATGGCATAACCATGCTCTATGCATTAATTTGCTAATTAAATTTTCTTTTAATAAAAGTTTTTTATGGAATATTTAATAGAATATAATCCATTGCCTTTCTTCCTTTTTAAGTAACAATTCTATTAAACTAAAAATTATATACCATAAAGATCACTGCATTTAAACCACATGATTCAATGTCTTCTAGAAATATATAAAAATGTGTGAAACCAGAAATATCTAATTCCAGAACATATCAATCACCCCCCAAATTTCCAATGCCCATTAATGTTTATAAACTCTTTAAGCATATACCATCTCATCATAACATTGAGCAAACTTTCCTCAAATTAGTAGATAATTTTAGTACTTGATGGAAATTTCCAAGAAGAAAGAGACGGTATTTATCTTTTGTGGTGGTTTAGTCTCTATGTCATGTCTGACTCTTTTGTGACTCCACGGACTGTAGCCCACCAGGCTCCTCTGTCCATGGGATTCTCCAGGCAGGAATACTGGAGTGGGTTGACATTTCCTTCTCCAGGGGATCTTCCCAATCCAGGATTCGAACCTGGGTCTCCTGCATGCCAGGCAGATTCTTTACCAGCTGAGCTATTAGGGAAGCTCCAAAATACTTTACTTATTTGTTTGCCTGCACTAGGTCTTAGCTGTGACACGTGGCTCCAGAGCAGGCGAGGTCAGTAGCTGCAGCACGCAGGTTTAGTTGCTCCAGGGCAAGTGGGATCCTAGTTCCCTGACCAAGCATTGAACCCGCCTTCGCCTGCATTGCAGGGCAGATTCTTATCTACTGATCCACAAGAGATGTCCTAAAAGAGAATTATACAGTAGATATTTTAAACCTCAAAATAATTGAATTTGTTGTGAATCTGTAAATCAATTTCCTCTCTTTTGTTGACATCATCCCTAGCATTTTATGTCTATTATGTTATATATTTATCTTTTGTTTTCACTATCCAATGCAGTATATAGAATACAAGTATTAGGTGGATCAATGAAAAATGCCTGAATAAAGACTTCATATAAACAAGTATTATTCCATCATTGATAAGATTTTCTAAAATGTAGCTAAAGTAATAGACTAAGCTCAACATTTCACATTTAGTAAGAGAAACAAATGGGCTACACTGAGTAACAAAGTAATTAGAAGAGACCATTTGAGCACAGGTTAGAAAATGCTGTTCAGTGGTGTAATCCTATCTTCTTTTGTGATGATATGGTGGAAAGAGTGCCCTTAGAAGTCACTGGAATCCAAATAGAACTGCCACACGACTCAGCAATCCCACTGCTGGGCATAAACACTGAGGAAACCAGAATTGAAAGAGGCACGTGTACCCTGATGTTCATCGCAGCACTGTTTACAATAGCTAGGACGTGGAAGCAACCTAGGTGTCCATCAGCAGACAAATGGATAAGAAAGCTGTGGTATATATACACAATGGAATATTACTCAGCTATTAAAAAGAATGTATTTGAATCAGTTCTAATGAGGTGGATGAAACTGGAGCCTTTTATACAGAGTGAAGTTAGTCAGAAAGAAAAACACCAATATAGTATATTAAGGCATATATATGGAATTTAGAAAGATGGTAACGATAACCTTGTATGCGAGACAGCAAAAGAGACACAGAGATAAAGAACAGATTTTGGACTCTGTGGGAGAAGGCAAGGGTGGGATGATTAGAAAGAATGGCATTGAAACATGTATATTACCATATGTGAAATAGAGCGCCAGTCCAGGTTCGATGCATGAGGCAGGGTGCTCAGGGCCAGTGCACTGAGATGACCTTGAGGGACGGGATGGGGAGGGAGGTGGGAGGGGGTTCAGGATTGGGAACACATGTACACTCAGAGCTGATTCATGTCAATGTATTGCAAAAACCACCACAATATTGTAAAGTCATTAGCCTCCAATTAAAAAAAATTGTTTAATTAGAAAAAAAAGTCACTGGAATCCAAAAAGCAGGAAACCATATCTGAATATCATATATATGGAAATGTAATAAAAGTATGCTGTTCCACACTGCTGATCCTAAAATATTCCTCCCTTTTATAGTAGTCTCTAAACATGATGGAAAAAGCAAGAGAGTTTCAGAAAAACATCTATTTCTGCTTTATTGACTATGCCAAAGCCTTTGACTGTGTGGATCACAATAAACAGTGGAAAATTCTGAAAGAGATGGGAATATCAGACCACCTGACCTGCCTCTTGAGAAACCTTTATGAAGGTCAGGAAGCAATAGTTAGAACTGGACATGGAACAACAGTCTGGTTCCAAATAGGAAAAGGAGTATGTCAAGGCTATATATTGTCACCCCACTTATTTAACTTATATGCAGAGTACATCATTAGAAACGCTCGGCTGGAAGAAGCACAAGCTGGAGTCACGATTGTTGGGAGAAATATCAATAACCTCAGATATGCAGATGACACCACCCTTATGGCAGAAAGTGAAGAGAAACTAAAAAGCCTCTCAATGAAAGTGAAAGTGGAGAGTAGAAAAGTTGGCTTAAAGCTCAACATTCAGAAAGTGAAGATCATGGCATCTGGTCCCATCACTTCATGGGAAATAGATGGGGAAACAGTGGAAACAGTGTCAGACTTCATTTTTCTGGGCTCCAAAATCACTGCAGATGGTGATTGCAACCATGAAATTAAAAGATGCTTACTCTTTGGAAGGAAAGTTATGACCAACCTAGATAGCATATTCAAAAGCAGAGACATTACTTTGTCAACAAAGGTTCTAGTCAAGGCTATGGCTTTTCCTGTGGTCATGTATTGATGTGAGAGTTGGACTGTGAAGAAGGCTGAGTGCCAAAGAACTGATGCTTTTGAACTGTGGTGTTGGAGAAGACTCTTGAGAGTCCCTTGGAATGCAAGGGGATCCAACCAGTCCATTCTAAAGGAGATCAGCCCTGGGTGTTCTTTGGAAGGAATGATGCTAAAGCTGAAACTCCGATACTTTGGCCACCTCATGCAAACAGTTGACTCATTGGAACAGACTGTGATACTGGAAGGGATTGGGGGAAGGAGGAGAAGGGGACGACAGAGGATGAGGTGGCTGGATGGCATCACCGAGTCGATGGACGTGAGTTTGAGTGAACTCCAGGAGTTGTTGATGGACAGGGAGGCCTGGCATGCTGCAATTCATGGGGTCACAAAGAATCGGACACGACTGAGCGACTGAACTGAACTGAACTGAGACATGATGGAATAATGGTGAAGAAATCGTCAAATGAATGTTCTGTTTCATAACACCAAGTAATCATATTCCCACTTCGAATCCTCTATTGCCAATCCTGACCCAGCTCTAAGCTCCTCTCCCATAAAGCTAATCACACCTTGGTGATTAATATACCCTGACACTATCAATTTTTGAAATGCTTTTGTAAGTGAAATCTCATACCATATCCTATTCTTTGTGTAGTTTCTTTTCTTTAAAATTATTTTGGTGAGATTCATCCACTTGGTTGCATGCAGCGTTTTTATTATTTTGTTTCATAATAGTTCATTCTATGAATATACCACATTTTACTCTCTCTACTACTGAAGAACATGTTCATTTCCAATTGAGTGAGCATAGATACTGCCATCGTGAAGACATTACACATATCTTTTTATTGAAAGAGAAGCGATACCCAGTGTGTAACTAGGAGTGAAATAGTTGACTCGTAAAGCATATACTTAACATTTTTCCAAAGAGACTACATCAACTTTCATACTTTTAAGCAATCGATAATTGCTTTGTTTCCTCCAATTTTTTGATAACATATGTCATTATCTGTCTTAATTTTTTGGTCATTTTGTGTTTTCGTTGTGGTTTTATTAATGTTTAGAAATTAAAAAAAAAACTTTATTTTTTGGCTTTCTTGGGTCTTTGTTGCTGTTGGGTCTTCCTTGCTGCAGGGGTTTTCTCCAGTTGTGGTGGGGAAACGACTCTCAAACTGCAGTGTGGAGGCTTCTCATTTCTGTGGATTCTCTTGTTGTGGAGTATGGTCTCAAGGGCATGTGGGCTTCAGTAGTTGCAGCTCATGGGCTCTAGAGTCGGGGCTCAGTAGTTGTGGCAAAAGGGCTTAGTTGCTCCGTGGCATGTGGAATCTTCCTGGATCAGGGAGCAAACGTTGTCTCCTGCATTGACAGGCAGATTCTTGACTATTGAGACACCAGGGAAGCCCTCATTGTGGTTTTAGCTTGAACTGACCTGATGACAAATTCAGTGGAACAATTTTTCATAGGTTTATCAGACACGTGGATACCCCCTTTTGATGAAGTGAAGTAAGTCGCTCAGTCGTGTCTGACTCTTTGCGATCCCATGGACTGTAACCTACCAGGCTCCTCTGTCCATGGGATTCTCCAGGCAAGAATACTGGAGTGGGTTGCCATTTCCTTCTCCAAGGGATCTTCCCAACCCAGGGATCGAACTCTTGTCCCCCGCATTGCGGGCAGATACTTTACCGTCTGAGCCATGAGCCCCCTTTTAGTGAAATGCTTGCTCAAATCATCCTTCCCTGCATTTTTCTACCAAGTTGACTTTTTTTTTAAATTGACTTTTGGGTCTCTTTATCGAGTCTCCTTTATAGAGTCATTTACTGGATGGAGATGTGTCAAATGTCTACTCCCATTACTGCTTTGCATTTTCAATGGTGTCTCGATACAAAGGTTTATGAACCGTAACACATTCCAATTTATTTCTTTGTTTAATGACTTGTGAAAATTTAGGAAAACTAGTAAGGAAAATTTTCTCTGAAAATATATACTCCTAAACTTTTCCAAGAGCTACTCCTAGACATTTCTGAGAGCGTCGTTTTTCTTTATTTTTCTTTATTATTGTTTTTTTTTTTTTTACACAGTAATAACTGCAGGGATTGGAATTATTTTATGCCATGATATAAACTTTAAGATTTGTTTTTGTCTACATTTATAACCATTTACAGCTCAAAACTTGTCTTTTCCTCTTGTAACTTACAGATTTTTAGAGAACACTCATATAGAATAAATATTTACATATATTATTTGAAATTACAAAGAAAATACAGTACCAGTGATCAAAATTACCCTCAAAATGGATTATTAAACTTGAACATGATGGTGAAGTAGGATGTAGTTGGGAGAAAATAAAAAGAAAAGTTTCCAGAAAACATAAATTTGTTTGGGAAGAAAAAAATATGCCTTTCTTTTGGTATCAGACATTAATCTGCAATAAACCATCAATGTTTTTTTTTTTACTTGTTTGTAGTTGAGAAATTTATATGAGAAACACTGTATATTCTGTACAATTTATAGCATGTAATTTTTCATGATTAATACATCCATTTCAAATATATATCATTTATATTAACACTATACTTAGTCTTAAACTATTTTCACTGCATTAGAGAGAACCTGAAGGCAATCAGATATCATCTATTTGATTCATTCAAGAGTGCACCGGTGAAGGGGTTTCTCAGATTTGAGCAATCTCCTGACAGTCACCCTTACTCCTGAATTTGTACCGGGTCAAATATGACTATAGCAGAAGAAAGGTCTGAGAGTTGGAGAAAACAGTGAGAGGGTTGCTCTGTATAAGGGATCTTTGGGCAACGTTAGCAAAGCTCACACTGCTGCTTTATAATGCACACTTTATAATGCACACTTTATAATGCTTCACCGAGGGAAATAGATCTTGTCAGCTTTGAATTAAAGTGGGAGTGTTGGAGGATTACAATGAATGTTCTCCTTAACACCAGGAAGGCGGAGTCCACCTTTTTAACATATCATGTCATTCTGATCCACTGTCTGGTTCCAGGAGACTGCCTTGAACTCCTGATCCAGAATGTCCAGGAACTGACATTTGTTCTATGTCCTTAGCCTTGAACCTGCCATCTTAACCTGAAGGTACCAGGGGTGACACTGGAGCTGTCATGTGACTGGCACCATGTGACTGTGAGAGCTATGAAGCTTTGGTTTACAGACCACAAATAAATCACCTTTTAGTAAAATATCACATTGATTCTATACTATAAAAAATTGTTCTCATTATCATTTTTTAGCGCTTAATTTGCTCTTCTTAGCCAAAATTACTTAAAATAAAGTTAGAATTTAAATTTATTACAAATGATTTTCAAGAAAGAAACAGAATTTTGGAAGATGTTTGAAGGTGACGGTAGAGTGAAGATATTGACTGTATTAAATAAAATAGAAGTGAGCAGTCCTTATATAACTAGATGTGCTCTTTGTTGTTGTTTGGGCTTCCCCGGTGGCTCAGCTGGTAAAGAATCAGCCTGCAAAGCAGGAGGCCTGGACTCGATCCCTGGGTCAGGAAGATCCCCTGAAGAAGGGGATGGCAACCCACTCCAGTATCTTTGCCTGTGAAATCCCATGGACAGAGGAGCCTGGCAGGCTACAGTCCATGGGGTTGCAAAGAGTCAGGCACAACTGAGTGACTAACACTTCCACTTCTGTTGTTGTTTAGTCACTAGTTCAGTTCAGTTCAGTTCAGTCGCTCAGTTGTATCTGACTCTTTGCTACCCCATGAATCGCAGCACACCAGGCCTCCCTGTCCATCACCAACTCCGGGAGTTCACTCATACTCATGTCCATCGAGTCGGTGATGCCATCCAGCCATCTCATCCTCTGTCGTCCCCTTCTCCTCCTGCCCCCAATCCCTCCCAGCATCAGAATCTTTTCCAATGAGTCAACTCTTCGCGTGAGGTGGCCAAAGTACTGGAGCTTCAGCTTTAACCTGGGTCCAATTCTTTGTGACCCTATGGACTGTAGCCTGCCAGTCTCCTTTGTCCATGGGGTTTCCCAGGCAAGAACCCACTGGAATGGGTTGCCATTTCCTTCTCCAGGTAATCTTCCCTACCCAGGGATTAAACTCCCATCTCCTGCATTGGCAGGTGGAATCTTTACCACTGAGCCATCAAGGAAGAAGATGTGCCCTATAGATATTTAAAAATATAAATTAGGACCATGAGGAATATCTTCTGTTTAAAGATGTGGGTTAGTGAGTTACAATGGGATCCATAGGGATGGTGAGGTAATATGAGAGAGCCATGTAAAGCACACTTAGGGTCACAACACACAGAGGGTGACTGATACAGGAACCAAGATGAAGAAGTGAAAGCAATAATGAGAAGGAGGCAGGAGAGGCAGAACAGTCAGTCACAGAAGTTAATGGGCCAGGACAGTGTTTATAGACTCCAGGTGGGAGTCCTAGTCCTTCCCTTCCCTTCCCTTTCCTTCCCCAGTGTTCCCAATTTCTCTGTCCTGTCTCCCTGAAACTCTCACTGCCAGTTCCCAGAAAAATGACAGCCACCTTAATGCAGGGGCAGAAAATAAATCCTTGTTTGTATTTGTCCTTTCTGGATCAATAGGAGGAGAGATCTGGTAACCCTTACCCTGGAGACTGAAGCTACTCATTACCATCCTCCTCCTTTGTGTTTGCATGCGGTTTGAAAATGTCTAATCTGGGTTTTAGATACAATATAATCTACCACAGGGAATTGTTAAGTTTGATGACTCTGTCAGGAGTAGACACGGTAGATCACTAGAAATACCTTGTGGTCCCAGACATATCTGGGTCCTTTGTATCACATATTCGCCAGAAAAGTATTAAAGCCTAGTAGAGCTGGGTATGTGGCCCACAGTTAGGAATAAGAAAGCCTGGGCCCTCAGAGGAGGTTTTACATATGTATATATATAATATGACCACAGGAAAAACCATAGCCTTGACTAGACGGACCTTTGTTGGCAAAATAATGTCTCTGCTTTTGAATATGCTATATAGTTTGGTAATAACTTTCCTTCCAAGGAGTAAGCGTCTTTTAATTTCATGGCTGCAGTCACCATCTGCAGTGATTTTGGAGCCCCCCAAAATAAAGTCTGACACTGTTTCCACTGTTTCCCCATCTATTTCCCATGAAGTGATGGGACCAGATGCCATGATCTTCGTTTTCTGGATGTTGAGCTTTAAGCCAACTTTTTCACTCTCCACTTTCACTTTCATCAAGAGGCTTTTTAGTTCCTCTTCAATTTCTGCCATAAGGGTGGTGTCATCTGCATATCTGAGGTTATTGATATTTCTCCCAGCAATCTTGATTCCAGCTTGTGTTTCTTTCAGTCCAGCGTTTCTCATGATGTACTCTGCATATAAGTTAAATAAGCAGGGTGATGATATACAGCCTTGACGTACTCCTTTTCCTATTTGGAACCATTACTTTGCCAACAAAGGTCCGTCTAGTCAAGGCTATGGTTTGTCCAGTGGTCATGTATGGATGTGAGAGTTGGTCTGTGAAGAAGGCTGAGGGCCTAAGAATTGATGCTTTTGAACTATGGTGTTGGAGAAGACTCTTGAGAGTCCCTTGGACTGCAAGGAGATCCAACCAGTCCATTCTGAAAGAGATCAGCCCTGGGATTTCTTTGGAAGGAATGATACTAAAGCTGAAACTTAGTACTTTGGCCACCTCATGTGAAGAGTTGACTCATTAGAAAAGACTCTATTTATATACTATAAATACTTTTTTTTTTTTTCCTGTAATGATTTCTTAGAATAGTTTGCTGTTGCCAAGCCAGGACAAAATGACTTATAGATGGTTTCTTAGACGGAGTGACCTCAGGGACTAGAGACAGTGTGTGAAAGAGAGGAATATGAAACGCTGCAGAACTGCCCTTCAGGAACAGCTGGAGGTGGCCCCGCCCGTGGTGGAGAAGGATCTGGGGAGACAGGGCTGTGGGGCTGTGGGCATCTGGGGCCAAGGAGCAGAGAGGGACTCTTGGAGCCAGGTTCTCCGAGGTGGGAGGACAAGGCACAGTCCTCATGGAGGTCTGGCCTGAGGATTCTACTAGGGACTCTAGAGCCACTTCATGAACAGTAAGTACCAAGTCCTTTTATATTTGGAAGGTACTTTCTTTCCTCTGGACACTTCCTAAATATAAAGTGAAAAACTTGCTCCTTTGATGGTATATGGTTGGGAAGATCCCATGGAGGAGGGCATGGCAACCCACTCCAGTGTTCTTGCCTGGAGAATTCTGTGGACAGAAGAGCCTGGTGGGCTACAGTCCATGGGGTTGCAAAGAGTCTGACACGACCGAGCAACTAAGTACATACGCTGTTAGTTTCCCTGGACTTTTATCAGGTGAACAAGGGTCAAGAGAGCTTTCTTCACTGCATCAGTCTAGAGTTCTCTGTTGTTTGCATAAGGTGTTCAGTCATGTAAACTCTTCACTTTTTGCCATTTCCTGCTTCCTTTTCCCACTTCTTTTCCTGAGACTTTCTCTGCTTCCACCACCTCAGTCTTTCTACCTATATATTTTATTCCCAGTACTTTTTTCCTCAGCATGGATCTTGATCCTGGAAGAGAGTTTTAGTTGGTTATGTTGGAGACTTATAGGAACTGGGTAGTATCAGCCACTTCACATGTTACTGTGGACTCCTTACATATTTCAGCCTCCACTCACCCTACTTGGGTTAAATAGTTGTTCTTAAAGTAACCTGTCAACATTTCAATGTATTTCTGTTGCTAAGTTTTGGGGTTTTAAAATTGACTCTATTTCTTCCTTTTGCTTCCTTCTCTACAGAAATTGTTGCTCCATGGATCTTAGATATCCCTGATTTATGTCCACTTATTGTGGGACTTTCAGTCAGTTTTATTGTAGAAAGTATTTAGGAATTTTTATTTTGGATCCTAGTTTTTCTTCTGTTTTATTTTGAGATTTGGAAATATTCCTATCAGTTCAGATCAGTCAGTTCAGTCGCTCAGTCATGTCCGACTCTTTGCGACCCTATGAATCGCAGCACACCAGGCCTCCCTGTCCATCACCAACTCCTGGAGTTCACTCAGACTCATTGAGTCAGTGATGCCATCCAGCCATCCAGCCATCTCATCCTCTGTCGTCCCCTTCTTCTCTTGCCCCCAATCCCTCCCAGCATCAGAGTCTTTTCCAATGAGTCAACACTTCACATGAAGTGGCCAAAGTACTGAGTTTCAGCTTTAGCATCAGTCCTGCCCAAGAAATCCCAAGGCTGATGTCCTTCAGAATGGTCTGGTTGGATTTCCTTGCAGTCCAAGGGACTCTCAAGAGTCTTCTCCAACACCATAGTTCAAAAGCATCAATTCTTTGGCGCTCAGCTTTCTTCACAGTCCAACTCTCACATCCGTACATGACCACTGGAAAAACCATAGCCTTGACTAGACAGACCTTTGTTGGCAAAGTAATGTCTCTGCTTTTCAATATGCTATCTGTTGCTGCTAAGTCACTTCAGTCATGTCCGATTCTGTGTGACCCCATAGACAGCAGCCCACCAGGCTTCCCTGTCCCTGGGATTCTCCAGACAAGAACAATGGAGTGTGTTGCCATTTCCTTCTCCAGTGCGTGAAAGTGAAAAGTGAAAATGAAGTCGCTCAGTCGTGTCTGACTCTGTGCAACCCCATGGACTGCCGCCTACCAGGCTCCTCCATCCATGGGATTTTCCAGGCAAAAGTACTGGAGTGGGGTGCCATTGCCTAGGTTGGTCATAACTTTCCTTCCAAGGAGTAAGCGTCTTTTAATTTCATGGCTGCAGTCACCATCTGCAGTGATTTTGGAGCCCCTCAAAATAAAGTCTGACACTGTTTCCACTGTTTCCCCATCTATTTGCCATGAAGTGATGGGACCAGATGCCATGATCTTTGTTTTCTGAATGTTGAGCTTTAAGCCAAACTTTTCACTCTCCTCTTTCACTCTCATCACATCCCCTATTATTATTTTGTGTAAATATGTCTATATAGCATCAGCACTGTTATAAAAATTTCTAGAAAGATTCTTTGAACCAGACTTAAAACCACATTCAGCAAGATTGTAGGTCATCATGACATAAATATTGTACAACAATTTCATTAAATGCATTTAACTTTTTAACATAATTTGTTTTGACATCAGGTATGTGTTAATGGAATATTAACAATAGTATCAAGTATGTGTTAATGTTAATTCTTGTTGGAATTCAGTAAATGAGAAGTATGGTAGATGGATGAAATAAGGCAATATAGGAAGCTAAGTGCTACAATCTAAATATCTAGGTAACCCCCAAACTCATATATTGAACCCTAATGCCTGAAGTGATGGCTTTAGGAGGGGAGGTCTTTGAAAACTGCTTAACTCATGAGGGTGGAGTTTTGA
Organism: Bos javanicus; assembly: GCF_032452875.1. NCBI lineage: Eukaryota > Metazoa > Chordata > Mammalia > Artiodactyla > Bovidae > Bos > Bos javanicus. Next base: position 6,043,023 of record NC_083896.1, on the reverse strand, counting down.
TGAATGGGATTAGTGCATTATAAAAGAGGCTCTGGAGAGATCCCAAGTCTCTTCCACCAAGTGAGGATATAAGAATTCTGCCTCCAAAACAGAGCCATCAGTCAACCATTGTGGCACCCTGATCTGACACTTCCAGCATCCAGAACTGTCAGTTTCTGTTGTTTTTCACGTTTATGATATCTTTGTTAAAGCAGCCCCAATGGGCTTAGCCTAACATGTTCTATGAATCTACTGTGAGCCAGGCATTGTATAGGCATTAAATTTAACCTTCAATAATATCATATTTCACTGTGATTTTATTCTCATGTATAAATCGAGTAGGACACAGCTAAGCAAAGAATTAAATATTTTAACCCATGTCATCTTACTTTATTAGCAAATTCACAGTTTTAATTTCTATTTGCCCAATTCCAGAATTTTTTGACCAGATAGTGCTTTCTATTACTGATTACAGTTACTGTTCTGTCTTCAAAAATAGAATGAAATATTTTGTTTTATTTATTTATTTATTTTTTAAATTAAATTACATTTTTTAAAACTTTACAATATTGTATTGGTTTTGCCATATATCAACATGAATCTGCCACAGGTATACACGTATTCCGCATCCTGAACCCTCCTCCCTCCTCCCTTCCCGTACCATCACTCTGGGTCGTCCCAGTGCACCAGCCCCAAGCATCCAGGATTGTGCATTGAACCTGGACTGGCGACTCATTTAATATATGATATTATACATGTTTCAACGCCATTCTCCCAAATCATTCCACCCTCTTCTTCTCCCTCTCCCACAGAGTCCAAAAGACTGTTCTATACATCAGTGTCTCTTTTGCTGTCTCATATACAGAGTTATTGTTACCATCTTTCTAAATTCCATATATATGTGTTAGTCTACTGTATTGGTGTTTTTCTTTCTGGCTTACTTCACTCTGTATAATCGGCTCCAGTTTCATCCACCTCATTAGAACTGATTCAAATGTATTCTTTTTAATGGCTGAGTAATACTCCATTGTGTATATGTACCACAGCTTTCTTATCCATTCATCTGCTGATGGACATCTAGGTTGCTTCCATGTCCTGTCTATTATAAACAGTGCTGCGATGAACATTGGGGTACACGTGTCTCTTTCAATTCTGGTTTCCTCAGTGTGTATGCCCAGCAGTGGGATTGTTGGGTCATAAGGCAGTCCTATTTCCAGTTTTTTAAGGAATCTCCACACTGTTCTCCATAGTGGCTGTACTAGTCTTCATTCCCACCAACAGTGTAGGAGGGTTCTGTTTTCTCCACACCCTCTCCACCATTTATTGCTTGTAGACTTTTGGATCACAGTCATTCTGACTGGCGTGAAATGGTACCTCATAGTGGTTTTGATTTGCATTTCTCTGATAATGAGTGATGTTGAGCATCTTTTCATGTGTTTGTTAGCCATCTGTACGTCTTCTTTGGAGAAATGTCTATTTAGTTCTTTGGCCCATTTTTTAATTAGGTCATTTATTTTTCTGGAATTGAGCTGTAGGAGTTGCTTGTATATTTTTGAGATTAGTTGTTTGTCAGTTGCTTCATTTGCTATTATTTTCTCCCATTCTGAAGGCTATCTTTTCACCTTGCTTATAGTTTCCTTTGTTGTGCAGAAGCTTTTAATTTTTATTAGGTCCCATTTGTTTATTTTTGCTTTTATTTCCAGCATTCTGGGAGGTGGGTCATAGAGGATCCTGCTGTGATGTAGGTTGGAGAGTGTTTTGCCTATGTTCTCCTCTAGGAGTTTTATAGTTTATGGTCTTACATTTAGATCTTTAGTCTGTTTTGAGTTTATTTTTGTGTTTGGTATTAGAAAGTGTTCTAGTTTCATTCTTTTACAAGTGGTTGACCAGTTTTCCCAGCACCACTTGTTAAAGAGGTTGTCTTTAATCCATTGTATATTCTTGCCTCCTTTGTCAAAGATAAGGTGTCCATATGTGCATAGATTTATCTCTGGGCTTTCTATTTTATTCCATTGATCTATATTTCTGTCTTTGTGCCAGTACCATACTGTCTTGATGACTGTGGCTTTGTAGTAGAGCCTGAAGTCAGGCAGGTTGATTCCTCCAGGTCCATTCTTCTTTCCCAAGATTGCTTTGGCTATTCGAGGGTTTTTTGTATTTCCATACAAATTGTGAAATTATTTGTTCTAGCTCTGTGAAGAATACCATTGGTAGCTTGATAGGGATTGCATTGAATCTATAGATTGCTTTGGATAGTATACTCATTTTCACTATATTGATTCTTCCAATCCATGAACACGGTATATTTCTCCATCTATTTGTGTCCTCTTTGGTTTTCTTCACCAGTGTTTTATAGTTTTCTATATATAGGTTTTTAGTTTCTTTAGGTAGATGTATTCCTAAGTATTTTATTCTTTTCATTGCAATGGTGAATGGAATTGTTTCCTTAATTTCTCTTTCTATTTTCTCATTAATAGTGTATAGGAATGCAAGGGATTTCTGTGTGTTGATTTTATATCCTGCAACTTTACTCTATTCATTGATTAGTTCTAGTAATTTTCTGGTGGAGTCTTTAGGGTTTTCTATGTAGAGGATCATGTCATCTTCAAACAGTGAGAGTTTTACTTCTTCGTTTCCAATTTGGATTCCTTTTATTTCTCTTTCTGCTCTGATTGCTGTGGCCAAAACTTCCAAAACTATGTTAAATAGTAATGGTGAAAGTGGGCACCCTTGTTTTGTTCCTGACTTTAGGGGAAATGCTTTCAGTTTTTTACCATTGAGGATAATGTTTGCTGTGGGGTTGTCATATATAGCTTTTATTATGTTGAGGTATGTTCCTTCTATTCCTGCTTTCTGGAGAGTTTTTATCATAAATGGATGGTGAATTTTGTTAAAGGCTTTCTCTGCATCTATTGAGATAATCATATGGCTTTTATTTTTCAATTTGTTAATGTGGTGTATTACATTGATTGATTTGCAGATATTGAAGAATCCTTGCATCCCTGGGATAAAGCCCACTTGGTCATGGTGTGTGATCTTTTTAATGTGTTGTTGGATTCTGCTTGCCAGAATTTTGTTAAGGATTTTTGTATCTATGTTCATTGGTGAGATTGGCCTGTAGTTTTCTTTTTTTGTGTGGCATCTTTGTCAGGTTTTGGTATTAGGGTGATGGTGGCCTCACAGAATGAGTTTGGAAGTTTACCATCCTCTGCAATTTTCTGGAAGAGTTTGAGTAGGATAGGTGTTAGCTCTCCTCTAAATTTTTGGTAGAATTCAGCTGTGAAGCCATCTGGACCTGGGCTTTTATTTGCTGGAAGATTTCTGATTACAGTTTCAATTTCCCTGCTTGTGATGTTTCTGTTAAGATTTTCTATTTCTTCCTGGTCCAGTTTTGAAAGTTGTACTTTTCTAAGAATTTGTCCATTTCTTCCACGTTGTCCATTTTATTGGCATATAATTGCTGATAGTAGTCTCTTATGATCCTTTGTATTCCTGTGTTGTTTGTTGTTTTCTCTCCATTTTCATTTCTAATTTTATTGATTTGATTTTTCTCCCTTTGTTTCTTGATGAGTCTGGCTAATGGTTTGTCAATTTTATTTATCCGTTCAAAGAACCAGCTTTTGGCTTTGTTGATTTTTGCTACGGTCTCTTTTGCATTTATTTCTGCCCTAATTTTTAAGATTTCTTTCCTTCTACTAACTCTGGGGTTCTTCATTTCTTCCTTTTGTAGTTGCTTTAGGTGTAGAGTTAGGTTATTTATTTGACTTTTTTCTTGTTTCTTGAGGTATGCCTGTATTGCTATGAAGTTTCCCCTTAGGACTGCTTTTACAGTGTCCCACAGGTTTGGGGTTGTTGTGTTTTCATTTTCATTAGTTTCTATTCATATTTTTATTTCTTTTTTGATTTCTTCTGTGATTTGTTGGTTATTCAGCAGCATGTTGTTCAGCCTCCATATGTTGGAATTTTTAATAGTTTTCTTCCTGTAATTGAGATCTAATCTTACTTCATTGTGGTCAGAAAAGATGCTTGGAATGATTTCAATTTTTTGAATTTACCAAGGCTAGATTTATGGCCCAGAATGTGATCTATCCTGGAGCAGGTTCCGTGTGCATTTGAAAAAAAGGGGAAATTCATTGTTTTGGGGTGAAATGTCCTATAGATATCAATTAGGTCTAACTGGTCTATTGTATCATTTAAAGTCTGTGTTTCCTTGTTAATTTTCTGTTTAGTTTATCTATCCATAGGTGTGAGTGGGGTATTAAAGTCTCCCACTATTATTGTGTTATTGTTAATTTCCCCTTTCATACTTGTTAGCATTTGTCTTACATATTGTTGTGCTCCTATGTTGGGTGCATATATATTTATAATTGTTATATCTTCTTCTTGGATTGATCCTTTGATCATTATGTAGTGACCTTCCTTGTCTCTTTTCACAGACTTTCTTTTAACGTCTATTTTATCTTATATGAGTATTGCTACTCCTGCTTTCTTTTGGTCTCTATTTGCATGGAAAATCTTTTTCCAGTCCTTCACTTTCAGTCAGTATGTGTAACCTGTTTTGAGGTGGGTCTCTTGTAGACAACATTTATAGGGGTCTTGTTTTTGTATCCATTCAGCCAGTCTTTGTCTTTTGGTTGGGGCATTCAACCCATTTACGTGTAAGGTAATTATTGATAAGTATGATCCCATTGCCATTTACTTTATTGTTTTGGGTTCGAGTTTATACACCCTTTTTGTGTTTCCTGTCTAGAGACTATCCTTTAGTATTTGTTGGAGAGCTGGTTTGGTGGTGCTGAATTCTCTTAGCTTTTGCTTGTCTGTAAAGCTTTTGATTTCTCCTTCATATTTGAATGAGATCCTTTCTGGGTACAGTAATCTGGGCTATAGGTTATTTTCTTTTATCACTTTAAGTATATCTTGCCATTCCCTCCTGGCTTGAAGAGTTTCTATTGAAAGATCAGCTGTTATCCTTATGAGAATTCCGTTGTGTGATATTTGTTGTTTTTCCCTTGCTGCTTTTAATATTTGTTCTTTGTGTTTGATCTTTGTTAATTTGGTTAATATGTGTCTTGGGGTGTTTTGCCTTGGGTTTATCCTATTTGGAACTTTCTGGGTTTCTTGGACTTGGGTGATTATTTCCTTCCCCATTTTAGGGAAGTTTTCAACTATTATCTCAAGTATTTTCTCATGGTCTTTCTTTTTTTCTTCTTCTTCTGGGACTCCTATGATTCGAATGTTGGAGCGTTTAATATTGTCCTGGAGGTCTCTGAGATTGTCCTCATTTCTTTTAATTCATTTTTCTTTTTTCGTCTCTGATGCATTTATTTCTACCATTCTATGTTCTAATTCACTAATCCTATCTTCTGCCTCTGTTATTCTACTATTTGTTGCCTCCAGAGTGTTTTTGATCTCATTTATTGTATTATTCATTATATATTGACTCTTTTTTATTTCTTCTAGGTCCTTGTTAAACCTTTCTTACATCTTCTCAATCCTTGTCTCCAGGCTATTTATCTGTGATTCCATTTTGATTTCAAGATTTTGGATCATTTTCACTATCATTATTTCAAATTCTTTATCAGATAGATTCCCTATCTCTTCCTCTTTTGTTTGGCTTGGTGGGCATTTATCCTGTTTCTTTACCTGCTGGGTATTCCTCTGTCTCTTCATCTTTATATTGCTGAGTTTGGGGTGTCCTTTCTGTATTATGGCAGTTTGTGGAGTTCTCTTTATTGTGGCGTTTCCTCACTGGTGTGGGCTTGTACAGGTGGCTTGTCAAGTTTTCTTGGTTAGGGAAGCTTGTGTTGGTGTTCTGGTGGGTGGAGCTGGATTTCTTCTCTCTGGAGTGCAATGAAGTGTCCAGTAGGGAGTTATGAGATGTCTATGGTTTTGTAGTAACTTTGGGCAGCCTGTATATTGGAGCTCAGGGCTGTGTTCCTGTGTTGCTGGAGAATTTGCATGGTATGTCTTGCCCTGGAACTTGTTGGCACTTGTGTGGTGCTTGGTTTCAGTGTAGGTATGGAGGCGTTTGATAAGCTCCTGTCAATTAATGTTCCCTGGAGTCAGGGTTTGGACTTAAGCCTCCTGCTTCTGGTTTTCAGTCTTATTTTTACAGTAGTGTCAAAACTTCTCCTTCTATACAGCACCATTGATAAAACATCTAGGTTAAAGATGAAAAGTTTCTCCACAGTGAGGGACACCCAGAGAGGTTCACAGAGTTACATGGAGTAGAGAAGAGGGAGGAGGGAGTTAGAGGTGACCCGAATGAGATGAGGTGGAACCAGTACAGGAGAGAGCAGGCTAGCCAGTAATCACTTCCTTATGTGCACTCCACAACTGGACCGCTCAGAGATGTTCATGGAGTTATACAGAGAAGAGAAGAGGGAGGAAGGAGACAGAAGTGGCCAGGAGGATAAAAGAGGTGAATGAAAAGGAGAGAGACAGATCCAGCCAGTAATCAGTTCCCTAAGTGTTCTCCACCGTCTGGAACACAGAAATTCACAGAGTTGGGTAGAGCAGAGAGGGTTTAGGGAGGAGACACAGGCGACCTGGTGGAGAAAAAGGAGAGTCCAAAGAGGGAGAGAGCAGTCAAGCCAGTAATCTCGCTCCCAAGTAGAAATGGGTCCTGAAGATTGGGTTCTTAAAGGTACAAAATTGATAACAAATACCAAAAGGCAAAAATTAAAAATCTAGAGTAGAGTTTGGAATTTCAAAAATACAATGTTAAAGAAAAGAAGAAGAAAAAGAGAAAAAAATACAAAGTCACAAAAATTATAATATATATATATATATGAAGTTTGCTTTTTAAAAAATAGGGTCTTTTTTTTTTTTTTTTTGCAAAGTAACAGCAGGTTATAAAAGTGAAAATTAAGGGAGTAATAGAGGACTTAAAATTTTTAAAAAAATTAAAAAAAAGAAAGAATGATCGTAAAAACAGTAAAAATATATCTAGGACTTTCTCTGGTGTTGTTGTGGGTATTGTGGGGTCAGTTCATTTTCGGCTAGTTCCTTGGTCCAGCTTATATTTCTCAAGATCTATAGGCCCCTTCCTATGTAGTGGTACTAACGACAGGGTTTTAATCTATTGCCTGTCGCTTCCAAGGTGGTTCCCTCTGTTTTAGCTTCTTCTGTTTGCTGGTCTCTTCAGTGTCTGATTTCCACCCTAATACAAAGCGGGTGGTGGTGGACACTTTTTTTTTTTTTAGGCTCACTTGTTCAGTCCCGCTGTGGGGAGGGAGGGACGCTGCAAACAAATAACACTGGTGTGTGCTCGCAGTGCCTCAGCCACGCTGGGCCTGCCCCCACTCACGGCACGTGTACCCTCCCTGCCCACACTGCTCAGGCTCTAGGTTGCTCTGCCAGGAACCATCCAAGGCTGGCCCTGGGCTGCATGCACCTCCCAGGTCTAAGCCACTCAGATTCAGGCACTCGGGTAGTCCTCAGAGGTGCAGACTCGGTTGGGCCTGCGTTTTGTGCCCTTCCCAGGTCCAAGCAGCTCAGGTGATGAGGTGTTTGGTGAGAGCGGTCGCTGCGACTTATTGCCTCCCCGCCGCTTGGTTTTCTGTGTGTACAACAGGTGCACCTTCTCAGGTGGATGTTGACCGTCCAGAACCCCAAGAAGTCTTAGTTAGCAAAGAAGCCTGCTTACAGTTTTGTGGATAATGTCTCTCTGGGGCTGCGATTGTCCCCTTCAGGCTCTGGCTGCCTGTCACCGGAGGGGGATGGTTTGCAGCCGGCTAGCTCTGTTCAGTCCTTTGTCCTGTGTGCAGGCCTGGCGGTGTCTTAGGTTAGGGCTTTTCGCGTGCTAGCTATCCCACAGTCTGGTTTGCCAGCCCAAGTTAGTTCGCTCAGATAGCGCTCCGGGCATTCAGGCCAGATCCTTACCCTAAGCGATGCAGCCCGCGCCTCCCTGCCCAGCCCCCGCTTGCTAGTGGTGGGTACAGACGTCTGCACTGCTTCACCGCTGGGGGATTTACCGCTGGGCTCATAATCTGTGGGTTTTAATTGTTTATTTATTTTTTCCTTCCAGTTATGTTGCCCTCTGTGCTTCCAAGGCTCGGCACAGATTCGGCAGTGAGAGTGTTTCCTGTTATTTGGAAACTTCTCTCTTTTTAAGACTCCCTTCCCGGGACGGAGCTCTGTCCCTCCCTCTTTTCTCTCTTTTTTTGTCTTTTATATTTTTTCCTACCTCCTTTCGAAGACAATGGGCTGCTTTTCTGGGTGTCTGATGTCCTCTGCCGGCTTTCAGAAGTTGTTTTGTGGAATTTACTTGGCGTTTAAATGTTCTTTTGATGAATTTGTGGGGGAGAAAGTGGTCTCCCCATCCTATTCCTCTGCCATCTTAGCTCCTCCTCCAGAATGAAATATTTTAAAATCAAGAATTATAACTTGTATCTTTGTATCACGTGCAATAAGACATGGTTTCAAAAACATTAGGAGCTGAATTTATCAGGTAATGTGTGCTTCAAATTCACAAGAAGATCCCCTACTTGACTGGATATTTCACTATCCTGGGTTATAAACAATTAGTAGTATGTCGTTGGGGCTTCCCTGGTAGCTCAGTCGGCAAAGAACCTGCCTGCAATGCAGGAGACCCTGGTTCAATTCCTGGATTGGGAAGATCTCCTGGAGAAGTAGGCTACCCATTCTAGTATTCTTGCCAGAAGAATCCCCATGGACAGAGGAGCCTGGAGGAGTACAATCCATGGGGTTGCAAAGAGTCAGACATGACTGACCGACTAAGCACAGCACAACGCTTCATTGCAAAAATGATTTATAAGAAAATCTCCTGATTTTCAGGTAAAAAGAATCATATCTTAGGACTAATTTCGAAGATTTAAAATTGAGGGAAACAAGCGACACAAACTGCTAGAGGATTTTCCAAAGAAATTCAACATGTTCACCATCTAGAGAGGGCTCCCCTGGTGGCTCAGACGAAAAAGAATCTGCCTGCAATGTGGCTCAGTCCCTGAGTTGGGAAGATCCTCTGGAGAAACAAATGGCAACCCACTCCAGTATTCTTGCCTGGAGAATTCCATGGACAGAGGAGTCTGGTGGGTCACAGTCCATGAAGTTGCAAAGAATTGGACACAACTGAGAAACTAACACACAACCATCTAGAAGGCATGCAAAACTGATAAATCACTAGAAACTTTAAGAGATGGAAAGCACATATTTACAGAGCTTACTTTTGTATTTAATTGCATACCCAAGACTCTATGGGGAATACATGCATTAGTCATCTTTTGAATGCCCAATGCCTTGTGCACTATTTATTTGTGTTTTTTCAATGAAAACTCAAAATCAGCTTTAATAAATATTGGCTTTCATAAAATAAAAAAATGAAGTACCTGCACTATCTGTCTATCTGTTTATCTACCTACTTCATAGACTTTTATGTCTTAAAAATATTTTCATAAACCAATAGTAAAAGCTATGGATTTTGGTGACAATGATGTGTCAATGTGCACTCATCAGTTGTCAAAAATATATGGTAATACAGAGAGACTACCTGTACTAAGCTTAAGAACATGAACATGAGGGGATCCCTGAACCCTAAGATCCCAAACAAACAGATCCCAGTCCCCATCAGCAGCATATTCTTCAGGAAACAGACTTGAGTCAGTGGTCCAGGTCCACCTTGTACTGTTTCTGCACCTGCTCAGCTCATTTCAGGTAAACCTCCTTCTGACTCTTCAGAGGCCTTGCCAGGATCTGTCAGTCTCCACCACACCATCCTTTAGGGGCACATCTTGCAACTCTTGGACTGACCACAAGTCCTGTAGGAACAATGAGATCTGCCCTTGGAAGGTTTTATAGATTCTCCATAGAATTTAATCTTCATGAAAACAAACAAACAAACAAACCAGTTTTCTGGGGGAAAACTTCATTTCTTTCATATTTTTCTGAAATTTCTTTTGGGCTTTGGTATAGATTCCTTTGGAGACACTCAATTTCTTGGAATATTGGACTGGATCAGACTAGTATTCCCTAAATTGATCCATTTTCACCACAGTAAGAGCTCCAACTTCATCACACACAAGACTCTGAAGCTCTGGGTGATGTGCTTGTGATGCTGTTTCTGCTGGGAAAGGGAAGGAATGTTCCTTTCCTTCTATGCCCTAAATGGAATAACCACACTTCATCTGTTGTATGTCAATTCTAGAAGTTAATTGACCCTTAAAAATAAAATGAAACCTGTATCAAAATCTAGTGTGAAATTTATGTTTGCTTTTCAGTGCATCATCTGTCCTCTTTACCATCCCCCTTGCCTCACCAGCTTGCGTTTCATCCAATTTTATGGAGCTTATCCTAAATGGAATTTAACAAAAAATGAGGCATTCAATTGAGAGGTTTAGGATAAGGGATGTAGTCCAGGGACTTCCCTGATGGTGCTGTGGATAGGAATCTGCTCGCCAGTGTCTGGGAAGATGCCGCTTTTCATGGAAGAACAAGGCCTGTGCTCCACCACTACTGAGTTCTGCTCGCAGCAACTAGAGAAAGTCTGCAAAATGCAAGGAAGACTCAGTACAGCTCCAAAACAAACAAACAATTTGTATTGTGTGTGTGTGTGTGTTTTAAAAAGGAAACATGCAATCTAGGAAAGTGGAGTAAAAAGATCAAAGAGAGAAAAATGGCTAAGAAGAAAGGTCTTTCACTCCATACTACTCTGAATGGCTTCCTTTGAACTATAGAATGGAAGGTACAATGGAGGATTTGGGGATAAAAAGGAGATAAAATGGAGATGCCCCCTCTGCACTTGGTAAAAAACAAAAAACACAAATTTTAATGGTTTTTAAAGATTTATTTTTAATTGGAGGATAATTGCAACAACGTGAACCAGTCATAAATATACATGTATCTCTTCTCTCTTGAACCTCCCTGTCCCACCCCGACTAGGTCATCACAGAGCACCTTCCCCCTGTGTTAAACAGCAACTTCCCGCTAGCTAGCTGTTTTTTTACTAGATACTAGGTAATGTTTATGTTTCAATGCTACTGTGTCAACTCATCCTACCCTCTGCATCCCCAGATGTATCTACAAGTCGGTTCTTTGTGTCTCCATTCCTGTCCTGCAACTGGTTCATCCCTAACATTTTTCTAGATCCCATATATAAGTGTCAATATATGACATTTGTTTTTTGCTTTCTGACTTACCCTGTATCACAGGCTCTAGGTTCATCCGCCTCCCTACAACTGACTCAAATTCAGTTCTCTTTACTGTTGAGTAATATTCCATTGTATATAAGTACCATGAAACTTCTTTATCCTTTCATCAGTCAGTGGATATCTAGGTTGTTTCCATGTTGTAAAAAGTGCTTCATTGAACATTGGGATACAATTGTGTTTTTGAATTATGGTTTTCTCAGGGTGTACACCCAATAGTGGGATTGCTGGGTGATATGGTAGTTTGATTCCTAGTTTTTAAAGGAATTTCCATACTATTCTCCATAGTGACTGTACCAATTTACATTCGCACTAACAGTGCAAGAGGGTTCCTTTTCTTCACATGCTCTCTGGCATTTATTGTTTGTAGATTTTTAATAATGGCCATTCTGAGGGGTGTGAGATGGTACTTCATTGTAGTTTTGATTTGCATTTCTCTAATAGTTATGCTGAACAGCTTTTCCTGTGTTTATTGGCCATCTATATGTCTTCTTTGAAGAAGGGTCTATTTAGAGGTTCTGCCCAGTTTTTAATAGGGTTGATTGTTTTTCTGATATATTGCTTCAGTTTTTATGAATTGGATATTGTAAACTGAACTGGAAGAAATTATTATTATTTAATATATTGTTGCAGACATGTGCATAGAACGAATCCTCTCTAATGAGCCATACAATTTCTGTTTTCAAATGGCCAGAGGATAATGAGCATTATAGAACAATTACAATATTTATTAGGCATAACATTGTATTACAGAACTCTGTATTTCTGTCATCTGAATTAATCTTTGCAATTTAAACTGGTTTTATCCTTCCCAATGCTAAGGAAATTATATCACCTTATGATCAGTAGTAATTTATATGTCAATTTGAATACTGACAGTCAGGCATCATGTGAACTTCTGTTTTCTATTCCTATATCACTTTATGTAGGGTCTTCAAATTCCATTAGATTATACTGATCATCTTAGGGAAATCTCAAAATCGACACCATTAAATCGACACCATTATGCCATAGTTACTTTAAACCCCCAAATAAGGGATTTTTCTTCAGTTGTGAGTCTGCAAACCAATTTCCTCTTTTCCATTGACATCGCCCTTCAGCGTTTTATGTATATTATCTTAGCTACATTTTGGAAAACTTTATCCATGATGGAATGATATTTGTTTGTAGGAATCCTTTCATTCATGTACTGGTCCACTGATTCACCTTACACATGGACATGTTCTAAGTACTGTGTTGGATAGTGGGACTATGATAATAAGTAAAATGAATACTGTTTGAATTTTCTATTAAGGAGTAAAAGTCTACTAATTTGAGGAAAGTTTATTGAATACTATGATGTGTTGGTATATGTTCAGAGAATGTGAAATAAGAGGAACTACACTGGTCTGTATAGTCATGAAAACCTTCCCAGGAAAACTGCTATTGAGCTGAGATGTGCTGAATGACTAGGGTTTTGAAAAATGATAAAGTCTGTCAAACAATTGGATCTAATCAACTAAGTCAGCTTTAAAGTGTATACTAAGCACCATTACTTGTGTTTATATATATACCACTTCATTCTTCCACCCCAGTGTAGTTCATTTATGCAAGTAAAGCACATTGCTTACAATGTATATGAACCCTGAAAGCATTAAGTGAAAGTAACCAGGTATAAAAAACCACAATTTGTGTGATACCCTTTAATTGAAACTATATAGTGGAAAAATCCTTGAAGAGGGACTTCCAGTTCAAGATGGTGGAGTTGAAGGACATGTGCTCATCTCCTCCTGTGAAAGCACCAAAATCACAAATAGCTGTTGAACAACCATCAATAGGAGAATTCTGGAACCCATCAAAAAAAGGCAAAATAGTTGCAGGAGGGGCACCATCATGATAAAATCAAATCCCAGACTCACCAGGCAGGTGATCCACAAACTGGAGAACACTAATAACAAAGAGGTTCTCAGTGTTGCGAAAGTTGGTTCTGAACCTGTCAAGGCCTTCCCAGCCTGGGAATCCAATCTAACAAAGGGACTGGAAATCCCCATGGAATCTGACCTTGAAGGCCAGTGGGACTTTATTATAGGACTTTCACAGGACTGGGTGAAACAAAGACTCCAGTCTTGTGCCCACCAAGACCAAGAAGGAAGGAGCAGTGACCCCACTGGAGACTGAACCAAAACTATCTGCTAGTGTTGGAGGGTCTTCTGTGAGGTGTGGGCTGGCAGTGGTTCAGCACAGGGATCGGGGCGCTGGCAACAGCAATCTTAAAAGGTCCCCCTTGGTGTAAGCCCTCTTGGAGATTGCCATGTGAACAGCTGACTCATTGAAAAGTCCCTGATGCTGGGAAAGATTGAGGACAGAAGGAGAGGAGGGCATTAAAGGATGAGACAGCTGGATAGCAATACTGATGCAATGGACATAAACTTGGGCAAACTTCAGGTCATGGTGAGGGACAGAAACTCCTGGCATGCTGCAGTCCATGGGGTCCCAAAGGGTCAGACTGTACAGCAACAGCAGAGTGTGTAGACCTCAGGGCTGGGTCAGGTCAGTTCAGTCGCTCGGTCGTGTCCGACTCTTTGCAACTCCATGACCACAGCGTGCCAGGCCTCCCTGTCCATCACCAACACGTGGAGTTCACTCAGATTCATGTCCATCAAGTTGGTGATGCCATCCAGCCATCTCATCCTCTGTCACCGCCTTCTCCTCCTGCCCCCAATCCCTCCAAGCATCAGAGTCTTTTCCAATAAGTCAACTCTTCGAATGAGGTGGCGAAAGTATTGGCGTTTCAGCTTCAGCTTCAGTCCTTCCAAAGAAATCCCAGGGCTGATCTCCTTTAGGATGGACTAGTTGGATCTCCTTGCAGTCCAAGGGACTCGCAAGAGTCTTCTCCAACACCACAGTTCAAAAGCATCAATTCTTCGGCATTCAGCTTTCTTCACAATCCAACTCTCACATCCATACATGACCACTGGAAAAACCATAGTCTTGACTAGACGGACTTTTGTTGGCAAAGTAATATCTCTGCAAAGTAATATTTTCTGCTATCTAGGTTGGTCATAACTTTCCTTCCAAGGAGTAAGCTTCTTTTAATTTCATGGCTGCAATCACAATCTGCAGTGATTTTGGAGCCCCCCAAAATAAAATCTGACACTATTTCCACTGTTTCCCCATCTATTTCCCATGAAGTGATGGGACCAGATGCCATAATCTTCGTTTTCTGAATGTTGAACTTTAAGCCAACTTTTTCACTCTCCACTTTCACTTTCATCAAGAGGCTTATTAGTTCCTCTTCACTTTTTGCCATAAGGGTGGTGTCATCTGCATATCTGAGGTTATTGATATTTCTCCCGGCAGTCTTGATTCCAGCTTGTGCTTCTTCCAGCCCAGCATTTCTCATGATGTACTTTACATATAAGTTAAATTAGCAGGGTGACAATATACAGCCTTGACGTGCTCTTTTCCCTATTTGGAACCAGTCTGTTGTTCCATGTCCAGTTCTAACTGTTCCTTCCTGACCTGCATATAGATTTTTCAAGACGCAGGTCAGGTGGTCTGGTATTCCCATCCCTTTCAGAATTTTCCACAGTTTATTGTGATCCACACAGTCAAAGGCTTTGGCATTGTCAATAAAGCAGAAATAGATGGTTTTCTGGAACTCTCTTGCTTTTTTTGGTGATCCACTGGATGTTGGCAATTTGATCTCTGATTCCTCTGCCTTTTCTAAAACCAGCTTGAACATCAGGAAGTTCACGGTTCACATATTGCTGAAGCCTGGCTTGGAGAATTTTGAGCATTACTTTACTAGTGTGTGAGATGAGTGCAATTGTGCGGTAGTTTGAGCATTCTTTGGCAGTGCCTTTCTTTGGGATTGGAATGAAAACTGACCTTTTCCAGTCCTGTGGCCACTGCTGAGTTTTCCAAATTTGCTGGCATATTGAGCGCAGCACTTTCACAGCATCATCTTTCAGGATTTGGAATAGCTCCACTGGAATTCCATCACCTCCACTAGCTTTGTTCGTAGTGATGCTTTCTAAGGCCCACTTGACTTCACATTCCAGGATGCCTGGCTCTAGATGAGTGATCACACCATCATGATTATCTGGGTCCTGAAGATCTTTTTTGTACAGTTCTTCTGTGGTATTCCTGCCACCTCTTCTTAATATCTTCTGCTTCTGTTAGGTCGATACCATTTCTGTCCTTTATCGAGCCCATCTTTGCATGAAATGTTCCCTTGGTATCTCTAATTTTCTTGAAGAGATCTCTAGTCTTTCCGTTCTGTTGTTTTCCTCTATTTCTTTGCATTGATCGCTGAGGAAGGCTTTCTTATCTCTTCTTGCTATTCTTTGGAACTCTGCATTCAGATGCTTATATCTTTCCTTTTTTCCTTTGCTTTTTGCTTCTGTTCTTTTTACAGCTATTTGTAAGGCCTCCCCAGATAGTCATCTCGCTTTTTTGCATTTCTTTTCCATGGGAATGGTCTTGATCTCTGTCTCCTGTTCAGTGTCATGAACCTCCATACATGGTTCATCAGGCACTCTGTCTATCAGATCTAGTCCCTTAAATATATTTCTCACTTCCACTGCATAATCATAAGGGATTTGATTTAGGTCATACCTAAATGGTCTATTGGTTTTCCCTACTTTCTTCAATTTAAGTCTGAATTTTGAAATAAGGAGTTCATGAGCTGAGCCACAGTCAGTGCCCAGTCTTGTTTTTGCTGACTGTATAGAGCTTCTCCATCTTTGGCTGCAAAGAATATAATCAATCAGATTTAGGTGTTGACCATCTGGTGATGTCCATGTGTAGAGTCTTCTCTTGTGTTGTTGGAAGAGGGTGTTTGCTATGACCAGTGTGTTCTCTTGGCAAAACTCTATTTGCCTTTGCCCTGCTTAATTCCGTACTCCAAGGCCAAATTTGCCTGTTACTCCAGGTGTTTCTTGACTTCCTACTTTTGCATTCCAGTCCCCTATAATGAAAAGGACATCTTTTTTGGGTGTTAGTTCTAAAAGGTCTTTTAGGTCTTCATAGAACTGTTCAATTTCAGCATCTTCAGTGTTACTGGTTGGGGCATAGGCTTGGATTACTGTGATATTGAATGGTTTGCCTTGGAAAACTAACAGAGATCATTCTGTCATTTTTGAGATTGCATCCAAGTACTGCATTTCAGACTCTTTTGTTGACCATGATGGCTACCCCATTTCTTCTAAGGGATTCCTCGCACAGTAGTAAATAAAATAATCATCTGAGTTAAATTCACCCATTCCAGTCCATTTCAGTTTGCTGATTCCTAGAATGTCCACATTCACTCTTGCCATCTCCTGTTTGACCACTTCCAATTTGCCTTGATTCATGGACCTGACATTCCAGGTTCCTATGCAATATTGCTCTTTACAGCATTGGACCTTGCTTCTATCACCAGTCACATTCACAGCTGGGTATTGTGTTTGCTTTGGCTCCACCCCTTCATTCTTTCTGGAGTTATTTCTCCACTGATCTTCAGTAGCATACTGGGCACCTACTGACCTGGGGAGTTCCCCTTTCAGTATCCTATCATTTTGCCTTTCCATACTGTTCATGGGGTTCTCAAGGCAAGAATACTGAAGTGGTTTGCCATTCCCTTCTCCAGTGGACCACATTCTGTCAGACCTCTCCACCATGACTGGCCCATCTTGGGTGGCCCCACATGGCATGGCTTAGTTGCATTGAGTTAGACAAGGCTGTGGTCCATGTTATCAGATTGGCTAGTTTTCTGTGATTATGGTTCACTGTGTCTGCCCTCTGATACCCTCTTGCAACACCTACTGTCTTACTTGGGTTTCTCTTACCTTGAACGTGGGGTATCTCTCATGGCTGCTCCAGCAAAGCACAGCTGCTGCTCCTTACCTTGGACAAGGGGTATCTCCTCACAGCCACTCCTCCTGACCTTTGAGGTGGAGTAGCTCCTCTCGGCCCTCCTGCACCACCTTAGGCCAAACAACTAACAGGGAGTGAGTTGGACACTACCCATCAGCAGATAATTGGATCATAGCTTTACTGGGCAAGGCCCTGCCCACCAAAGCAACACCCAGTTTTTCCTACCACCAGTCCTTTATCACAAGCTTACCCAAGCCTCTTAGCCCCTCCATCAGAGGGTAGAGAGAAGAAGCCATAATCCCACAGAGGCTAGAAGAACATTACAGAAAGTTCATTATGATGAAAAAGCAGAAAGTTATGTTGCAGATGAAGGGACAAATAAAAGTCAAGAAAAATAACTAAATGAAGTGGAGATAGGCAACCTTCCAGGAAAAGAATTCAGATAGTGTAGATGATTCAGCATCTCAGGAAAACAATGGAGAAGATGTAAGAAATGTTTATCAAAGACCTACAAGAACTAAAGAACAAGCCAACAGAGATGAATGATATACTAGAAGGAAATCAACAGCAGAATAACTGAAGCAAAATAATGGATAAATGACCTGGTGGGCTGAATGGTGGAAATCCCTGCCACAGACAGAATTTAGCAAAAAAGAATGAAAAAAAAAAAGACACCTCTGGGACAACATTAAACACACCAACATTCACATTATAGGGGTCCCAGAAGGAGAAGAAGGAGAGAAAGTACCTGAGAAAATATTTAAAGAGATAATAGTTGAAAACTTCCCTAACGTGGGAAAGGAAATAGTCAACCAAGTCCAGGAAGCACAGAGAGTCCCAGGCAGGATAAACCCAAGGAGGAATACAACAAGATGCATAATGCTCAAGCTGACAAAAATTAAAGGCAAAGATAAAATATCAAAAGCAACAAGGGGAAAATGACAAATAACATACAAGGGAACTCCCATCAGGTTATCAGCTGATTTCTCAACAGAAACTGTACAAGCCAGAAGGGAGTGGCACCACATATCTAAAGTGATGAAAGGGAAGAACCTACAAACAAGAACACTCTATCCAGTAGGACTCATTCATATTTGATGGAGAAATCAAAAGCTTCCCAGACAAGCAAAAGTTAAGAAAATTCAGCATGACCAAACCAGCTTTACAACAAATTCCAGAAGGATTTCTCTAGGCAGGAAACACAAGAGAAGGAAAAGACCTACAGAAAATAAACCAAAAACAATAAAGAAAGTGATAATAAGATCATATATACAATTAATTATTTTAAATGTAAATGGATTAAATGCACCAACAGAAAGACACTGACTGGCTAGGCGGATGAAAACATGTGCATGCATGCACTTCCACTTACCATATCACTGTTCTTGACCCCTCAAAATTGCATGTAATTATTTTGGTGTTGATTTAGTCGGTAAGTCATGTCTGACTCTTGCGAGCCCATGGATGGTAGCCTGTCAGTCTCCTCTGTCCATGGGATTTCCCAGGTAAGAATACTGGAGTCTGTTGCCATTTCCTTCTCCAGGGGATCTTCCTGATCCAGGGATCAAGCCCAGATGTACTGTGCAGCAGGCAGTCTCCTGCATTGCAGGTGGATTCTTTACCAACTGAGCCACCAGGGAAGCCCTTTCTCTTTGTAATTATTTTACATAGAGAAACAAGCCATTCTAGTTCTAGCACTCCTGTTTAATTTATAAGGCAAGGCAAGGTTGAATGGTCACCTGTACTCTGCCGGTAGATATCATCCATAATAAAAGTGAAAGTCGCTCAGTTGAGTCTGACTCTTTGTGATCCCATGGACTATACAGTCCATGGAGTTCTCCAGGCCAGAATACTGGAGTGGGTAGCCATTCCCTTCTCCAGGGGATCTGCCCAACCCAGGGATTGAACCCATGTCTATTGCATTGCAGACGGATTCTTTACCAGCTAGTCAAAAGGGAAGATATAATAAAAGCATTAAATAAAAATGATCAAGCCCTACCAGGAGCGTAACAGTTCATATTTCCTTTGAATAACACTGAGTATAGCACAGATTTCCCCTTTGCTGGGAGTCCAGTCTTTTGAGAATAAGAAAGCTATAGCTGAAGTGCTTCACCTTTTTTAAATAGAACAAAAGAAGTTGATGCAATGTTAAAGGTGTGATTTGATTATATTTTGCAAGACAGAAAACATTCAAAAATTAAGCCAATGGTTTGAGTTAGGATTGTTGTTGTTTTTTCCCATTTAATGTGCATTTTAAATAGACTTTATTCACAGTATGTCCCTCAATCCACTAGAGCCCTGAGATTTTGATAAACAATTTTAAGAAAGAGGGTTCCATGGACACACATTTTTGGTAAATAATGAGTTGTACAAAGTTTCTCAGCTTTTTTTTTTTTTTTTTAATCTCTCATGTCCTGTGATATGCCAACATGAACCACAAATACCCAAGATGGTGTTTCTCAAAGTTACTTCTAGATTAATTTGATTAACTTGAGGTACATTTCAATAGGCTTCCTAGGTGACTCAGTGGTAAAGAATCCTCCTGATAAGCAGTAGACATAGGAGATGCGGGTTTGATCCCTGGTCAGGAAGATTCTCTGGAGAGGGAAACATCAACCCATTCCTATGTTCTTGCCTGAAAAATCCCATGGTAAAGGAGCCTGGTGGGCTAGGCTGGACTGTATGATGACATTTTACTTTTATCTAGTTTGTTTCACTTTTTCTATTTCATGTTCAGTGCTCCCATTTCATTGGTTTACGTTTTCCAATTTCTCTGTCTCTTCTTCTTCTTCGTCTTTTTTTTTGATGTTCTTTCTGAAGACTTTATCAAGTACAGTCAAAAAGCTTTTGGATTCATATATATATATAGTATGCATAATATATATATTTTAGAAAACATAAATTTTTGCTTAACTAAAAAATTTATGACATTTTGATTCCATTTATTTGACAATATGAATAGAATTCTAGATTTCTAATTTAAAATATAGATATCCAACAACCAACAAAGGCTTAGTGTACAGCACAGAGACATTGTAATCAATGCCTTATAATAATCTATAATGAAACTAGCCTGAAAAACAATATTTGTATATATGTATAACTGAATCATGTTGCTATGCACCTGAAAGACTGCAAGTCAACTATACTTCAATAATATATATATACATACTAAGAAAAAAATCCATGAAGAATAAGACTAGACTGAAGGTGACATCAGAAGGGGGAGGGACAATGGGGAATATACGTTGATGGGCATTGATTTCTTTCTGGGGTGATGGATATGTCCTGGAATTACATAGCTCTGGTTCAATGAATTTTTGTATATTAAAAAAGTAACTGGCTAATAGGCTAATCTTTATGAAATGTAACTTTTATTTTACTAAAAGCATCTTTTAAGAAAGGAAAGCAATCGATTTTATTCTATGACATACTCCATAATAAATGTTTGTGTTAAACTTTATTAACAAATTTATACATTCAACATGTTTAAGCCATTTTATAAACATACAATCATTATGTTTCATTAAATTGCAGTGTGCTCAGACACAGTCAGGTATTGTTCTGTGACCTTGCATGAGGCTTAAGATAGCAACATCCTCAGGGAAGAATTTAAAAAATATGGTCAGAGAATTAGAAAATTCTTGGAGACCTAAGGCAAAGGAAAGGCTTCAGAGGGGAGGAGATGGAGGAAGGAAGGAAACTGTGTATGAGGGATCCTCTGGAAACATCATAGAAGCTCACAGCTCCATTGTCATAATCCAGAAAAACTCCAATCTTACCCAGAGGCCTTTTTACAAACTGAACTAAGGGTGGGGAGTTGGTGAAGAGACTATACTGGTCATTCACCTTTTCAGAAAATAGAAGAAATGCTTCTTCATAATTAATATGGATAATAGTATCACTTGTCAAGATATCTTTACTGACCCCCAGAATCCAGTTGGAGAAGTGTGTCACATCCAGCTCCCAGTAATGCCTCCCGGAGGTGAAAGCCTGAGCTCCCCAGGCCACAAAGCTCTCCCCACCATCGAGCTGTCTGGACATGCCCTGGGGGTCATCTCCTGACATCACACTTGCATCATCAAGGCTCAGATGGTGAATGGTTGTCTGAGTCAGAACATTATCCACTGTAGAAAGAGAAAAAACTGGGTTAGCAAATGGGATTTCTGTGTCTCTGAGAGGCAGAGGCTCTCTCCCTCTGCCTTTTTTCATTTTTCCTCCTCCAAGGAAACACAAAACAAAGCCAAGGGAGTTCAGACTGGCTCTACGATGAAGAACAAGAGTTATCACTATCTCTACAGCATATAGAATGCCTCAAATCATATAGAAACAGAAAGAAAAAAAGATACATCATAAACTGTGTGAAGTCTCTAATGTCAATCTCTTGACAGTTTATTTCAGGGCTTACCTAAAATACGTTTTATCTTTTGTTTAGAAAACTTTTCTTGTGTTGTCTTTAATATTATTTGATAGATAGATGGCACTTTGCTATCTAGTGAAAATTTATTGGGGTGTATTCTCTACCTATTACATTCTCAAAGGTCCAAACATTTGAAAGAAATCAATAAATCAATAGTTTTGAAGCTTCTGAAAGGATGTTCTGGCTAACCATGTGCACATATCCCTTGCCTTTCAGTTGTCCTGAGATTGATCTAAGAGCATTACAGTTATTCGGCATAAGCCAATTTTAATCTGTTTTGTCAATTAGTCCTTATTTTAGGAATAATAAATATTCTCTGCACAATATATAACAAATGCATATGAAATGCAGAACATGTTAAAAACCGGAAATGCCACAATTAACCTTTCAAGAGTGAAATAACCTGAATAAACACAATGTTGATGTCTACTCACGAAGCTAAATATTCTCTTTATAACAACATGAGTGTCCTGGTTGTTCTACTACTGCTTCACTTATGTCAGTTGTAACTTAATGTATGCATCTGGCTTTGTATTTTCAGTAAACTACAGGTGGCAAAGTTCATCTTTGAATTTTGTAATCTGACTACTCAGGCAGAAAAGATGTTACCACTTTGGGAAGTTAAGTACTACCGTCATTTCAGAAAAAATAAAATAATAAAAGAAGGCTCCTTCCTAGAAAGCTCTAGTGAAGCATAGTCCTGATCACCACAGGGCTGACCCTTACCTCTGAAGTTGTTCAGAGTGTCTAGGATTCCAGCAACAGGCCAACAAGTGAGCTCTGGGTTCACTGGCTGAGGCGTCTGCATCTGTGCCAAGTAGGTCCTGAAACAAATGACATCCAATACATTTCGAGACCAAAGTCTAATCACATGACCATTGTATAAAAGCAGCTTTTAACCCAGGACATTTTGTTAGTTACATATACAATATATTCTACACAGCTGGGAATATAAAAACATTACCATATTGTTCACTAAATATAAATTATATCAAATTTCAACTTCCCCATTGTTCTCAAATATTAGTCCAGTTTTCCACTCATTGAACCTCATTCCCTTCTTCTATTCCATCTCAGATAATGCAAAGATCCTGGGCATTTTACAGAGAGTAAAAATTCAGACTAAACCTTTGAGATTGCAGTCAGCAAGTAGTCATCAAGAATGCATTCAGTGTCTACAAGGAAGAGTTGGTTGATTGAGACCTGTTTGCTTTTGTCAGACCAGAAAGGGATTCCAATTCCAACCTGGTTACCTTGTTCTGAAAGTCTAACTTAGTGTGCAGCAGAAAGCCACTCCCTCTGAGGTCCTGCCTACAAGGGAGCTTACAATGATGGAACAGGCTGAGTCACTGCTACTCCTCTGAACAAAAGCACAGTTCCTTTTCTCATGCTTAGGGAATTTGCTTCTTTCAGGCCTTTTTCAGCTTCCAACTCACTAGCATAGGTGTTTCCTCTGTCATATCTTGGCAAATTCCTTCCAAAGTTTTATTGTGGTGAGGTTGGAGAGGATGGGATGAGTGGGTAAAACCAAGTCCAGCATGTCAGAATGTTTTCAGTTACATTTGATTTCAGCCAAATGAAAAGGAAACTTCTGAGACCAAGGATCAAAAGGCCTTGAAATTCTTTTGAAATAAAATAGAAAATAGCCAAAAAGATGATATTGATAATCCACATATGAAGGTTCTGCACCCATGGATTCACATGTGGATTCAATTTGTAAGTTCTGGGTTGTCTACTTATTTATTTATACATTTATGTATTTTATGGGAAGTCCTTGTTGGACCTACTATCTTATATATAATTTTAAATATAGCAGTGTGTACATGTCAATCCCAAATTCCCAGTCTATCTATTCCTCCATCCTTACTCCTGGTTTTGGATGAAAAATTTGGAGAAAAAATTTCCAGAAAGTAAAACTTGAAAATTCCACATACCAGGGAACTTTTTGAATAATATTCAATTTACCTTGTGTATGTTTGCTGTTACAAGTAGTCTAGAGATGACAAAGTGTAAGAGAGCATGCTTGTAAGTTAACTGCAAACAATAAGGCATTTTGTATAAGGCATCCTGCATCCTGGAATTTAGATATCGGGGACGACCTGAAAACAATCTCCCGTGCTACTAAGGAACGACTGTGTATCCATTTTATCAAAAAGAGAACAACTTTTCCAGAAATAAAAAAATCATTAGTGTATACTCACATTTCCAATACATTTCCCATGGCCTGCAAAGAGAAAAAAAAAAGATCATGTTAATCATGAGACTTCTGTCTTTTTGCATCTTCTTCTCTGTTCTTTATTCAATAAGATACTGTTTTGCTAATCCTCTTCTAAGGAACAGTCAGAAGGCATCATAACAGAGCTTAAAATAAAATATGATGGGCTTCATCAGGGCACACTGAGGAAGGGAGGGAGCCGTGAAGAGTACATAATGATGTAGCAACATCTAGGATTTCTATGTCACTCATTGCCCAGCGCTATTCCCAAGGACAGAGGTCACCATCTATGAAAGCAATAAACCAAAACAGGGAACCATATAAAATGAATTATAGAGTGTATGGAAATTGATGACTACTTCTAACAATCTTGCTGAGACAAAAAGCGAAAGCTCAGTATCTCCAGAAAATTTGGGATAGCAGGGAGTGACAAGGGTTTAGAGGAACACATATTTAGATTTACTCCATGAAAGTTAACATTCTCCTGATCATAGAATTTTGCTGACTTTGGAAACTTATCCGGATAGTACCCCTGATAACACTAAAAAGAAAAAAAGTCCTATTTTAGCTAGGAAATGGGCAAAAAATCTTCTAAAAGTTACCAGGATATGATAAAATAGGGGAATGCTGCTGCTGCTGCTAAGTCGCTTCAGTCACGTCCGACTCTGTGCGAACCCATAGACGGCAGCCCACCAGGCTTCCCTATCCCTGGGATTCTCCAGGCAAGAACAATGGAGTGGGTTGCCATTTCCTTCTCCAATGCATGAAAGTGAAAGTGAAGTCGCTCAGTCGTGTCCGACTCTTCGCGATCCCATGGACTGCAGCCTACCAGGCTTCTCTGTCCATGGGACTTCACAGCCAAGAGTACTGGAGTGGGTTGCCATTGCCTTCTCCAAAAATAGGGGATTAGACAAATACAACAATGGGGGTCAAGGAAAAACCTTTCTTAGCTGAAAGTAACAGTATATTCAGGGAACATTTCAGTGTCACAGCAGCTCATCTAGAAGAGTGTTTTTCTCTCTGAGGACTGACCCTCCTTTCTCACCTGGAGCAGCTCTGTGTCCAGCTTATGGCACATCTCGGTCAGCTCTCTGTACATTTCTCTCAGTCTTTCTATGTACTGAGTCATTCTGAACACACTCTCCTTGAGTTGTAGACAAATCTCCTTGGCTTCTTTCTTCAGGGCCTCCAGATGCAGTTTCTTCTCCTCCTGTAGCAATGGATGCCTCCTCTGATATTCAAATTTAATCATCACCTTCCTTAGGGTCACATATTTCTGAGGAGATAGTGGATTCAAAGCATTGCTTATGCTCGCATTCAAAACAAAACTCAAATAATATTTATTTGATGTCATCAAGAAAGCTCTTGGCAAACTTTCTGCCTCACACATCAAAGGTCCTGTATCTGCTGGTCCTTCCTGTCCATGCATTCTCTGAGTTCCTAGTATCTTTCTTTGCTTGAATCAAGCCATCTGAGGAGTCCCAAGCTCTCTCCCTAGGAGGATTCTCTAAGGTTCTTACTCTACCCATTATTTCCTCTCTGACATGAATCTTGCCTCTACATACTACTACTCTATTCATCTCTTCTATTTCACTAGTCACACTTAGTGAAATGTGTCTTATACTTCATTTTTGAAAGGTTGTATTCAAATCTTCAAAATTTGGCCTAGGAACAATTTTCATGCTGTGGTTTTCCCTTGTACTAGCATCCTTGAACTAGCATGTATTGGCCTGTTTCAATTGTGATCACTGATAGGTCATTTGAAACCACACCTTTTCCAGGGAAGAGACCAATGGAACTTAAATGGATCAAACAGCTGGAATTATGTCAATATCTATATAAATAAATAGTAACCTTTTTATTCTTACCTTAAATGACCGAGTTTTTTTAGCTTCCTGATTCAGAATGAGTTGCATTTCTTCTCTCATTTTCCATAAAGAGCTCATTCTTTTCAAAAATTTTTCCTGCAAGATACCCATGGGATTTAGTGACATGGAAGATGACACCATAAATTTCATCCCCTTATTCACGAGCAAAGGTAGTTGTTGGTTACACAGACCTTAAGTTAGAATGCTGCAGTCAGATTTTCCCACATTAATCTGAATCTAACACTTGAATGTGATAGTGACAGAAATGTATAGTAGAGAACAGGGAAAACCTTACAGATAACAAAATCCATACCCTAATAAATTAAGACTTACACATTTATATAGTTTGATTAAGAAAGCCTCAAGCTCCCATCAGAAGCCTGTGTCCCTGGTTCCACCCACCCCGGGATGCTGCATTTCCACACGTGTGGACAATTGGGCAACAACACTGAGAGGACACATTATATGTGAGGATCCACATTCAGAAATCCCACCTCCACTATCTCCACCCCCATCACCATCACAGCATCCTCGTCTTCCTCTCTGACTTAGGAGTCTCTAGATCCTGAACTGCTCTAGAGGCATCACCTACCCGGGATTCCTCAGCAGCCTTGTGTATCGGACTGTGGCTGTGAGCTGCGTGCTCAGGGCGTTCAGAGCAGGGCCCACAGAGCAGGGTCTGGTCAGCCTCACAGAAGAGGCCTTTGGCTTCCTGGTGTGTCACACAGATCTGCTCCTCAGAGCTGTGGTCGTGGTCAGCTCTGGCCTGTCTGGCAAGGGAGGCCAGACTCTTGAGTACAATATTGGTTTGGAAATCAGGCCTCTCTTCTATTCCCCTGCACTCAGGGCAGCTCCTTGGAGACTGGCCTTCTTCCCAACAAAGGCTCAGACAGGGACGGCAGAAGCTGTGCCCACAGTCTATGGTGATGGGGTCTAGGAAGCAGTTCATGCAGATGGAGCAGGTGAGTTCACTCTGGAAGACTTGCAGTGTGTCTGAATCCATGTTTCTGAAAATTAGAGACAAATAAGAAAGGGTAAGAGAAAAAGCTATTTTTATGCTGTGATCAGGGAAAATAAAGCCTTTGGCACAGTCCTGTTTTGAGCTCTATCTCATTTCCACATTTGCTTACCCCCAGTATAAACCTGTGTGCTGAGTCACTTAGTCATGGTCAACTCTGATAACCTATGGGCTGTAGCCCCCTGGGGTCCTCTATCCATGGGATTCTCCAAGCAAGAAAACCAGAGTGGGTTGTCTGGTCTTTCTGCAGGAGATCTTTCCTTCCCAGGGATTGAACCCATGTCTCTTACACGTCCTGCATTTGCAGGTGGGTTCTTTACCACTTCACCACCTGGACTTCCCTGATGGCTCAGTGGGTAAAGAATCTGCCAGGAGTGCAGGAGACATAGGAGACATGGGTTCAAGCCCTGGGTCAGGAAGATCCCCTGGAGAAGGAAATGGAAATCCACCCCAGCACTCTTGTCTTGGAAATCCCATAGACCTAGGAGCCTGGTGGGCTACAGTCGAGTTGGACATGACTGAGTGACTAAGCACCATCACAATAGAAATGTAGAAATGATGACTACAGACTGGTTGGGTTTGTGCTATAAAAAAAAGGATGAAATTAGATAAGATAGTCACTAGCAACTGTTTTTGTTTAAAGTAAACATGAGTGTAAATGTTAGGATGACTCCAGAGTTAATTTGGTCAGCTGACTGGTTCAAAAGAACATATATAACCTCAGTCTGTCTCTCTCTCTCCATCTCTTCCTGCTTGGAACCCACACTAGCACTCACTTTGTCTCTGTGCTAATGTTCCCTACTCCTTCTGCCTTTGATGTGACATATGTGCTTTTCTAAAGACAAATAAAAATGTTTATGAATAATGTAAACTTAATGTAATCAATGTTGGCTTTGACTTTGATGTGCTAAATATGTAAATAGGTCAGTGTTTCCTTATGACTTAAATAACAAAACTACTCCTTTCAAAGCAAAAAGCAAAAAAAAAAAAAAAAAAAAACTTGTCATTGCTAGTTCAGGAAAACAGTTTTACCTGGAGTCAGTTCAGATCACCAGAGCATGTCATATTTTCAACTGGTGAGTGTTCCCACTATAACAATAATTAGTAAAAAGAATCAGTTGTTTACTAAAAGCAAAGAAATAAGTTTGAATATACACAAAGATTTCCTCTCTACCCTGGAAATTCCAAACATTTGGTTAATGGAAGCAGCATCAGGTTCTTTGTTCTCTGAGACTTCACTGTCTGTCCACTTCACACCTTTGGAGTCCTTACTGGCTGATTAGATCTATCCTGAACACTTTTCACTTATGCACTGCAAAGTGAGGGTTCTAAAATGATAGCAAATGTGACCATTTCAAGGAAGTTTTCTGATTAATTCACCCATTTAACTCATGTTCATCTGTGTGAAGGATATGAAATATATACATTATGTTGAACATTTTAGGAGTACTGTGTGTTTAACAAGTACTTGGGTCTCTAGAAAACTCTTTTAAGACTTAAGAACCTCTAGTAACATAAGGTCATGAAATAATGATGATTAAATAGCTTAACATTACAGATATTAATATATTAAAGTTGCTTTATTAAGTTATTTTAAAATTCGATGTCAATTTTAAAACCTAAAACTACTTGTTTTCTTGGACAATACCTATGCAGGTAAGTAGGTAAATGGAAAGTATTTGGATAAGACAAAGTGAGCATGAATATATACTTTCAGTTATCATACATTGTGACTAAACATTTGCTTTAAATATATGATGCCTGTTTTCTTCCCTGTCTATGAGAAATCGAATAGAAGAGGCTACATCTTTCCAAGGCTCAGATTTCGGGTCTGGTCATGAAAAGAGACAGAAAGAAAAACTTTTGCTAATTGAATGAGTATAACATCAACTTTAAGATGCCTTTCCAAAACAGCTTGACAGTAAAGCCATAGTGTACAGATCTATTTCTTGTAAAAATTGTTAATAAGAGATTTATGGAATTCTGATAGATGACCACAATTTTCAACAGTATAGAACCTAAAGCCTTTGACTGAAATGTGCATCAATTGAGGAGATAGCTGATGAACAGGGAGAAAGTATAAAGAAACCATGTGTAGAATGGGTTAGAAACTGGCCAAGAATTATTTAAGAAAATAACTTTTATACTAATGACATCAATGATCATGATACTTTTAAAATAATAGGAGAACATAATGGGCTTCCCAAGTGGTTCTGTGATTAAAAAAATCTGCTTGCCTATGCAGGAGATGGAGGTTTGATCCCTTGGTCACAAAGATCCACTAGAGAAGGAGGTGGCAATCCACTGCAGTATTCTTGCCTGGGAAATCCCATGACAGGGGAGCCTGGTGGGCTGGTTCATGGTGTCCCAAGGAGTCGGACATGACTTAGCCACTCAACAACAACAGGAGAAGCCTGTTGTTTTGTTTATTTTTTATAAATATTTCTAGGTATTAGATTAACTCTTTTTATATGAATTAACTATTTCAATTTTCTCAACAACATTTACTAATTTTCTATTTTTACCCACATTTTATAAGGAAGCTACTTGACATAGTGTGGGTAAAAGAAGTTACTTATCTACAAATTCAACAGGGAATAAATGCTTGATGCAGTGTTCACATATAGATAGTACTGATAGAAAAAAATTACATTTCTGTCGGCAATTACCATTAAAATTTCATTTTTAAATGAGCATAGCAGAATTTCATTGTACCTTGATAAGAACTCACCTTTGGGTGCACTTGATGAAATGTAGTTGATGAAATTTCATTCCTGTTCGGTAAGTAGCTATTCAATTCAGGTCAGCACTTAGGTGCTCACCTCCTTCTGGCAGGAACTTTAAAAATTCTCCTCAGTGCAACAGACTCGAATCTGGACAGCTCTGGATGCTGGAGAAGAATGCAATTGCATCTTCAGGGAATGTTTTATATATTCTCTGAAGACCACACCCATTTCCTCCAAGTGATATGATTATCAGCCCTATGAAAAAGTATAGGTGAACATGATGAGATTTTTGCAAAGTTGAAAGCATATTTATTTGCTAATGATTGAAGTCAAACCTTTGAAATCTACTTAATTCAATTGCTACACTGCAATCTCTGCTAAAAAGTCATATCTTGAGTTTACAGTTGTAATCCATGAAGTTGTTGTTTGGACAGTAATAAACTTCCAAACATGAATGTAATATCTCCATTTAATGAACTATATTATAGTTCTAATTCCAGATGACAATTATATCTATTACTTTGGGCAAGAATCCCTTAGAAGAAATGGAGTAGACCTCATCATCCATAAAATAGTCTGAAATGCAGTACATGGGTGCAATCTTAAAAAGGATAGAATGATATCATTCATTTCCAAGGCAAACCATTCAGCATGCCACAAATCCAAGTCTATGTCCCAACCACTGAGGCCAAAAAAGCTGAAGTTGACCCATTCTATGAAGAACTACAACACCTCCAGATGTGCAGCTGGATTTCACAAAGGCAGAGGAACCAGAGATCCAATTGCCAGCAATCCTTTGATTCCTCCATGATCAACAATCCTTTGATCATGGAGGAATCAAAGGAGTTACAGAAAAACATATACTTCTGCTTCATTGACTACACTAAAGTTTTGACTGTGTGGATCACAACGAATTGTGGAAAATTCTTAGAAGATTGGAGTACCAGACTACCTTACCTGTCTCCTGAGAAACCTGGATGTGGGTCAAGAAGGAACAGCTAGAACCGGATATGGAAAAATAGACTAGTTCCAGTTTGGGAAAGGAGTATGGCAAAGATGTGTATTGTCATTCATGGTTATTTAATTTATATGCAGGTTATATCATGCAAAATGTTAGGCTGGATGAATCACAAGCCAGAATCAAGATTGCCAGGAGAAATGTCAATATATCTCATCCTCAGATATGTGGATGATACCACTCCAACTTCAGAAAGTGAAAAGAAATTTGTCTTTTGATGACAGTGAAAAAGGAGAGTGAAAAGGCTTGGCTTGAAATTCAGCATTAAAAACACTAAGATTATGGCATTGGGTCCCATCACTTCATGGCAAATAACAGAGGAGAAAGTGGAAGCAGTGATTGATTTTATTTTCTTGGGCTCCAAATTCACCTTGGAAGGTGACTGCAGCCATGAAATTTAAAATAAAAAAACAAAAACATTTGTTTCTGGGAAGAAAAGGTGTGACAAACCTAGATAGCTTATTGAAAAGCAGAGACATCACCTTGCCGACAAAGGTCCAAATAGTCAAAGCTATGCTTTTTCCAGTAGTCATGTATGTGGATGTGAGAGTTGGACCATAAAGAAGATTGAGCTTGTTATTGAGCCCTGGTTTGAATTCCCTGTGTCATACAGCAAATTCCCACTGGCTATATATTTTACATATGGTCATGTATATTTCCATGTTATTCTTTCCATACATCCCACCCACACCCTAGTGGGGCAGCATGAGGAGGAAGGTGGGAGAGGTGTGTAAGTGGGTGGGGACATGGATAAACCTATAGCTGATTCATGTTGATATTTGGTAGAAACCAACAAAATACTGTAAAGCAATTATCCTTCAATTAAAATAAATAAATTAAAAAAAATAAAGCTGAGTACCCAGTGGAAGAATTGATGCTTTTGAACTGTGGTCCTGGAAAAGACTCTTGAGAGTCCCTTGGACACAAGGAGATCAAACCAGTCGATCCTAAAGGAAATCAACTCTGAATAATCATTGGAAGGACTGATGCTGAAGCTGAAGCTCCAATACTTTGGCCACCTAATGTGAAGAGACAACTCACTGTAAAAGACCCTGATGCTGGGGAAAAAGTTGAGAAAGCTAATTTCAAAAAAGTTATGAAGTCTGATTTTGGCAAACATTCTTTGGCCTAATAATCATCTCAAGCTAGGTTTACTTTTGACCATGTTGAGTTTGGGCTTCCCTAGTGAGGAATATATAGAGAGAGATTGGAAAGAGTTTTAATCCAGTTAGTGTTGACTGGATTGACTCAAGGGAACTGTAATAATCTAATCAGGGAGGAGCACCAAGGATCCTGATAGTCAGGCATCTCGGATGCAATGCTTCTTCTGTTCAGAGATGTTCTGAGTTGGCTGGACCATGGAAACTCTGAAAGCTACAACTGCTGACCCACCAGGGGTGCAGATAACTCCTGACATGATGGGGTTGATTTTCCTGCCCACATGATGAGACCAAATCTAAAAATTTTGGTGAATAAAGAGTTCTGAGTAGATAGATTTACATTTTTTCCCCACAAAAATTAAAAAGAATATTTTAATTCAACAGTAACAGGCTTAAGAAGTTCTCAAACAGGAGGTGGTCCTAAGATGGCAGAGGAATAGGATGGGGAGACCATTTTCTCCCCCACAAATTCATCAAAAGAACATTTAAATGCTAAGTAAATTCCACAAAACAACATCTGAATGCCAGAAGAGGACATCAGACACCCAGAAAAGCAGCCCACTGTCTTCGAAAGGAGGTAGGAAAAAATATAAAATATAAAAAGAGAGGCAAAAGAGGTAGGGATGGAGCTCCATCCCGGGAAGGGAGTCTTAAAAAAGAGAGAAGTTTCTAAACACCAGGAAACACTCTCAGAACCTCAGAGGGCAACATAACTGGGAGGAAAAATAAATAAATTATAAAACCCACAGATTACGTGCCCAATGGTAACTCCCAGTGGAGAAGCAGCACAGATGCCTACATCACCTACTAGCAAGCAGGGGCTGGGCAGGGAGGCCCGGGCTACATTGCTTAGAATAAGGACCAGGCCTAAATGCCCCAAGGGCAATCTGAGGGAACTAACTTGAGATAGCAAAGCAGACTGTGGGATAGCTACCTCAGGAAAAGGCAAAAAGCCCTAACCTAAGACACCACCAGACCCACTCACAGAACAAAGGACAGACTAGAGCTAGCCGGCTGTGGACTGGTCCATCCCCCACCGGAGACAGGAAGGCGAGAGCAGCCAGAGCCGGAAGGGGGCAATTGCAGCCCCAGAGAGGCATCATCTACCAAACTGCAAGCAGGCTTCGTTGCTAAACAAGACTTCTTGGGATTCTGGACGGTCAACATCTGTGAGAAGGTGTGTCGGTTGTACACCCAGAAAACTGAACAGCAGGGATGGGGGAGGCAATAAGTCGCAGTGACCGCGCTCACCAAACACTGGTCACCTGAGCTGCTCGGACCTGGGAAGGGCACAAAAAGGAGGCCCAACCGAGTCTTTGCCTCTGAGGACTACCCAAGTACCTGAACCAGAGCAGCTTAGACCTGGGAAGTGCATACAACCCAGGGCCGGCCTCAGACAGTTCCTGGCAAAGCAACCTAGAGCCTGAGCAGTGTAGACAGGGAAAGGACACATGCCATGAGCAGGGGCAAACCCAGTGTGGCCAAGACACTGCGAGCACTCCTCATAGATGCCAGTGTTATTTGTTGGCAGCATCCCTCCCTCCCCACAGCACGACTGAACAAGTGAGCCTAAAAAGTGTCCACCACCACCCTCTTGTGTCAGGGTGGAAATTAGACACTGAAGAGACCAGCAAACAGAAGAAGCTAAAACAGAGGGAACCACCTTGTAAGTGACAAATGGAGAAGTCTGAGGCTACTGTAAGAATAAGACTGAGAACCAGAAGCAGGAGGCTTAAGTCCAAATCCTGAAAACACCAGAGAACTCCTGACTCCAGGGAACATTAATCGATAGGAGCTCATAAAACACTTCCGTACCTACACTGAAACCAAGCACCACCCAAGGGTCAACAAGTTCCAGAGCAAGACATACCACGCAAATTCTCCAGCAACACAGGAACATAGCCCTGAGCTTCAATATACAGGCTGTCTAAGGTCACTCCAAACCCATTGACATCTCATAATTCATTACTGGACACTCCATTACACTCTAGAGAGAAGAAATCCAGCTCCACTCACCAGAACATGGACACAAGCTTCCCTAACCAGGAAACCTTGACAAGCCACCCGTCCAACCCCACCCACAGTGAGAACCTATGGGCTGGAGCCCCCTGGGTCTTCTATCCATGCGATTCTCCAAACAAGAAACCCAGAGTGTAGATTCAGAGAAAGCCTTTGACAAAATTCAACATCCATTTATGATAAAAACTCTCCAGCAAGCAGGAATAGAAGGAACATACCTCAACATAATAAAAGCTATATATGACAAACCCATAGCAAACATTACCTCAATGGTGAAAAATTGAAAGCATTTCCCCTAAAGTCAGGAACAAGACAAGGGTGCCCACTCTCACCACTACTATTCAATATAGTTTTGGAAGTTTTGGCCTCAGCAATCAGAGCAGAAAAATAAATAAAAGGAATCCAAATTGAAAAAGAAGAAGTAAAACTCTCACTGTTAGCAGATGACATGATCCTCTACATAGAAAACCCTAAAGACTCCACCAGAAAATTACTAGAACTAATCAATGAATAGAGTAAAGTTGCGGGATATAAAATCAACACACCGAAATCCCTTGCATTCCTATACACTATTAATGAGAAAATAGAAAGAGAAATTAAGGAAACAATTCCATTCACCATTGCAACAAAAAGAATAAAATACTTAGGAATATATCTACCTAAAGAAAAAAAGACCTATATATAGAAAACTATAAAACACTGGTGAAAAAAATCAAAGAGGACACTGATAGATGGAAAAATATACTGTGTTCATGGATTAGAAGAATCAATATAGTGAAAATGAGTATACTACCCAAAGCAATCTATAGATTCAATGCAATCCCTATCAAGCTACCAATGGTATTCTTCACAGAGCTAGAACAAATAATTTCACAATTTGTATGGAAATACAAAAAACCCTCGAATAGCCAAAGCAATCTTGAGAAAGAAGAATGGAACTGGAGGAATCAACCTGCCTGATTTCAGGCTCTACTACAAAGCCACAGTTATCAAGACAGTATGGTAATGGCACAAAGACAGAAATACAGATCAATGGAACAAAATAGAAAGCCCAGAGATAAATCCACGCACCTATGGACACCTTATCTTTGACAAAGGAAGCATGAACATACAATGGATTAAAGACAATCTCTTTAACAAGTGGTGCTGGTAAAACTGGTCAACCACTTGTAAAAGAATGAAACTAGAACACTTTCTAACACCATACACAAAAATAAACTCAAAATGGACTAAAGATCTAAATGTAAGACCAGAAACTATAAAACTCCTAGGGGAGAACATAGGCAAAACACTCTCCGATATAAATCACAGCAGGATCCTCTATGAATCACCTCCCAGAATATTGGAAATAAAAGCAAAAATAAACAAATGGGAAGTAATTAAAATTAAAAGCTTCTGCACAACAAAGGAAACTATTAGCAAGGTGAAAAGACAGCCTTCAGAACGGGAGAAAATAATAGCAAATGAAGCAACTGACGAAGAATTAATCTCAAAAATATACAAGCAACTCCTATAGCTCAATTCCAGAAAAATAAACGACCCAATCAAAAAATGGGCCAAAGAACTAAATAGACATTTCTCCAAAGAAGACGTACAGATGGCTAACAAATGCATGAAAAGATGCTCAACATCACTCATTATCAGAGAAATGCAAATCAAAACCACAATGAGGTACCATTTCATGCCAGTCAGAATGGCTGCTATCCAAAAGTCTACATATAATAAATGGTGGAGAGGGTGTGGAGAAAAGGGAACCCTCTTACACTGCTGGTGGAAATGAAAACTAGTACAGTACAGCCACTATGGAGAACAGTGTGGAGATTCCTTAAAAAACTGGAAATAGAACTGCCGGAAGACCCAGCAATCCCACTGCTGGGCATACACACCGAAGAAACCAGAATTGAAAGAGACATCTGTACCCCAATGTTCATCATAGCACTGTTTACAATAGCCAGGCCATGCAAGCAACCTAGATGTCCATTAGCAGACGAATGGATAAGATAGCTGTGGTATATATACACAATGGAGTATTACTAACTATTAAAAAGAATCCATTTGAATCAGTTCTAATGAGGTGGATGAAACTGGAGCCTATTATACAGAGTGAAGTCAGCCAGAAAGAAAAATACCAATACAGTATACTAATGCATTTATATGGAATTTAGAAAGATGGTAATGATAACCCTGTATGTGAGACAGCGAAAGAGACACAGATGTATAGAACAGTTTTTTGGACTTTGTGGGAGAGGGCGAGGGTGGGATGATTTGGGATAATGGCATTGAAATATGTATATTATTATATGTGAAATGAATCGCCAGTCCTGGTTTGATGCATGATACAGGATGCTCGGGGCTGGTGTACTGGGATGACCCAGAAGGATGATAATGTGTAGGGAGGTGGGACGGGGTTTCAAGATGGGGAGCACACGTACCCCCATGATGGATTCTTGTCAATGTATGGCAAAACCAATACAATATTGTAAAGTAATTAGCCTCCAATTAAAATAAATAAATAAATAAAAAAGAATTTCTCAAACAAATGAAAAATCTCCTGGTTCATAGAAACTATGTAATTACTTCCAGTTTATTCTGGAACTGTAGACATAAAAAAGTTGAAATTTATAAATGATCATAAATGATTCTGCTAACTTATGATTCCATCTTGTAAAATTAAAATGTGAATTTATGATTGGGAAATCCTAGACAGATAGTTTTCCATTTGGCATGATACCTAAAACTTGATTGAGAAACTGAGTTGTTGAAAGTTAAGAGTAATATATTTTTTTCAGAAAAGTTTGGGGCTTTCATCTTTAAACTGTCCAATATAGTGTGTTAGTCACTCAGTTGCGTCCAACTCTTTGTGACCCCATGGACTGTATCCCACCAGACTCTGTCCATGGAGTTCTCCAGGCAAGAATACTGGAGTGGGTTGCCATTTCCTTCTCCAAAGCTGTCCAATAGTAATCCAAAAGCTGGTGGTGGCTCTCAAAACATAACATTAGTGACACACCAGATACTTGAAAGCAGAGGAAATTCTGCACTCACTCTGACACAGAAGTGAAAATTTTGATTAACTTCTGTCATTTATTTTGAAGCACAATATTTTAGATGACAATTGTCCCTGGTGGTTCAAGGGTAAAGAACCTGCCTGCCAGCGCAGGAGACACAGGTTCTGTCCCTGAGTCGGGAGATCCCCTGGAGAAGGAAATACCAACTTATCTCAGTATTCTGGCCTGGAAGATTCCATGGACAGAGGAGCCTGGTGGGTTGTAGTCCAAGGGGTTTCAAAATGGTCAGACATGACTTAGCAACTAAAGAACAGCAACAGTATTAGGTGGCAATTGGTTGATTTATTTAATTTATTTGGTTACACCGGATCTTCCTTGTGGCTTGAGGGATCTTTAGATGGGGCAGGCAAACTCTTAGTCACCACACAGGAACTCTTAGTCTTGGCAGGTGAACACTTAGCTGTGGAATGTGGGCTCTAATTCCCTGATGAAGGACCAAATGCTGGTCCCATCCATTCAGAGCATGGAGTCTTTGCCACTGGACTTCCAGGGAAGTCCCAGAACTGGTTTGATTTTTGACTTGGAATTTACATGTTTCCAAATGGGGAAACATTTTTGATAGTATGGCCAATCTGATAAGACTGGGAGTATATTGATCTGCTAGTCGAAGAAGTGAATCCCCTTATATTAAGGTTACTTAAATTCAAGGGTGTCACTGTCAAGAGAAAATTCAATTGTCTGCGTTCTCAGAACTGAAAGTTTAGTTAAACAAAGATTAATGTAATGTTAATGAGTTATTTTTATTAGTGATGGATGGAAGTGTTTTTAATAGAATAAAATAGAACACTGAATGTAAATAACTTTGTTTAGTGTAGATACACTGTGTGTCATATGCCATCGTTTCTCAGGTTGCTCTATCAGAGATGGTAAGACTTCTTGTGTGAGTGCAGGAGACACATACAGAGAAGGGCTTCCCCTGCCAGCGCCTGATGTATCTGCACCTCCTTCATAAGGTCAGTTTTCTTATTTGTTCATTTCTATGAGCTTCCAATCAGAGAAGGCAATGGCACCCTACTCCAGTACTCTTGCCTGGAAAATCCCATGGACAGAGGAGCCTGGTAGGCTGCAGCCCATGGGGTCGCTGAGTTGGACACGACCGAGTGACTTCACTTTCAGTTTTCACTTTCATGCATTGGAGAAGGAAATGGCAACCCACTCCAGTGTTCTTGCCTGGAGAATCCCAGGGATGGGGGAGCCTGATGGGCTGCTGTCTATGGGGTAACACAGAATCGGACATGACTGAAGTGACTTAGCAGCAGCAGCAGCATGAGCTTCCAATGAGACACATGTTTTTGTCATCTTTATATCTGTATCAAAACGGAGTCCTTGTATATTGTATACAATTGTTTTTAATATGCCTTAATATAAATAATGTCTATTGAACTTACTGGAGATGAAATATTGAGCACCTAAAGTCTTTTTGATCCTTACATACCCATTATTCTCCTCATCGTCCTAATGTTCTTCTTTGATGTGTTTCCTAGATTAATTATATCAGTTATTATCTCAATTGCACATTCAGTCCACGGCCATTTGGACTCTTCTTCGAAGGGAGCTATGCTCTGAAATCATATGGAGTGTTATTACTATTTTAGAGAAGATTACATTCATAGTAAAACTGAGCAGAAAGCAGAGTTCCCATATACACCTTGCCTCCCCAGAATGAGCACACAGTTTTGCCTGTTACCACAACATGTATCAGCGTGGTGTGTTTATTATGATTGAGGAACCTCCACTGACACTTCCTTATCACCCAACGACTATGGTTTCACATTAGTGTTCACGCTTGGTTGTAAATTCTGTTAGTTTTCACTTATGTATAGTGACATTGTATTCACCTTTATAATATACAGAATTATTACACTGCCCCAAAATCTTTTGTGATAATGTATTAATCAGTCTCATCACCCTTAACCTCTGGGAATCAAGGATTATTTCATTTTCTTCATATATTTCTCTTTCTGGAATGTCTTATAGTTGGACTCATGAAGTATGTATCCTTTCCAGCTTATTTTTGTTCACTTAGAGATATGTATTAAAGGATTTTCTATGTCTCCTGCTGGCTTGACCGCTCATTTCTTTCTAGCACCAAAGTGTCCAAGAGAGGTTGGTGAATGGATAAGGAAGCTCTGCTTTCAAGTTTTGTGATTATGAGCAAAGTTTCTATAAACATCCCAATGCAGGGGTTTTAAAAAATGGATATAGATTTTCAACTAATTTGGAAAAATACAAAGGAGGTTGATTACTGACTTACATGGTAGGGGGATACTTAGTCTTGTAACAAACTGCCTTGTTGTCTTTCAGAAGACTTGTACTGCTTTGCATTGCCATCAGCAATGAATCCAAGTCCCTGATTCTCCATCCTCTCAGTATTTGGTGATGTCCTTCTTTGGGATTTTGACCATTCTTGTTCATGTGCTGTGGAATCTCATTTCTATTTGAAAGCCCTTTTGCTTATCAGGTATTTTAATTTTTTAACTTATCTTTATTTTCTCTTATCCTTTGTCCCTTGAGTGAGTCCCCAGGCTTTTGCTCATTTCTATGAAAAACATGCTGTGGTGAGACTGATTGGAAGGCAAATTGGGATGCGGACTTTGTTGCTGCTCTTCAGTCCCTGTCCATCACCATCTCCTGGAGAATGCTCAAATTCATGTCTGTTGAGATGGTGATGCCATCCAACCATTTCATCCTCTGTCACCCCCTTCTCCTCCTGTCTTCAATCTTTCCCAGCTTCAGTGTCTTTTCTAATGAATTGACTCTTTGAATCAGGTGGCCAAAGTACTGGAGTTTCCCCTTCAGCATCAGTCCTTCCAATGAATATTCAGGGCTGATTTCCTTTAGGATTGCCTGGTTTGACCTCCTTGCTGTCCAAGAGACTCTCAAGATTCTTCCCCAGAACCATAGTACAAATGCATTAATTCTTTGGCACTCAGCTTTCTTTATGGTCGAACTCTCACATCCATGGAAAAACCATTGCTTTGAATATACAGACCTTTATCGACAAAGTAATGTCTCTGCTTATTAATATGCTGTCTAGGTTGGTCATAGCTTTTCTTCCAAGGAGCAAGTGTCTTTTAATTTCATGGCTACAGTCACCAATTGCAGTGATTTTGGAGCCCAAGAAAATAAAGTCTCTCACTGTTTCCATTGTTTCCCCATCTATTTGCAATGAAGTGATGGGACTGGATGCCACGGCCTTATTTTTTTGAATGTTCAATTCTAAGCTAACTTTTTCACTCTTATCTTTCACCTTCATCAAGAGGCTCTTTTGTTCCTCTTCACTTTCTTGCCACACAGGTGGTGTCATCTGCACATCTGAGGTTATTAATATTTTTCCTGGAAATCTTGATTCCAGCTTGTGCTTCATCCAGCCCAGCATTTCCCATAAGGTATTCTGCATATACATTAAATAAGCAGGGTGACAATGTACAGCCTTGACATATTCCTTTCCTGATTTGGAACCAGTCCATTTTTCCATGTCTGGTTCTAACTGTTGCTTCTTGACCGGCATACAGATTTCTCAGGAGGCAGGTAAGATGGTTTGGTAGTCCCATCAGTTTAAGAATTTTCTATAGTTTGTTGTGATCCTTATATCAAAGGCTTTAGTGTAATCAATGAGGTTGAAGTAGATATATTTCTGGAATTCTCTTGTTTTTTCTTTGATCCAAAGATGTTGGAAATTTGACCTCTGGTTCCTCTGTCTTTTCTAAATCCAGTTTGTAAATCTGGAAGTTTTTCGTTGAAGTCTAGCTTGGAGGATGTTGCATATTACCTTAATTGTGACAAGAAACTTCATAATGCTCAACATGAATCTCAACTCAGAGGTTGGGCCAGTTTTCATTTACATGTTTAAGGGTAAATGAAATGATAGAAGTGTCATATTCCAAGCAGGCTATGTTTCTCTCATGTGTCACATAGGACAGTAACTTTGCTTTCCTTTCTCCACAGAAACAGAGAATCACACACACTGCTGGATTTCAGAAATTACTCATCTTCTTTATCTTGAGAGTGTAGACACTGGAAATTCTACTGAGCAGTCTGAACTGCTGTGACCATATAAGTGTCCCAAAAACCTAGAAATAGTTTTGCCCAAAAGCCGAGATGACTAGTCCAGAGAAGATATTGTGCAGTTACTGGAATGTATTGAGAAAAACATTCCATTCAATGACAGACACATGTTTAAAAAGACCTAGTCATTGATGAACTGGAAAAAAAGTAGCTTTTAAAGATTTTTCTGGGGAAATGTGCAAACTCAAATGGTTAGAGAAAAGGAGTACGTCAAGGATGTATATTGTCACCCTGCTTATTTAAATTATATGCAGAGTACATCATGAGAAACACTGGGCTGGATGGAGGAAGCACAAGCTGGAATCAGGATTGCTGGGAGAAATATCAGTAACCTCAGATATGTAGATGACACCACCCTTATTGCAGAAAGTGAAGAAGAACTAAATAACCTCTTAATGAAAGTGAAAGAGAAGAGTGAAAAAGTTGGCTTAAAGCTCAACATTCAAAAAACGAAGATCACGGCATCTGGTCCCATCACTTCATGGCAAATAGATGGGGAAACAGTGGCTAACTTTATTTTTCTGGGCTCCAAAATCACTGCAGATGGTGATTGCAGCTATGAAATTAAAAGACACTTACTCCTTGGAAGGAAAGTTATGTCAACCTAAATAGCATATTAAAAAGCAGAGACATAACTTTGTCAACAAAGT
Source organism: Bos javanicus (assembly GCF_032452875.1). Taxonomy (NCBI): domain Eukaryota; kingdom Metazoa; phylum Chordata; class Mammalia; order Artiodactyla; family Bovidae; genus Bos; species Bos javanicus. Next base: position 6,001,811 of record NC_083896.1, on the reverse strand, counting down.
TCCGTTTAGTCAAGGCTATGGTTTTTCCAGTAGTCATGTATAGCTGTGAGAGTTGGACTATAAAGAAAGCTGAATGCTGAAGAATTGATGCTTTTGAACTGTGGTGTTGGACAAGACTCTTTAGAGTCCCTTTGACTACAAGGATATCCAACCAGTCCATCCTATAGGAGATCAGTCCTGGCTGTTCATTGGAAGGACTGATGTTGAAGCTGAAACTCCAATATTTTGACCACATCATGTGAAGAGCTGACTCATTTGAAAAGACCCTGATGCTGGGAAAGATTGAGGGCAGGAGGAGAAGGGGACGATGGAGGATGAGATGGTTGGATGGCACCATCGACTCAATGGACATGGGTTTGGGTGGACTCTGGGAGTTAGTGACGGACAGGGAGGCCTGGTGTGCTGTGGTTCATGGGGTCGCAGGGTCAGACACAACTGAGAAACTGAACTGAACTGAGAAAATTTTGAACTTTCAAAGAATTAGTCTTGGAAGCTAAGGAAAGTGTTAACAATACTTACGAAAGCATAAAAAGCAAAAACCCTTATTTCTTCAAGAAGTCCCTGACAGCCTACCTCCAGTTTTCCAAAGTGATGTGACCCCAGTACATCCAAAACACCCCAAGGTGAACAACCGTGAGCTGACCAGGGTTCTGTCTGAGGAACACAGGAGGTGCCAGAGCAGTTGAAGGTGAAACATGGTCAGGATCTTGAGAAAGACAAAAAGGATTTTAGGGAGAAAATGGCTCTATTTAGAGAATAGCAGCCTGATCAAATCCCAAACCCCAAGAAATCTGATGTCCCCTAAGGAAGCCAGAACAAAGTGCCAGAGATGTTTCAGGAAAATGTGCAAAAAGTGAAGCCTCCTTCGGAAGACAATTTACCCATGAAGTGGAAATTCCACGGAGAGCCCAAGAAGCCCCCAGTGAATGGCTATCACAAGTTCCACCAGGATCTCTGGTTAAGCAGGGAGCTGAAAGTGGTGCCCCCGAGGCAGCGCATGGTGGAGAACAGTAGACGCTGGCAGTGGGTCCCCCAGGACCAGAAGGAGCTTTATAAGAAGCAGGCAGAGGGATTGCAGACACAGTACAAGGTGGACCTTGATCTCTGGCTCAGGACTCTGCCTCCTGAAGAATATGCTGCTTACAGAGAGGCGACCTGTGCTAAGCGTAAGAACATGAGCGTGACAGGGGGCCCGAACCCCAAGATTAGAAGGATGGGTCTGCAGTCCCCATCATCAGGGAATCTGCAAGGAAGACTTAGAGAGGACCCGGGGCTTCAGGCTGCAGAGTTAGCATCATCAGACACGACTGGAGAACATTCTGCCTCAGGGAGATCAGAGGAAAACGAGGAAGAGGAGGAAGGCAGCCACTCCTCAGCCCCTAGCAGTGAGGATGAAGATGGAGATTCTGAGCCAGAGGACCACGGGTCCAGCTCATTGTCCTCAGGGGACTCCTCTGACTCGGATTCCAACTGAGTTTAGTTCACAGCCTGAAGGGACAGAGAACTTTCAGCAAATGTCCATGGCACCTGCAGCAAACTGAAGGGCTCTTCTGCCTGCACCTTTTCATTACTTTCCTTCTTTCTTCATACAAGGTAGGACCTGTTGGAAAGAAGGCATCTTGTGCTGTAATTTCTGGCCTTTACATCTACCCCAAGTTCACCTTGAGAGAAAGTCAATGCAATGACGCCTCGTGGAATAAACCCTGAGCTGACTGGGCTGCAGGATCCCTGAACTATACTGAGCTCCCTGAACTGAAAAGGTTTGCTCTCCTCACCCTCTGCCTGCCAGATGTGTGAGGGGCTCCAGGGGTCTGTGACCCACCTTCTCTGTGACCTTGTCCCTCAGGACTCAGGCAGTGAGCTGGGGAGGGAAGATCTGATTGACTGGAAATAGACGAGTTGCCTTTAAGAACATTGTGAGACTCTTGATGTCTCTGTCCCTTCTCTCTGAAGTGAGGAGCTGGGCCTTCCTAACCTTGGAAGAGGGGCTGGGCATGTGGGCAGCAACATTTTTATATGAATATTCATCCTGTTAGTTATCAGTGACATTTTCTTAATAATTTCAAGAACTAGAAATTAAAAGTTTGTATCCCCTCCATTTGAATTAGCTTTTCCTTAGACCAGCCTCCTTTGACTCGATGGTACTAATTTTCTTGGCTACATCTAAATTTCTTCTGGTTTCTGCCCGAACCCCTTCCTCATGCTTTGTAAGGGAATCATGTTTTTACCATACACTCAATTTACTTGTATTATACTATGAGATTATATGTGTTGTGTATAAATATTTTAGGTCACAAGTTACTGAACTGTTTTGGAATTCATGTACCAGTATGACACTGCTTTTATTATTTTGGTTTATTGATATATATGAAAATGTATTGAAAGATAGTGCCATCTCATTAAACTTTTCTAAACATTCCTGGATATTTTCAGCTTTGATTCTCATGGACAATTAGTATTGCACAGGTAGTTGTGTTCTTATATATGAAAAGTGTTGAGTTTTGACCGTTCATCTTACTCCTTGATGTCTTAGTGAAATATTTTGCTCTGTGTACATATACCAGTGGGGAACTTCTGTACAGCACATTAAGTCTGCTCACTGTTATGTAACAGCCTGGATGGGAAGGAAGTATGGCGGGAAATGGACACATGTATATGTATGGCTGATTCTCTGCTGTTTACCTAAATTACCACAATATTTGTTCTTCTTTTTTTTTTTTTTAGATTAATTCACTTATTTTTCACTGCACTTGGTCTTCACTGCAGTGCAGAGGACTTCTCTAGTCAGGGTGAGCTGGGACTAAGTGCATGGACTTCTCACTAGGGTGGCTTCTCTTCTTGGCAGCATGGGTTGCAGGGGCACAGGCTCTCGAGCATTGGCTCACTTATTGCAGTGCATGGGCTTAGTTGCTCTGAGGCATGTGGAATCATCAGAGACCAGGAATCAAAACCACCTCCCCTGCACTGGCTGGCAAATTCTCAACCACTACACTACCAGGGAAGACATACTGCAAAGTTGTTAATCAGCTATACTCCAATATAAAAGAAAAAGGCTTTAAAGAAAGAAACAGGAAAATACAAATGCTACATGAATATAGGCTAAACTTCTGAATTTTTTAGTAGAAGAGATGACGTTGGTTAAAATGATAAAAATCTATGTTTATCTGTTGATTCATCTGTACATGAACTGGGTATTCCAAAGTCCAATCATATAGGATCTAATTTAAGATTATGTTTTGAACTAAAATAACTTGCTCACAGTTCATGTTAACTGTTAAGTGGATTTCTTAACAAAATATTAAGTGTATTTCTTTCCTCTAGGAAAATCTAAGCGTATCCTTGGTTGAAAAGACTCCTGGAGAAAATCAGGAGGCACTGCTCACTGACTGCCAGACAGCGTCTCCCATTTATTCTAGAAATGGGATTGAAGCCAAGGATCTAGCAGCTCAGCCCCAGAGATACTTTTGCCTCTTTGGCTGTGGGACCCAGCTGCTCAACGTCATTAGACCTTTCTTTTCAGAACCTGCCCAGCCTGCACTTCTGATCCCTTCACTGTGGAAGGACAGGTGTGGGCCAGCAGCAGGAGGAAAGAAGGGGTCAGGGACTCACCCCTGAGAATCTCAGGATTCTCAGTCTCCCCTTTCCTTGTCTGCAGCCTCTCTTTCAATGAAGGGCAGGAGTTCTTGAACTCTTTGGTGCTGGAGTTTTTTCCGAAATTCTTGCCAGCTTTGTCTAGGAGCAGAGCCCATGGGACCCCTGGGGGTACAGACACTGGCGGTGAGAGGTGCAGACCCTGTAATGAAAGGAGAGAAGGACAGCGCTAGGCCCACCTGTCACTCCTCCCCACAGAGCCTCCAGGGCTGACTTCTGGCTGAACAGAGATGAGCTCCGTGCTTTCCCTATCGATTCTCCAAGTACGGGCGCCCTCTTGGGTCCTCACGAAAAGCATCATCTCTGGAGAACACTATGTGGAGCTGTCCAAGTTTGAGCTCCTGCGGAGGCAAGGAAGGGGATAGGGACCGGGGATTGCCCCGGAAAGGTCTGTAGGGTCCCTGTCCTCTTAGAAGGAAGGTCCCATGGGCAGCCCATACTTGAGCACAAGGCTGAGCCTCTAGTGGCCCCTCAAATGCTGTGGGCAGGTTACCTTTGTGTGGACACTTGGATAAACTTCCTCCAGTGTCCAACCCCATATAGAGCCACCAGGATTCCTTGGTATAGCCAGGTGCTTCTGTACCCAAAACACTTTGTGAGCTCCTGGAGAACTACAGTTTTAAAGCCCTGTATTCCCTTCTGGTCCTTGCACCTTGGCTATTCATGTTTTTTTTCCAGAGATGATGGAGTAGACGTCTTTTCCTCAAACCCTCTTGAGATCCAGTTTTGGAGATGGGAGGTCTTTCCACCACCAGCCCCTGTAAGTAGGTGTCTGAGGCTCTGTAGCTGAATGAGCTAGGTCTACTGACGCCTCCTACTTGTAACTCTGTGCTGGCCAGGGGGCTTCAGTGAAGTGGGAATCTCCACAGTTTGCTCCAAGAGGCCAGAAGGTCCTATTGCCATCCAGCCTAGAGCTGAAATTATTGGAGCAGTTTCCCTCAGGTACTGGGTGCCTGGACAGTACCTACCTTTCTGTTGAACTTGGCCTTCATCTGCCCTGGACATGCATGACACCTTTAACTTGAGCTAGATCATAGAGGTGCATATTCCCTGGGAGCTCAGATGGTAAAGAATCCGCTTGCAATGCAGGAGACCCCAGTTCCATTCCTGGGTTGGGAAGATTCCCTGGAGAAGGGATAGGCTACCTACTCCAGGATTTTTGGGATTCCCTGGTGGGTCAGTTGGCTAAGAATCCACCTGCAATGCGGGAGACCTGGGTTTGATCCCTCAGTTGGGAGGATCCCTTGGAAGAGGGCATGGCAACCTAACTCAATATTCTTGCCTGCAGAATCCCCATGGACAATGGAGCCTGGCAGGGTCCATGAGGTCTCAAAGAATCAGACGTGACTGAATGACAAAGCACAGAACATAAATGTAGTTAAATATTTTTCCAAGGAAAACATCATAAAGCTAAAAGAAACAGAATGATTTTGCTTTTAAAGCATAACAAACAAATAAAACAGTGATACATATTTACTTATGTTACTTCTTTTTTTAAACAAAATGCACTGCCTTGCTTGTAGAAATAAACTCTTGTTAAGCAACCAAATGTCAATTTTCTCATTTGTAAATTCAAATCTATCTGGGGAAGAGGTCAAACTTTTATGCCAGATTAAAAAAAAAAACGGAACAGGAAGTATTAACATTCTAACCATATATCTAAAAATGCATACTGAACTTTATTTAACAACATCTAAATAATAATCATAGAATAATATGCACCTTAACATCATTTTTAACTGAATCATAATTTACATACAACCTGCAGACGCTCCTGTCAAACATCAAAACTCCAGTCAGGGCTTCCCTGGTGGCTCAGGGGTAAAGAATCCACCTGACAATCCAGGAGACACTTTAAAAAACAAAATTAAAAAAAAAACACAAACATTTTCTTTTGTATTGAGATATAGCTGGTTAACAATGCTGTGATGTTTCAGGTAAACAGGGAAGGGACTCAGTCATACACACACACGTGTCCATTCTCCTGCAAACTCTCTTCCTGTTCAGACTTCCACATAACATTGAGAAGAGTTCCATGGAAGCATGAATTTGATCCCTGATCTGGGAAGATCCCATATGCCCTGGAACAACAAAGCCTGTGCACAACTGTTGAGCACAGGTTCAACAGGCTCGAGAGCCCAGGAGCCGAAACTACTGAGCCAGTCACCCTCAAGTCTGCGTTCCACAAAAGCAGGCAGGGCAATGAGATGCCCTCCCACCAACACTAGAGAGTAGGCCCTACTTGCCTCAACTAGGGAAAAGCCCACACAAAAATGAAGGCCCAATACAGACAAAAGTAAATAAGTAAATAAATAAAAATTATTAAGAAGAACAACAAAAGGCTCCAGTCATAGTCCATGCCAGCCTCCTAGAAGCTTTTTGGGAAACTCTGGGTGCTCTGTCTGACCTCAAGTTAGGGCAGTGGGGCCCTTAGCAAACAAATAGCGTATGACAATGCTGAAAAGTCCAGGCCAGGGAAGAGCTTCTCTGGCCTCAGAAGCCAAGACCCTATAGATTCACTGGCCATATGTTTCCATGCTTCTGCTGCAATAAGTGTGCTCTGTGTGTGTGTGTGTGTGTGTATTTGTTGGGAGCAGGGATACTGGGAAAGACTGATTGGAATCACTGCCCTCCCTGCCACGCCCACCACACCCAGGGCTCTGACTCTTTTGCTAACTGGCTGATGTGAAGAAGTGAAGTCGCTCAGTCATGTCCGACTCTTTGCGACCCCATGGACTGAAGCCCACCAGGCTCCTCCATCCATGGGATTTTCTAGGCAAGAGTACTGGAGTGGATTGCCATTTCCTTCTCCAGGGGATCTTCCCGACCCAGGGATGAAACCCGGATCTCCCACAATGCAGGCAGACACTTTACCATCTGAGCCACCAGGGAATCCCAACTGGTTGATACTCTCCCCAATTTCTGGGTATGCCTCACTGTGCAAGCCTGCTAAACCTCTGGTCCTGCAATTCTATTCTCCATGCTCACTCCCTTCACTCCTGATTCAAGGCATGGGATAGGACACAGGATCAGAGGGGTCTGAGACCACTCTAGCCAGGGAAGGACCAGCACCCTCTGTAACTGCACTATACTGTGTTGCCTATCAAAATCTTATATTCACAAAAATAAACTACCAGGAACATCTCATAATCTTTCTTATGTAATTTCTCAACAAAGTGATATACACAGAAAAGTATATTTAATAACTTTATTTTTAATAGCAAAATAGATGAATGTTTGAAAATATTACAAAGTAGGGAATAGTTTAATAAAAAAATACTGATCAAATTCAATACAATACCAAAATGATTTTTAAAATAATAATTGAGTCTGTGATAGTTCATGTGTGTTTACTAACTTAAGAATACTTTGAAACCAATGCATCTAAATGACAACAATCATTACAAAATAATTCATACACTGAAGAAAATTAAAGATTAAAAGGCACAGATTTTAGTCAAGCTCACATATGATGATTTAAGATACCAAAACTTCAGTATTATTATTAATAATATTACCATATTATTAGCATTGCAATCAGTAATATTTCCTAAAATGATTCATTGAGAAATAGAATGCATAGTTAGGTCATTTTCTGGATGGGCAGCTCTGTGCACGAAGTTTAAAATGGGAAAAGTTGTATAATTTTTATACTTAATTATGCTAAATGGCATATTGCCTTGCTATAGATTTCTGTTATTTCAACCTGGCTAGGCTGAAATGGCAAATAAAGGGGGAAACAATGGAAAAACTGACAGAATTTATTTTCTTGAGCTTCAAAATTACTGCAGCAAATAATTACTGCAGCAAAAATTACTGCAAAATTACTGCAGCAAATAATTACTGCAGCAAAAATTACTGCAAAATTACTGCAGCCATGAAATTAAAAGATGCTTGCTCCCTGGAAGAAAAGCTATGACAAACCTAGATAGCATATTAAAAAGCAGAGACATTACTTTGTTAACAAAGGTCTATATAATCAAAGCTTATGGTTTTTACAGTAGTCATGTATGTATGTGAGAGTTGGAGCATAAAGAAAGCTGAGTACTAAAGAATCGATGCTTCTGAACTGTGGTGTTGGAGAAGACTCTTGAGAGTCCCTTGGACTGCAAGGAGGTCAAACCAGGCAATCCTAAAGGAAATCAGCCCTGAATATTCATTGGAAGGACTGATGCTGAAGCTGAAGCTCCAATACTTTGACTACCTATTGCAAAGAGCCAACTCATTAGAAAAGACCCTGATGCTGGGAAAAATTGAAGGCAGGAGGAGAAGAGGGTGACAGAGGATGAGATAGTTGGATGGCATAACCAACTCAATGGACATGACTTTGAGCAAGCTGCAGGAGATGGTGAAGGACAGGGAGGACTAGTATGCTGCAGTCCATGGGGTTGCAAAGAGTCTGACATGACAGCAACTGAATAACAAAAGGCTAAAATACAAGGATTTAAGGTAGTTGATCAGTTACTTTATAGTACATTCACATCTCTTGCAATTTTTCAATCAAATACTAATTTAGGTGATGCTGTGAAGAGGTTTTAAGAATGAAAAGTCCCTGATATTGATGCCAATGTAGGATGATTATGCAGGTGCACCTGATTTAATCAACAGGAGTCTTTAAAGAAGTGTATAGAAACTCCCTGAATAAAATTCCAGACAAAGGGATCTGTATAATTTCTATTGTGCCAACCTCCGGTGGACAACAACTTTGTCCTCAACAATTTAGGTTCCAGCCTGTTTGTGTTTTCCCTCCCGACTAAGTGCCCTAATGTCCTCAGCTTGCTTAGGCAGTTTCCATAACCATCACCAGAGGCAATTCCTTATGAATGTGAATTCTTTATCTTTTTCTCTCTTTCCTACTGCTCCTGCTTCTCTAGTTGAACCCTGCTGAAACAAACCTGAAACATTTATGTCAGCTATTAGCATAACCTTGAAAGGTTTTTGCTGAGCCATGAAAGACACTGGGATTCTTGGCCTCCAGAGGAGAGGATTCAATCCAGGGCCAGTGACAAGGCTTGATTACTTGGAGCTTTTATGTAATAAAGTTTTACTAAAGTATAAAAGAAATAGAGAAAGCTTCTGACATAGACATCAGAAGGGGCAGAAAGAGTGCCCCCCTGCTAGTCTCTACTGCTGCTGCTGCTGCTAAGTCGCTTCAGTCATGTCCGACTCTGTGCAACCCCATAGACGGCAGCCCATCAGGCTCCCCCGTGCCTGGGATTCTCCAGACAAGAACACTGGAGTGGGTTGCCATTTCTTTCTCCGAGTCAAATATTTGGTTACCCTGAAATACAGATTTAATAGGAAAGTGAAAAGTGAAAGTGAAGTTGCTCAGTCGTGCCTGACTCTTTGCGACCCCATGGACTGCAAGCTACCAGGCTCCTCCATCCATGGGATTTTCCAGGCAAGAGTACTGAAGTGGGTTGCCATTGCCTTCTCCACTGCTAGTCTCTAGCAGTAAGTTGTATACCTATTAGCAGGCTGCTAATTAAAGAAAGGATATGTCTCAAAACTCAGAGAGTGGTACCAGGTCCCTCACCCGCAACATGAGATAACATTAGCACAAGGTGAGTCATTCCAGGCCGTAAAATGATTGACATGAGTCTTGAAGAAAGACAGGTTTCCAAACAAATGCATAGCCTTAAGAAAAGAATTTCCATAAGAATTCTGCATTGGTTAGCTCAAGGTTTGAGAAAAGGTGGAACCAGGTGTCATCATGTCAACACAGAATTTTGAAAGAAACCTCTTTTTAATTTTGCATAGAACAGGGAAAAAAAATCTGACACTTGTAGTTTGTTTCCTCCTGCCACTTATGAGAGAGATGAAAAAAGTCTGACCCTTGCAGCTTATTTCCTCTGTTTGGGGTCCCCTAGCCTTCCTGCCTGTTACTCTCTCAAACTTAACCATGAATGTTATAGTCCACTGACTGACAATGCCCCTGCCAGATATTAGGATATATATACCCCAAATTTTCATCAATATTTTCATGCTAGCATTTGAAATGAGTGAAATTATATAGTAGTTTGAACATTCTTTGCCATGCTTTGGAGTTGGAGTGAAAACTGACCTTTCAGTCCTGTGGCCACTGCTGAGTTTTCTAAATCTGCTGGCATATTAAATGCAGTACTTTTACAGTATCATCATTTAGGATTTGAAATAACTCATCTGGAATTCCATCACCTCTACTAGCTTTGTTCATAGTAATGCTTCCTAAGGCCTACTTGACTTGACACTCCAGAATATCTGGCTCTAGGTGAGTCACCACACCACAGTGGTTATCTGGTTTATTAAGACCTTTCAGTACAGTTCTTCTGTGTATTCTTGCCAGTTCTTCTTAATCTTTTCTGCTTCTGTTAAGTCCTTGTGGTTTCTATCCTTTATTGTGCCCATCTTGGCATGAAATGTTCCCTTAATATCTCTAATTTTCTTGAGGAGATCTCTAGTCTTTACCATTCTGTTGCTTTCCTTTGATTCATTGTTCACTTAAAGAAGTCTTAGCTCTCATTGCTATTCTCTGGGAATCTGCATACAGTTTGATATATCTTTCCCTTTCTCCATTGCCTTTTGCTTCTCTTCTTTTCTCAGCCATTTTTAAGGTGGTGACTGTAGCCATGAAATTAAAAGATGCTAACCCTTTCAAAGAAAAGCTATGACATACCTATACCATATATTAAAAAGCAGAGACATCACTTTGCTAACAATGGGCCACATAATCAAAGCTATGGCTTTTCCAGTAGTCATGTACAGATGTGAAATTTTGACCATAAAGAAGGCTGAGTGTCGAAGAACTGATGCTTTTGAACTGTGGTGCTGGAAAAGACTCTTGAGATTCTCTTGGACAGCAAGGAGGTCAAACAAGTCAATCCTAAAGGATATCAAACCTAAATATTCATTGGAAGAACTGATGCTAAAGTTGAAGCTCTAGTACTTTGGGAAGAGGCGACTCATTCGAAAAGACCCTGATGTTGAGAAAGGTTGAGGTCAAGAGGAAAAGAGGGTGACAGTGGATGAGATGGTTGGGTGACATCACTGACTCAGTGGATATGAATTGAACAAACTGATAGTGAAGGACAGGAAAGCCTGGCACACTGCAGTCCTTGGGGTCAAAAAGAGTCAGACACAACTTAGGGACTAAACAACAACAGGAAAGAAATTCACTCATTTGCAGTTTTGCTTTCCCTGATTTCAGTTACCTGGGTGTCAAAACCTTGTTCAAGAAATATTAAATGGAAAATCCCAGAAATAAATAATTTAGGTGCATTTAACTGTGGGCCATTCTGGGTAGTGGGATGAAATACCATACCATCCAGCTCCATCCCTCCAAGAACAGGTATCCTCCCTTTGTCTTGCTTATCCCACCCTCATTGACTTAGTTTTTGGGTTAGCTTCTCCTAAAAATCCCATTGGGTGTATTCAAGCAACCCTTATTTTGTTTAATAATGGCCTCAAATTATAGTACTGGTGATAGTGGCATTTCGGATATGCCAAAGGGAAGCCATAGGGTCCTTCCTTTAGGAGATGGTTTCTGACATTCTCTTTTCCCTTATACTATTGTAATAAAAAAGGACTTGTGAATTCTGAATTTTCTACAGGAAATGCTTATCCCAGTCTTCAGAGCAGTGGCAACTTCCCTGCAAATTGATTTTCACCCTAAGGGTGAATATATGTGTAGGACCCTGTAGATTATAAGAAGGAGAAGGTTGCAGGCTGACCTGGGTCTGGTGGGTGACCAGGTCTGTCTATGTTGTGCAAGTTCTGGGTCCCTATATTGGGGGTCAGGAGGTGAGAAGTACATGTTCATATTGTGGTGAATATAGTAAGCTCACAAAAGAAGTGAATAATCACAATATATATTCTTGACACATGGTTTCAAGACAAGAATTTATTGTCAGAAAGATGGAAGGCAACAAGTGAAGTTTGCCTTTGACACTATCTTCACATTGAATAACAATAAAGGAGGGTTCATAACAGTAGAAAGAGCCTAAAGTCAATGAAGTGTTCTTGATTTACAGCACTGGAGAAGGGCTCTCTAAGAAAAGGAGTCCAGAGCATCCCATCTGGGCTGTGAGTCAGCCTCCTCACCTGTGGCCAGTACAAATGAAGGGCCTGACAGGGAAAGTGCACACGCCATCATCGTACCTCCAAAGGAGGGTGTGCTTGGCAACATCCACAAAACTAATACTCCCACTGTCACAATCAAGGAACACTCCAACCCTGCCCAGAGGTCTCCCTATGTACAGAGGCATGGTGGGGGCTGTGGTCCAGAGTTGGTAATGATCATCCTGCTTCACACACACAAGGAGAAATTTGTCCCTATTGGACTCGTCCAGTATGCTGTCGTCCTTTCTTATCCAGGAATCCTTACAGATGCCTACAGCCCAGTCCCAAGAGCTGTCCACAAGCATCTCCCAGTACTGTTTGCCAGAGGTGAAGCTCTGGGCTCCCCATGCAGCAAAACACTTTGATGTTCCACCATCCAAAGACACATGGAGGCTGTCATGTTCATACATCAGATTTCTTGCATCATTGAACAGCCTGAGGTGCTGACTGCTTACATTCATTGCTGAATGAAAAATTGACTGTGTAGAGATAAGAAAATAAAGCAGTAAAAATCAATGGTAAAATCAAAAATTCTCTACCGGAGAAGATAATCTATCTAGAGTCTCACTGGAAATATATTTTAAGATTGGAAGGTCAGCTCTGATTAGAAAATATTGCATATAAATATTGCCAGCATATCTGCTAAGGAAGCAACTAATTAAAATGAAAAAAGCTTCCTACAGGTTCAGAGATTATAAATTAGAGGGAGGTCACAGTTACTTCTGGATGGGCATTTTCCATGACATCTAAAAACCTGAGTACCTACTCACTGATCACCTCCAAGACATGACAGTATATATCTTACCTCCACCAACACTGTGCAAGGAAAAAAGCATCATAGAATAGAGAACTGATGATCATTCTATCATCTCAGTTAAGTTAGAAAATGAACACTGAAGATGTGAAGCCTAAGGACAGCTTCTTTAAAGTGGTTTCTTTGTAAGAATTTTCTGACTTTGATCTGTAGTTCAAACCTGAGGCTTAGTCGTCCACTTTCTGCTAAGTCACCCTCCAGGATGAGGTTTATCATGAAGCTCATTGTGGCCTCATCAACCAACCATTTGCTTCCTTGTGATTCCTACATTTGATTTTTCAGGCTTATGCCTTTTGTCAGATTATGCCAATGGAAAAACACATCATACATTTAGTCACTAAAAAACTTTCAATGAAAAATATGTTTAAGACTTTCCTCATAGTACAGTGGATAAAACACTATCTGCCAATTTACCAGACTTTCCTAACCTGGGGAGATTCCACATGCCACAGAGCTCCTGAGCCCATACACCACAACTACTGAGCTTGTGCCCTAGAGCCTGGGACTGCAACTACTCAGCCTACACGTTGCAACTATTGAAGCCCAGCAGCCTAGGGCCTGTGCTCTGCAACAAGAGAAGCCAGTGCAAGTAGAAGGCCGAAGAAGATGGGCTCCACTCACCACAACTAGAGAAACCAACAAAGACCCAGTGCAGTAAAAAATAAATAAGTAAATATTTAAAAAATAACATGGATAGAAAAAGAAAAGGATATACTCCAAAAAAAAAAATGTTTTAAAAACTCTACCTGCACTTAAACTCTAAAATTGGAATATCCTATATTAATAACCAATTTTCTAGGATTCACTGAACTGACATTGTCATGATATTTCTAGGGATCAAAATTCACATGTTGGGAGCATGTGAATTTTTTCATTAATACATTGTTTTATGAAATTTAAAGATGATTCATGAGGCCTGAAACACATGAGTCCCTGTACCAGCCTGCCTGTATTCTGTAGAGGATTTTTGTGACTCTGTGACCACACATGTCTGTACCAGCCTATTTGCCTGCTGTTCTCCAGCACAAGGTGAAAGATGAATAGAGAAAGATTTTCCATGGACACCATCACAGAAGGACCCTGCAGGACAGACACAGCAGGGGTGACACTCACCCTGGAAGCGGTTGAGCCAGCCCATCAGCCCAGACATAGGTGGTGCAGGGAATTCTGGGAGCAGAGGCTGAGGCACGTGCAGCTGTGCTGACTCACTCCTGTAAGAGGGAGATGGGGTTAATCCTTCTGCTTCCCAGGGCTTCTTAAACACAGCCTTTACTATCGTAAAGCATCTTCCAGCTCAACATTCTTCATCCAAATCCTTTTTCCACCCCCATGGAATAGAACTGTGCCCTTTTTGGAAATTTATTGATATTCTCGGCATTCTTCTTGTCCTGGTTCTATCCCATTTCTCAGCATCACTTGCTTCTTTACCTAATGTCTGAAGCACTAGTCTTTGCACTTCTATGTGTCTGATTGCGGAATCTAAATCAGAAATAACTGGCCTTTTGGAAACTTGGTGCAGACACATGCACTCAAGCAATCTAGCATTATCTAGGTAAGTTATGTCATCACTTTGTTAAATGCTGCTTTATCTCTTTCCCAGCCCTCAGGTGCCCTCATCAGCATCTGAAAACTTACCATTTCACTTTGTCTTCCAATTCCTGCCAAGAAGAAAAATAAAAAAGACAATTTAGACTTCTTTATACATAGGCAACCAAGATTTGGGTTGGCAAAACTTCAGTAGAGTTCTAATCATCACCACCAGAAACAGTCTGAGAAATCTGTTTTCTTTTTCTTTGTTAAAAAAAAACAACAACAAAACTCTGGCACAACATATTGCATATGGACAGAATAGCATTTTTTGATGAGTTAACACAACAGGATGAAAGAGAAAGGACAAGATTGGTGACTATGCAGCTCTCTGAAAATTGATCTATCATAGGACTTTTCCCTGAAGGGTAATATGCTCCAAACCAAGGGCTAATGAAAACTGGGATGTCTCAACAGAAGTTGGAATATATATATGCACTTTCCCAAATTTCTCCTTTTGCACCTTTGAAGACCAAAAGTTTGAATGAGAGTATATAAGATGTTCCTTTCTGGTTTTAATAGAAGCAAACAACAAAATATTTTGAGAATGAAATATTCCCTGGGGAGCATACACACTGAGGAAACCAGAAGGGAAAGAGACACGTGTACCCCAATGTTCATCGCAGCACTGTTTATAATAGCCAGGACATGGACGCAACCTAGATGTCCATCAGCAGATGAATGGATAAGAAAGCTGTGGTACATATACACAATGGAGTATTACTCAGCCATTAAAAAGAATACATTTGAATCAGTTCTAATGAGGTGGATGAAACTGGAGCCTATTATACAGAGTGAAGTAAGCCAGAAAGAAAAATACCAATACAGCATACTAACGCATATATATGGAATTTAGAAATATGGTAACAATAACCCTATATGCGAGACAGCAAAAGAAACACAGATGTATAGAATGGTTTTTTGGACTCTGTGAGAGAGAGTGAGGGTGGGATGATTTGGGAGAATGGCACTGAAACATGTATATTATCATATGTGAAATGAATCTCCAGTCCAGGTTTGATGCATGATACAGGATGCTCAGGGCTGGTGCACTGGGATGACCCAGAGGGATGGTATAGGGAGGGAGGTGGGAGGGGTTTTAGGATGGGGAACACATGTACACCTGTGGTGGATTCATGTCGATGTATGGCAAAACCAATACAATATTGTAAAGTAAAAAAAAAAAAAAAAAGAAAAGAAAAGAAATATTCCCCAGGGAATGTCTAGAAAAGAATACTGTAAAACTTGCTCAATAATGATGTACATGAGTTGCAAATATACTTATGCTTTATATACTTTATCTATAATATTTCCAACTAGGAGAAACTCCCACCTTAGTTGCAGGAGATGAGTGTACCATGTCATAGGAGTCAAAGGTGTGGACTTCAGGTAATATATTTTCAATCTCATCCTCAGTTCTCACCTGGAGTAGCTCCATGTCTTGTTTAGAGCACATTTTTGTGAGCTCCTTGTGTATTACTCTGAGCTCTCTCTTCTTTCCAATCATTTCCTCTTGCCTTCTTGTGAGCTGCTTACATATGCTTTGGCCTTCACTTATGATACTGTCTACATAATAATCTGGAAGAAATGGCCATGTCATCTGGTAAGTTCTCCAAATCATGTCTCCACATTGATATACATAAAACTGTTGGGAGATGGATTTCAACAGCATTAGTTTGCTCTGATTCATGCTTTTGCCCATGAAGCTATATCCATACTAAATTCATCAACTTCCTCTTCTGGAAAACCATGTTCATTCCTCTTTCCTTCATTTATTTTACATTGTTTTTAACTAGATCAAAACCCAAACACACCCTTTCCTTAAATCACCTTCATCTAATTTATGAATTCCTGAAATTCTGGAAAAAATCTTTTCATGAATCATTACTTTCCTTTACTTCCTGTGAAATCTGAAAGAGCCCATGTAAGTAATTAAAATTTATGAGTGATTCCTATATCATATGCAATATCCTCATTTCAACTTTAATAAGTAAATTTGTATTTCATATAATGCCTCCTGGACTTCACAGCCTGACTGTTTCTCTTAGCAGCCATGTTACATTTTGCTCTCAGTGTTGGTATTCTTAGGAAATATATTCCTAATAATCTCATTGCCTGGGCTTAAACGGATATCCAGCCAAATAAGCCATTTAATTCTAGTGTCCTTTTCTATATGAATGGATTTTCACTCCCCTGTAACTTCACAGGCTCCTTCCCACATTGTTTGGAAGGTCATTCATCTTCATCTGTGGCATATTCCCTCCCAGTATCGATGGACTCTCTCACTCATCTGTCTTTCTCCTTGTTCTTTCCCCCATGAGGTTTTGTTTAACATCTCACATTTTCTTATTGTTGAATCAATATCACTCTCTAGCCAATGAGCTGTCACTTTTCACTTTGGCGGGCACACTATTAAAATTGCTGTTCAAGTTTGATTTGTATCATCTCGGCTTTTGTTCTAATCAGATTGAAGTACTTTGTGGTTCCCAATGAAAAGCCTTGTACTTTCTGAAATGTATTGGAGAAGGAAATGGCAAGCCACTCTAGTACTCTTGCCTGAAGAATTCCATGGAAGAGGAGCCTGGTAGTACACGGGGTCTACCCATAAAGGAGCCCCATAGTCCATGGGATCACAAAGAGTCAGATATGACTGAGCAACTAACATACTTCAGGAATGTATGACTGACAGAAATCTATGCCTGAAATAACCCATGGATGTTTAAACATCTACTTGAATTTCAGAACTGGAATTGGTCTTAAACTTATGAAATTTTCCCCAAGATCTTGAATCATGTATGTGGAACCTTCCACATCACTTCGTGTGTCTCCACCTTAGCACTTGCGGCACATGCTTCTAATGGGTTTTTTGTTTACAGTTACTGATCTAACTTTGTCACAGCTATGGATTCTAAAGAGCCAAAGAGACATGGAATTGTTGGTTGAAATGGGGGACAGAATATTTTTTTTCTGATGGCGTTCAACCCATTCTCTAATTTCATGGTACATGGTGATTTCAGCTCACATTATTAATGGGTAAGTTTCTAGCATGACTGCCTCAACCTGTTAAAAGGAAAAATACATTCTCTTACTTACTATCCAATGGTCAATCCCTTTGCCATTTTTCTTGAGATTTCTCTCAATTCCTTGGATCTTTTCCCATAATGATCTCATTTGGTTGGCTACCTTTTCCTATAAAAGAATTATGAAGTTTAGCATAAGAAAATGCAAATACATTGAGGTTTCAGAGCCCAAAGTTTTGCAGTGTACTGAGTGTCATTAGATACAGGTTCTTGAGAGAGACACTGAAGACCATGACAGGTCATCAGGTTTCCCTATTCTTCCCCACTAACGATCTGTTGTATGAAATTCTACACTGCAGAACCACACACCATTAGGTAATCATCTGTCTAGGTATGATTAATTTTCAGATAATGTGACTCCTTGTATCAGAATTTGGTCTAGTGATGCTTGTCACCTCCTAATTCTAACGTACTGGATCTTCCTTCTTTGTCCAGAATTAGGAAACCTGTATCCAAAGGACTGATGTTGAAGCTGTAACTCCAGTATTTTGGCCACTTGATGTGAAGAACTGACACATTTGAAAAGATCCTGATGTTGGGGAAGATTGAAGGCAGGAGGAGAAGGGGGTGACAGAGGATAAGATGGTTAGATGGCATCACCGACTCAATGGACATGAATTTGGGTAAACTCTGGGAGTTGGTGATGGACAGGGAGGCCTGGTGTGCTGTGGTTCATGGGGGTCACAAAGAGTCGGAAACGATTGAGTGACTGAACTGAACTGAACTGAATCCAATGGAAAATGCTTTTTGAACTTGAGGACATTAGAGCTGAAGATTCTCTCTTAAAATTAAGGTCCTAAAGTGCCTCTGATTCTCTGACTTCTCAAGTGGCTCAGTGGTAAAGAATCCCTCCTGCCAGTTCAGGAGATGCAGGAGACCCAGGTTCGATCCCTGGGTGGGAATATCCCCTGGAGAAGGAAATGGCAACCAGCTTCAGTATTCTTACCTGGGAAATTCCATGGACAGAGAAGCTTACCCCCATGATCTACAGCCCATGGGATCCCAAAAGAGTTGGACAGGGCTGAGCCACTGAGAGTGCACCATAGTGCCTTTAGCATAATAAAATGTCACCTAAATAATTTCAGTTAGCTTCATCAGCTAGCCATTGGATACAAGTTCCCCAAGTCAGATATACTGCTCTATTTTATTCACAGCTTTATTATTGCTAACTAGATCTGTATGTGGCACTCAGTAAAGAGAGGATTTAAGCATCATCATTTTAATCTCTTATGTGTACTGTCTGCTAACTTTCAAAGTGTCTCAGAGTTATCACTCACCCAGGATTCCTCAGCAGCCTCTTCAATGAAACGGTGTCTGTAAGTCTTGTGCGTCTGGCCTTGAGAGCAGACCAAATACAGCAAGATCTTGTCGGCTTCACAGAAGATCTTCTTTGTCTGCTTGTGGGTCCCACACAGGTGTTCCTCACACTTCAGGAATTGCCTGAGATTGGCTTTTCTGACAATGGACACCAGATTCTTCTGAAGAAAACTTGTTTTGAGGTTTGTCTGTCCTGATCATTGTCTTCACACTGGACAACTGGCGGGAACTTCGGCTTGTTCCCAGAAAAGACAAAGACAGGACCTACAGAAGCTGTGCCCACAGCCTATGGTGACTGGGTCTAGAAGGAAATTCAGGCAGATGAAGCAGGTGAGCTCCTTCTGGAAGGGTTCTGAGATTTCTGAGTCCATTTTCCTGAAGGAAAAAAATCAGGACTTTATTCCTCTTCTGCAAAGACACAAAGGAGCAAGCAAAATTAGACTGGGGGGGATGTGACTCAATTGTGCAACTGCATTGGGAACAGAGAGGATGCTTTGATGCAAACGGAAAACTGAAACAAAAAGACAGCTCTCAAGAGCTGTAGGAAGTCTTCAAAGCTATCAAACCCAAACTACCTACTTCTTGACCATTTCTCCCCTACCTAACAGAGAAGCTCAGTTTTGCTGAGGTCTTGTTTTTCTCTGTATAGCATGAGCTTCTGGAGTTGGATCTAAGTGATAGCTCTTTGTGGTGGGTCCTGGTTGCCCTAAACAATCAATCACAATGTTCTAGGTCAGTCATTGATTTATGCAAGATACTTGCCTACTTGTAGTTTCATTATTTCATCTAATTATCAGGCATTTTCCCTTAGATGCTATTTTATTATTTTTTTTTAATCTCAATCTGAATCCATATCCCCATTTTTTTCCAAATCACTTTCTGAATGCATTCAGTGTTGATAGGGAGGAGACAAATCTTGACAAATTAGATACTATTCTAACCAGAATTGACATATAAATATACTAATTAGTTGAAATTTTCTCCCTATCCTCACAAGCAAGTTAAAAAAGAGAGAGGATGTTTGTATCTTCCAATCATGAAAACTATTTTCAAGTACCCCTTTCATTTTGTAATCAGATTAATTTTCCATGTTATGGTAATAATGTTACCAAAAATAATTATGCTTTTAAAATTTTACTTTGTGAAAAATTGGGTCCCTGTGTCTATACTATTTAAGTAGAGAAGTGCCTCAACTGTCTCAAAGTTCTAAATGTTTAGCAGTGTCATTTTTCTGCCTGCTCAAACATTCCTTCAGTTCAGTCACTCAGTCGTGTCTGACTCTTTGCGACCCCATGGACTGCAGTACGCCAGACCTCCCTGTCCATCACCAACTTCTGGAGTCTACCCAAACCCATGTCCATCGAGTTGGTGATGCCATCCAACAACCTTATCCTCTGTCTCCCCCTTCTCCTCCTGCCCTCAATCTTTCCTAGCATTAGGGTATTTTCCAATGAGTCAGCTCTTCGCATCAGGTGGCCAAAGTATTGGAGCTTCAGCTTCAGCATCAGTCCTTCCAATGAACTGATCTCCTTTAGGATTCAGGACTGATCTCCTTTAGGATGGACTGGTTGGATCTCCTCACAGCCCAAGAAACTCTCAAGAGTCTTCTCCAACACCACAGTTCAAAAGCATCAGTTCTTCTGTGCTCAGCTTTCTTATATAGTCCAACTCTCACATCCATACATGACTAAAAATTTCAGTCAGAAAAAGTGTATTTCTGAAGGGCCAACTGGTACCTAATTTTAAAAATATTTTCTGCAAATCTTTGTATGCATCATCTACTTCTGTGAGAGTGAAAGTGTTAGTCACTCAGTTGTGTCTGACTTTTTGCAACCCCATGGATTATATCCCACCAGACTCTTCTGTCCATAGAATTCTTAAGGCAAGAATACAGGAATGGGTTGCCATTTCCTTCTCCAGGGAATTTTTCCAACCCAGGATTAGAACCCAGGTCTTCTGCACTGCAAGCATATTTTTTACCATCTGAGCCACCTGGGAAGCCCATCTACTTCTATAATGTAAAATATTATCTCTGCTGTATTTATAGACACACTCCACTTTTAGGGTAAATGATGATTAAGTACTACTTATAGAATCAAGTAATCTGAAGAAGAGAGAGAAGCCTGGCCTGCTGAAGCCCATATGGTCCTTAAAATGCATGAGGACAACTAAGAAAGAAATACAATCACAGAAGTAAAATGAATGCCCTTAACCATTCCACAGTGCATGTCAAGACAAGCTAATAAAACCAGAACAGAATAATTTCACTAAATTGGTAAAGAATGTTGTTTCATTTTAAAAACCCTCGTCTTACTGATAAATCAAAATTAGGAAATTTAGTTTGTTTTCCCTCAGAAGAGTCCCAGGAGCTGCTCTGTGGTGAACTGTGTCCTCATCTAAGGAGTTGTAGAAACAATAACAATTTATTTGGACATTACCTGAACAATAATATGAAGTTGGGTCAGGGATTAAGGGTTCCAAGTGTGGCCACCTCCAGATCCAGGTGAGCTCCCTCTCAGTTTTGGAAAAGACTGACTTTGGCTCCTGGAGTCTCCTTATATTGAGTCTCTGAATCCCACTCATTTGTTCATCAGTCTTCTGATGGTGTTAATGTGGATGATGAGATTTTCTGAAACAAGACAAGATTGTCTAACATCTTGGCTTATCTTCATAAACAATCTCCACAAACACCCTCTCATCAAGAGCTACTGATTGTACAATAGACCCAATCTCAAATATACTTTGATATGTGAGTTTCTGAATTTCAATAATTTTTATTTTTAACCAAAGAATTTGAAAAGATTATTTCAACACTATATAGTGAGGTTTGTTTAAACATATTCTATCATGGAAAAATAGTTTGATTTTATTGCTTGATTTTTAAATTTTAAAGGAACTCTTTAAGGTAGAAACTCTGTGGCCACCACTTCAGAATGGAAGTTTCTCTTGTCCTTCAACCTCACGCTATGGGTCAAGCCCCCCAGTGCCTCAGAGCAATGGCAGGATGGGGATGCTCTCTGCCTGGTGCTCTCCCAGCCAACTCCAGGGGAAAGGGTCAGTAGACAGAGACCCCAGCTCAGACATCATTTTAGGCCAATGTCATTAATAGGCTACTTTAGAACAAAATAGAAACAACAGCCACTACATTGAAAAAATTAGGATAAAAAATATTTTGAAATGATAGCCCATATCTTCATCTTTCTTTTCTGACATATTTCCCACTGAACAATCACATGGAGAATTCAGAGTTCTGGAAAGGGGTAGGAATCATGACCCCATCTTTAAGTTTTTCAAGACACATGTACCTTTTATACATATTTCAAGTGGCTGATGGTTCTTAGAGTTTATGAGTAAACTTTTTAAAATGACCTTGTATTGCAAAATCACAACCATTCTTTAATGGGAGGTGATTCTTGTTAACAGTAACCCCAGGGCCTTAATTTCCAAGTCTTAACCAAGTTTTTTTTACCACCCTCGTTTCCTAAATGAAGTATGGCAATGTAGGTAATTATGACAATAATACAACTTGCTGTAAATTAGTCATAAAGTTTTCTTACGGATGCTGACAGGAAAGCAATTTCATTTCTCTATGTTTCTGTATTTTACAAAATGATGGTAGACACAAGTGAGGTCACCAAACTCAGGTATAAGTTTTCCTCTTGCAGAAACACGGCACTGGATCTCCTCAGAAGAAGAGCTTGAAGACAGGACTCAGCCCAGAGCTCCCTGTAGAGGATGAAGTTGGTCTTGTCAGACCCTGTTTAATTAATAGTCTGTCCCTCAGGCAGCAGCTAGGAAGATAGATTAGTGTAAACTCTGTAGTTTAAAATTAGGATAATGATCTTACTTATTTCTGCAACCTCCATCATGGTAGCCCTTGGATTGCTTTAGTGCCTGAATGAATAATCACAGAAGATGAGTCCGTGTTATAACATAGCTGCTGCCCTCACTACCCTCTTTGTCCTCTAGCTCTCCCAAGTTGGCATGTCGTGAAGCCATCATGAGTCTATACACCAGAAAAGCTGTCAAATATAAAATTAAATCTACTTATTCTATTGTAAATGTGTGGTGAAGACCACCCACAGAGTAAATGTCTTAGATAGACATTTAGAACTCAATAAATTGATTGCATTATTACACTCTTGTGATTGAAAAGGTAAGAAAGTAAAATTTTGGGTTCTAAGCTTACTACTATCTCTGAGTTAGACAGATATCAGGGAATTTCTATTTTTCATTTTGCATCAGTTTTGTGAATGTTCCTTCATGTTTTTTATTTTCATATGGAACCAGTGGCTTTAGAATGTGAATTAAATCTATCATTTGAACATATGTAAGAGATCATGGGCTAAGCACTGAATATCATCACTTACATAACAGTTTAATGATACGTAGTACACTTTTAAAATGATAGTTCACATTTCAGAAATTTTGAGTGATTTTTTATTTATAATTTTCCTATTGAAAGTGCTACATAATAAATCCTTCTGTGCATCTATCCTTGTTTTTGATAATTCCTTGGAAAGATAGGTAGAGTGGATGTGGCTGGTTAAAAAGAATATGTGCATACAAGCTTCTGATAATTGCCACCAGACCGTCCTGATTCAGACTTAGATGGTTCCGCTCTGATTGGATGGATGAGGGATTGTGAGTAGGTTCCTTCAACTTTCAGGTGAATGAGAAGTATGGTGGGATGAACACAGGTTAAAACCAGGGACAGAAGGATTTCAGGCCTCCTGCCAGCTTCCCAGGACTCTTAGCCAGGACAGTACCGCCTGTGAGACATTTGTCTTTTTAAAGCTCTGGGAAAAATACGAGAAGAGTGTCCATATAAAACAGAGGATCTTGAGGATGGAGTTCTAGTGACCAGAGAGTCAGCAGGCAGGACAGTGAAAGCCTGCCCAGCAAGGTACAGGAGGATGGACCCCCAGGTGACATGAGAAACACTGGCCCATAGTCTTAGAAGGATGAAGCTCTTGTTCAGGAGAGTGGAAGCTCCACCAGATCTTTCTATCTGTCACCCCTGATTTTTCACATGAACTCTCCACACTCAGCAGCTCTACCAGCAGCCCCACTGTGGACTGCAGTCCATGTTTCTATGCTGGTTGCTACAGAGATGAGGAGCCAGAAGCAAACAGCTGGGCACATTGGCCTCCATGACAGCATACTTTCTGGGATTTGACAGGAATTGAATTAAATCTAAATATCAAGTTGGGAAGAACTGTCATCTTGACAATATCGAGTCCATATTGACAGTATTCCCGCCAGAGATGCTCAGAGGGCTCAAACAAACCTTGTGCACACCAGGACCCAGGGACCCCACAGAGACAAGACAGAACTGTGTTTGAGTGTCTCCTGTGGAGGTACGGGTCAGCAGTTGTCTGCGCAGGGGCACAGGCTCTGGGTGCAGCAGAACTGGATATGGCATAAGCCCTCTTGGAGGAGGTCACCCTTGGTTGCCAAAAGACCACGCCCACTTCCTTCCAGTGACAGGGTTATCAAACTTGTGGAAAGGTGCACATGATTAGCTTTTGGAAGAATTGAAAACACACCCTAACAATATTGACTGAAGTGAAACCTCTGAAACGTACTTAATCCAATTGCCACAATCCAATCTATAGTAAAATAGCTATATCCTAAATTCACATTTTTAACCCCTGGAAGTGTTGTTTTTAAAATAAATGAATATGCGTTTTACAGATTATGCTCCTGCTCAGTCACTTCAATCGTGTCCAACTCTTTGTGATCCCATGGACTGTAGCCCACCAGGCTCCTCTGTCCCTGGGATTCTCCAGGCAAGAATAGTGGAGTGGGTTGCCACGTCCTCCTCTAGGGGATCTTCCCAACCCAGGTATGGAACCCATGTCTCCTGAGGCTCCTGCAGTGCAGGCAGATTCTTTACCATTGAGCTATTGGGGAAGCCCTTAACAAAATATGTTTCAGTCCTAACCCATTACCACCCACTTGATCTATTGATTACTTGTTTGACTCTGCCTCTATTATTTCCTTGACTTTTTTTTTCCCCAGAAATAGGACTCATTCTCATTTCATTTTTCAATTCAGCTCAGTCAAGCGCCCCAATACCACTTACAGCACTGGCAGAAATAGCCCTCTATTGTTTGATGGATCTTGTTAACTTCATCTGAACTAGCATTCTCTGAAATTTTGTACTGTTCATTGGGTTCTCCAAGAATTTCTTCCCTCTGTGGTTTTTTTTTTTTTTTGTTTTTGGTAGCACACTAGTGCTTTTTTTCTTTCCATCTATAACTGCACACACAGTAGCTATCGGTGGTTCTTCTCTAAGTGTCTATCCCTTGTCCTAGTACCCTAGGTACTCATGCCCTCTCATTCTACTGTTCGATATATAAGCACAATTGAAATACTGATGCTATGTAGTAGACTAAATGATCACATCATAGTTGTATACCGCATGATTGACTGAAAGGAATCATGGTTTTTCTGAAAGAAATATGAGATTATCTGCTAAGTTTCATCAAATATCTCCAAAGGTTTTCTTTATCTTGGCTCGGTTTGCATCCTCTTCCTGCTCCATAAGACATTTTCCTGTTCAGTCAATGATTGGGCATGGAGCTTCACTCAGGAAGGACACCTGACATGAATATTAAAACACTCTCTTTCAACTAATGAGATGATCAGTCATCACAAATCTGCTCTTCTCATAAAGCCATGTCTAAAAAAGTGAAGCCTATTCTTAAGATGTTAATATTTTAAAATTTATCTATTGGTATATGGCTGTTCTGGGCCTTTGTTGCTATGCATGGGCTTTCTCTACTTACAGGGAGAGAGTCTACTCTGTGCTGTGGTGTAGGGGCTTCTCATTCCAGTGGCTTCTCTCGTTGCCACTTCTCTTGCTGCAGAGTACAGGATCTAGGCTCACGGCTTCAGCAGTTGCAGCACTCAGGCTCCGTTGTTGCGGTGCATGGGTTTGGTTGCTCTGTGGCACGTGGGATCTTCCCGGACCAGGATCGAATCCACGTCTTCTCCATTGGCAGGTGGATTCTTAACAACTGGACCACCAAGAAAGTCCCCAAATTAATCTTTAATACTGTTTCCTCTTGGAATTTGAAGATTAATAATAATATGTGTATCCCTGATATTGCTGTATTTTGTGTTCCTCTGGTCATACAACAATAAATATGTGTTCAGTAAAGCTTCAGTTTGTTTCTTGTTCTGCCCTAGGATTCCATCTCTCTTCTAGTAAAGATGACATCTCTCTCCATACACATAAACCCATCCCCATCACCAATAACTCTGAAAAAGAAAAGTAAGCATTTGCAATGTTTAGAAATTTTGTATGCTTATTTTCAACAAATGGCCTGGATGGCTTTTTCCAATAAACTACAAAGCAAACATAAAAAAAAAATAAATTTACAATTTCATATTTGATGTATGTTTTTTTTTGGGAAAGATCATAGTGTATTATCATGCAATTCCATTGTATAAGATATCCTGAGGTCTTTAGTGGGATATGAAATTCTGTTCATTGCCCAACTTCCCAACCCTCTCTCCCCACAAAAAAATTGTACTTCATTGTGAGAAATAACCTAACTGGACGCAGTGTTCACTTTGTAACAAGTTTCATTTTGACCTCACTGAAGGCTTCGAGATTTTAGCTCCAGTTACTGTATTTTCCTCACTTCTTTAGCTCCTCTCATTTCTGTTCACAAATCGGAATGCACTGTAATTCAAGGGAGAATTTAATCCACAAGAGGAGAGTTGCAAATATGCTCTCCCTGGACTTTGCTACCAACATTATTACTTATGTAAATTGAAAGGTGAGCTTGGACTACATCAGCTGACAGGTGGATATATGAAAATTTGAACACACCATGTGATTTGAATAAACTGTCTGCATAGAATACACAGAATTTTGTATTGGGCTGTACTGTATGTTCACCTACTTGGTATGAAGAGCAACATTATTTTTAGAGTCTAAATAAGTCAATAAATAAGTTGGGTGGAATAAATCTAGGAAATGCATGAAAACAACACTAGAGTCCTCTCTCCCATCCTCTTCCCTATAAAACATTAAAATAACAAAATCAAAGACTGTGATAATGATTATTTTGTATCCCTTAGATTGAGATAATGAGCACACCCACCACCTGCAAAACATCCTCCTGCCCATTTATAGTTTTTCTCACCAAACTTTCCCCACACAAGACTCCAAGTCACCCCAGTTCCGTCCCCAGGCATCACTGATCTGTATTCTGTTGTTATTGATTAGATGTGCTTTCTAGAACATTATATAAATAGAATCACACACTACACCCTCTTCTTTTTTAATCTCACTTTCTTTTGCTCTGAATGATTATTTTGAGATTCATCTTTTTGTAGTGTGTTTTAATATAAATGTCATGTCACGTATCACAAAGTAGTGCTTCAGTTTATGGATATACCACAATTCATGTATCCATTCACCTGTTTAGTAGATACTTGGGTTATTCCTATTTTACTGCCATCTTACTATGGTTTATTGATATTTTCTATAAAGCTGCTATGGGTCTTGTGCTGAAATCCTGGAGAAGAGAAGCTCTCTTTCTGTTGGGAGTGGTGGGCACATGGTCTCACCCTGTGGCAGTTGGTGCCGTCTTGCTCTCATGAAGCAGAGCCGCCTGAGTGAGGTGCGTGTGTGTTAAATCATTTCAGTCATGTCTGACATTTTGCAAGCCCATGGGCCTCACTAAGGAGACCTCAGAGATCAGGAGAGATGATTCCTGCTGACATCATTGAGCTCCAAGAACAGCCCTGCTGGAAGCTGTCTGCCTGTGGACTTAGTTACCACCTGCACCTAAAACCTCAGAAGTTGCAGATATTGGACAGGCTTACCAGGTGACTCAGTTGTAAAAAATCAACCTGCCAATGAAGAAGACATAGGAGACTCAGGTGTGATCCCTGGGCCAGGAAGACCCCCTGGAGGAGGAAATGCAACCCACTCCAGTGTTCTTGCCTGAAGAATCCCATGGTCAGAGACGTTGGGTTGCCACAGTCCATGAAGTTGCAAAGAGTCGGACATGATTCAGCATGCACCTAGTCACACAGATGTTGGTTATGGAGTCACTTGTGGAAGTGTGCAACTGTGAGAGAAGAAAAGATTACCTACGTGTCTGCCTTTGCATGTGTGTTTCCAAGAAGAGAAATCTTCACAGAGCTTTCCAGAGAAGGCTCAGCTCAGGAATTCACAACAGGAAGTCTTCTCAAACTGCAGTCCACCAGATGGGTGGTCTGAGGCCAGTCTTTGCTCATGGGTCTCCTCTCCATGTGGCCCAGAACTCACCCCACCACAGTCAGTTTAGTTGATCGGTCATGTCCTACTCTTTGCGACCCCATGGACTGCAGCACGCCAGGCCTGCCTGTCTGTCACCAACTCCTGAAGTTCACTCAAACTCATGTCCATTGAGTCAGTGATGCCATCCAACCCCTCTCATCTTCTGTCATCCCGCTCTCCTCCTGCCTTCAATCTTTTCCGGCATCAAGGTCTTTTCAAAGGAGTCAGTTCTTTGCATCAGGTGGCCAAGCTATTAGAGTTTCAGCTTCAGCATCAGTCCTTCCAATGAATACCCAGGACTGATTTCCTTTAGGATGGACTGGTTCGATCACCTCCCAGTCCAAGGGACTCTCAGGAATCTTCTCCAACAGCACAGTTCAAAAGCATCAATTCGTCGGCGCTCAGTTTTCTTTATAGTCCAACTCTCACATTGCCGGGGACCAGCCCCAGCTGATCCAGGGTATTCGAAGGGGAGACGGCATCGGCGACTATTTATATGCTAATTAGAGATATAGAGAACAATAGAATGAGGATAGCTCAGTAGGAAAATTCAGTGGAGAAAAGAAGCTGAGTAGCTTGGTTTACGCGGGAGACCAATAAAACTTCAAGACAAGAAGTTTGCACCACTTACGTAGGCCGCAGGCGCCCTCTCGAATAGCGGAAGGTGTCTCACCCTAGACACCTTCTCGAGTGGGTCTTAGAAGCCCAGGCATGATTAGTAAGCGTGGTGGGTTCCGCGCTCCAGATGGAGACTCAGCTGGAAGTTAAAAGAAAGAATGACATGGGGAGACCAAGCGTTGGTGAGCAAGGCCCATAGCTTTATTTTTAACAGGGGCTTTTATACCCTAAGTTACACATAGAGGATAATAGGGGATGCAAAGTCAGCAGTCTTTGATTCTTATCAAAAACCAAGGTTTCTTTCCTGCAAATTTATCGTATACAAATGGTTTAGGTGATTTACATCATCTTCTGGCCAGAAGGCCTACTAACATTTTATGACTCTTGACAAGGACTTATCAACAAAGACTTATTTTCTCTAAGAGTAATTATTTTAAGGTTTGGCACCATCTTCCAAAGATAAAATTGCATTCCTATAGGGCGGATGTGTAAT
Organism: Bos javanicus; assembly: GCF_032452875.1. Lineage (NCBI taxonomy): Eukaryota > Metazoa > Chordata > Mammalia > Artiodactyla > Bovidae > Bos > Bos javanicus. Next base: position 5,972,868 of record NC_083896.1, on the reverse strand, counting down.
GGGTTTACAACAAAGAAAGAATTTATTACCTTAAGGGTCTAAAGTTACTAACATCAAGGCCACTACTTATTTTTTACTATATACCAACTATTAATTAATACACATTCAAGGATACAATTCAGGGGATGTGAAAACTTGGCAACAAGCATTGACTCATCAATGAAATCCTTTACTAGTTTATTCTGACAGTTTTTAACTCTCTGAGAGGCTCTAAGCTATTTGAATATCTTAAGCTTCCTGTGCCTCTGGAGGCTAGGAGACTGTAAACAATCGTATGCATAGCTGCAGGAGTCCGGGTAAACTTGTCAGGCGAGTTAGAGAGCCATCTGAGGGGTTTGGATTTAAACACTCCTAATTGCCCAGGAACTTTATTAATTGGAGTTGTAAGTTAACTCTTTGACAGAGAGAGAGCGAGATGGTGGTAGGGGACAGCCCCCAGTAAAGTCAGAGGTGAGAGCACAAAGCAATAAAGTAGGCAGACTCTGGTTTTTTTGGGGAAAATGCTCGAGAATATCCGGGGGACTCCTGAGGCTCGATCCCGCCTTTGCGTATGCCGAGCCTCCTTCCTCATGACCTTTGTCATGAGTGGAATGCCTCACTGGCTCCCCGCATCACATCCATACATGACCACTGGAAAAACCATAGCCTTGACTAGATGGACCTTTGTAGGCAAATATCTCTGCTTTTCAATATGCCATCTGGATTGGTCATAACTTTTCTTCCAAGGAGCAGCGTCTTTTAATTTCTTGGTTGCAGTCACCATTTGCAGTGATTTTGGAGCCCCCCAAATAAAGTCTCTCACTGTTTCCACTGTTTCCTCATCTATCTGACATGAAGGGATAGGACCAGATGCCATGATCTTAGTTTCCCAAATGTTGAGTTTTAAGCCAACTTTTTCACTCTCCTCTTTCACTTTCATCAAGAGGCTCTTTAGTTCTTTTTCAGTTTCTGCCATAAGTATGGTGTCATCTGGGTATCTGAGGTTATTGATATTTCTCCCAGCAATCTTGATTCCAGCTTGTGCTTCATCCAGTCCAGCATTTCTCATTATGTTCTCTGAATATAAGTTAAATAAGCAGGGTGACAGTATACAGCCTTGACATACTACTTTGCCAATTTGGAACCAGTCTGTTGTTCCATGTCTAGTTCTAACTGTTGCTTCTTGACCTGCATACAGATTTCTCAGGAGGCAGGTCAGGTGGTCTGGTATTCCCATCTCTTGAAGAACTGTCTACAGTTTGTTGTGATCCTCACAGTCAAAGGCTTTAGCATTGTCAATAAAGAAAAAGTAGATGTTTTTCTGGAACTCTCTTGCTTTTTCAATGACCCAGTGCACGTTGGCACTTGGATCACCCCTCACATACTCACAAGTACTCATCATGGCCTTCTCACCTTTGGGCTCTGCCGAGATGGGCTCCACATCCTCCAGCTGACTCAGGGGATTGTGCACACGATGCTCCAGGTCTGAGCAGGTGTGCTGAGTGTGCATGGACCCAGAACTGTGTCCTCAGGGGTGGCCTGGGAGGGGTGGTGTGGAGAGAAGGCCTTCCCTCTTCACCTCTGGGCCCTGCTTCTGGAGAACCCTCAGTGGCCACCCTTACCAGGAGCTCGAGTTGGCCCTCACTGGCAGTGTGGCACCCTGACCTCGGCTCCTTGCTTCTCTAAGGTGGGACTCTGCAATGACAGTGACCAGCAGCCGGCCTGGCCTGGAGGTATCAGATCCTGGTGTGGTCATTATCTTATCCCTGCTTCTTCTGCCCACTTGACCATCTGCGCCCAGAGCAGGCCCACACCTGAGTCTGTGCAGATGCCCACCAGGTAGGAAGACATCTGTCTAGAGGGCTTGGGATAAACCTTGGAAGGAATAGTGCTGTCCTGGTTTTCCACATCTCATCCCACCAGCTCCAATCTGGGTGTGCATGTGACTGGCCCGCCAGGATTTTGACACCCCATCTGTCTGCTCTTGCTGGAGGCTCATCCTCCCTCCCAGTGAGCTCTGTAGGGGGCTTCTCTAGAAGAGGGAGCCTGGTTACCCAGATTCCAAGTTTGGGGGCTCTCTTGCCCAGGAACTGAGGTCATGTTCTGGGATCTGCTTGCCCTGGCTTCCCCCTTACTCAAAGCTCCCCCAGGGCATCTGTGAGCTGCTCACCGCTCTGTCCACCCCATGCCACGTCCATCACAGTGACTCCAACACAGCCTACCCCACAGTCCCTGGGAAGCCTGGGTGTGGCCAGGGCCCCAGCCTTGAGGAAGCGGCTGGGTTCAGACCTGGCTCCTCCTCCTCCTCCTCATATGACAGGAGGCAAGCCATGTGCATCTCAGCGTCTCCCCAGAACCCTACCTGCACAGTGGGCATCACTTTGACATCTGCTTCCTAGGGAAGCCATCAGGTGTATACACCTTTAAACACCTAGAGTGCCTGTAAAACCCATGGCTTGGTATCACATGGAACTCATGAACACACTTAGCAAAGGAAGGATGACATAAAAGGCTGACTTGGCACAGAATGCAGCTGAAACAGTTTTGGGTCCCCTCTGGGGTGTGGGGACAGTCACTCCCTTTTCTGCTTGTTTCCTAGATTCCCACCCCCCACCCCTCCACCACGGGAGAGTTGAAATTCAGTAAAATTCAGACATCTTCCCCTCTTGCATACAAACAACAAAAGAGGTGCTACGAACATATATATATATATATATATATATATATATATATATATATATTTATGTACTTGTATAGATATATACTTTAATTTTTCTTAGGTAAATAGTTAGGACTCAGATGAATAGATCATATATCTAACTTTTTAATAAATGACAACATAGCTGCACTATTTCATATTTCCAGTAGCAGAATATGTATTTAAGTTCCTTCATGTTTTTGACAATACTTAATAGGTACAGTTTTTAAAGTTTTAAAAGTTGTATATTATTTTGATTTACTTTGCATTTCCCTAATGATTAATGATGTTGAATAGCATTCATTATAAATATTCACCACCTATGTATCTTCTGTGGCGAATCATCTGATTGAATCTCATACTCATAATTTATTGGATTGTTTTATTATTCAAATTCCCACAACCAATGAAAGTTTCTGTTACTCCACATGCTTGCCAATATTTGAGATGTTTCCTACTCCTTCACATTTTATACGACAGTCAGCACTACTTAATAAACTTTTATTAAAAAAGAAATAGATTGAGACAAATAGCATGATATTCAGAGTTGAAAACAAATAAGCAAAAGAATCAGGACATCCCAGCTGTGTTTATACCCAAGGAAGGAGACTGGCGCTGGGAACACCTTAGTGCTGCTCGCCTGCCCCTGCAGCTGCATCTGGCCTGGGAGGTGTGGGCAACTATAGGGCTTCTCCTCTCGGTTTGTTCTGGTCAAAGAACTCCCCTGGGGCCTCGCCCAGGAAGAAGAGAGAGGGAGGTGTAGACGCACAAGTGGGTTTAGGTGCCTGCAGAGCTATGTAAGTGAGCTGGAGATGAGGTTGCAGTCACAAAAGTCCTAAGAATCCCTGATGGCTTCATGGTCCCACATCTTTTATTTTCCCACCAAATTTCGTCAGGGCACCTGCATATGGTCCCCACAGATCCAACTTCTTTCTGAAACTTGCACCACCTCCATCCCTCAACAATATCTTAAGGGATGTGGTCAGGACTCCTTGACACTGCCAGGGAGTTGTGGACAAGATTCCTGAGTTCCTTAAGAGCAGCCTGTTTACCCTCAGGAATATGGCTGTTCTCCCATCACAGCTCACATCCTCCTAACTCCCTACTCGGTCTCAACAGCTCCTGGCCAGACAGAACCTCAGGTCTTTCCCAGACAATCCTGGGATCTGGCATGCTGTGTAGACCTTAGGCATCCCTCGCAGAGCTGCTGGGGGCAGGGTGTCTGGAACAACTCCATGCCTGGTAAACTGCCCCACCCCTGCACCCCTCTTCCCCTCTCTCCACATTCTCGACCTGTGACCCTGGTCACAGGCAAGCACTGGAGAGTCCTTGTCCTCATGAGCCTTGATGAGCCTTGAACACCAGAGAAGCTGCGGCTGTAACAGTGGGCTTCTGGGCTCTGCCTCCTTCCTCGGCTGAAGAAGGCGGCGGTGAGTGCCCTGGCCTGGAGATCCCCAGTCTGAACACCTGTGGACTGGAGAAGGAGACATTGCTCCAGATATGGAGGGCTCCTAGGCTCTTCTCAGCCTGGAGAGAAGTAGAACCACACCCTCCACAGAGCCGCTGTGCTTCCAAGACACACAAGGAAGTCTTAGCTCTGGGAACAAGGGGCCCCTCCAGGCCAAGTAGGCCTCTGGTCATCTTCACCAACCCTGGTTTCTTCTGTAGCTCTTGGTGGTGGTTCAGTGGATTTTGTTGAAAATGACAGTCTTCTTGGGATCATTCATCACCCATGCAGTCTTTATCACACTTTCACAAACACAAAAAGAAATGCACAGAAAGAATGAAAGTTACTCACTCATGTCCAACTCTTTGCCACCCCATGGACTATACAGTCCATGGAATTCTCCGGGCCAGAATACTGGAGTAGGTAGCCTTTCCATTCTCCAGGGGATCTTCTCAGCCCAGGGATCGAACCCAGGTCTCCCACATTGCAGGTGGATTCTTTACCAGAGCAGCCACCAGGGAAGCCCAGGAATGATGAACTGAGTAGCCTATCCCTTCTCCAGGGATCTTCCCAACCCAGGAATCGAACTGGGATCTCCTGCACTTCAGGCAGGTTCTTTACCAGCTGAGCTACAGGGAAGCCCCCAGAAAGAATGTAGCGTTCCCTTTAATCCTGGAGCTGGGATGGACTAGGGAAGCAGCCTCTGCTCCATGAAAGGTTTAAGCTCAGACCCGTCCCTCATGACTTTCGGGTGTTGGGATCTCTCCACTCACATGGGCCCTGTCCCAGTGACCAAAGTTCTCCACCATGCTAGCCCTGGAGGAACAGGGGAGGACTCATCCTCTATACCACGCCACTCACACCCAATACAGAACCCAGCTGCCCCCAGCAGCCCCTCACCCTCAGGGTCTTGTCACTGGTTCTAATGAATTCTCAGGATCAAATCTTATGGCTTTGGTTTCCTCCCTCCATCCTTTGAAGCTGGCTGGCTTAACTGAGTCATTTTCCAAAAATTAGTAGATAACTGGAAATACCTTGTGGTCCCAGACATATCTGGTCCTTTGTATCACATATTCACCAGAAAAGTATCAAAGCCTAGTAGAGCTGGCTGTGTGGTCTACAATTAGGAATAAGAAAGCCTGGGCCCTCAGGGGAGGTTTTACACATGTATATATATATATGCATATATATATATTTTTTTTTAATATACTTTTTTTTCTGTAATGATTTCTTAGAAAAGTTTGCTATTGTCAAGCCAGGAAAAATGACTTACAGATGGTTCCTTAGAGGGAGTGACCTCAGGGACTAGAGATGATGTGTGAAAGAGAGGAATATGAAACTGCAGAACTGACCTTCAGGAACAGCTGGAGGTGGCCCCGCAGGTGGTGGAGAAGGATCTGGGGAGACAGGGCTGTGGGGCTGCGGGTTTCTGGGGCTGAGGAGCAGAGAGGGCCTCTCGGAGCCACGTTCTCCCGAGATGGGAGGACAAGGCGCAGTCCTCATGGAGGTCTGGCCCAAGGGCTCTGCTAGGGACTGTCTCTCTAGAGCCACTTCATGAACAGTCTTACCAGTTCTATTATATCTGAAAAGTTACTTTCTTCTCTCTGAATTCTTCCTAAATATTAAGTGAGAAATGTGCTCCTTTAATGGTATTTACATGCAGTTAGTCTTCCTGGACTTTTATAAGGGTGAACATGGGTCAAGATAGCTTTCTTCACTTCATCAGTCTACAGTTCTCCGTTATGTTCATAAGGTGTTCAATAATGTGATCTCTTCACGTGTGCCATCTCCTGCTTCTCTTTCCATTTCTTTCCCTGAGACATTCTTTTTCTCTGCTCCCACTGCCTCAGTCTTTCTCCCTACAAATTTTATTGCCAGTACTTTTTTCTCAGTACAGAGCTTGGCCCTGGAAGAGAGTTTTAGTTGATTATGTCTGAGACTTGCAGGAACCAGATGGTACCAGTCACTTCACATGTTGTTGTGGACTCCTGGCCTGTTTCAGTCTCCACTCAGCCTACTCAGGTACATCAGTTTTTCTTAAAGTGACCTGCCAACGTTTCAACATATTTCTATTGATAACTTTTGGGGTTTTAAAATTGATCAGATATCTTGTTTCTTCCTTTTGCTTCATCTAAACAGATTCTGATGGGGTTTCCAAGGTTGCTCAGTGGTTAAGGAATCTGCCTGCCAATGCAAGGAGATGCAGGAGATGTCGGTTTGATCCCTTGGTTGGGAAGATCCCCTGGAGGAGGAAATGGTAACCCACTTCAGTATTCCTGCCTGGAGAATCCCATGGACAGAGGAGCCAGGAAAGATACAGTCCACAGAATCATAAAGAGTTAGACATGACTGAGTGACTGAGCACAGGCACACAAACAGATTCTGCTACCCCCATGGAACTTAGATATCCCTGATTAATCTCCACTAGCTCATATTTTGGGACTTTCAACCAGTTTTGTTGTAGAAAGTGTTCAGGAGTTTTGATTTCTTCTTTTTTTTTTTTTTAATTCTGTTTATTTGGCCATGCTGGGTCTTCGTTGCTGCAGGCTTTTCTCCAGTTGCAGTGAGAGGGGCTCTTCTTTAGTTGCTGTGTGAGGGCTTCTAATTGTGGTGGCTTTTCTTGTTGCTGACCATGGCTGAAGGACATGTGGGCTTCAGCAGTTGTGGTTCCCGGGCGATAGAGCACAGGCTCAGTGGCTGTACCTCAGGGGCTTAGCTGCTCTTGGACACATGAGACCCTCCTGGATCCGGATCAATTGCATATCTCCTGCACTGGTGGGCAGATTCTTTACTACGGAGGTAACAGGGAAGCCCAGGAGTTTGAGTTTGGATCTTAGTTTTTCTTCTGTTTTATTTAGAATTTTGGAAATAGTCTTAAGATACATTGTACTACTTACATATTGCCAGAATTCCAAAGTATAATTTTGAGAAATGCATTATACAAATAAACAAAAAATGACTCCTATCTGAATTGTCCTGTTTCTGTAGTTTCCATAAGCTGTATATAAGAGAGAACGAGCACAGAGGAGTTGTTCCAGAGACAGAGTCCTTCAAGGCACATTCTCTGCTTTACTCTGAATATTTGAGCAGACTCTGCTCTCTCTGGATGTCACTTCCACCACTCTTTTTCCTGAGGCTGTGTGTTGTCGCTTCAGTCGTGTCCAACTCTGTGTGACCCCATGGACTGTAGCCCGCTAGGCTCCTCTGTCCATGGGATTCTCCAGGTAAGAACACTGGAGTGGGTTGCCATGCCCTCCTCCAGGGGATCTTCAACCTGCGTCTCTTATGTCTCGTGCCTTGACAGGCTGGTTCTTCACCACTAGGGCCACCTGGGAAGCCCCAATCCTTTTCTACTTTATCCCTATTTATTCAAGGACAAATTTGGGGATAATTTCCTGTCAGAAGAGTTTTCATTTCAAAAAGTGTCCTGCACTTCTATCAATTTCCACTGCACCACAGAACTGAACGGAACTAAAGGCATGAGACTGGAGTGCACATGAATAGGATCAGTTCAGTTCAGTTCAGTTCAGTCACTTAGTCGTGTTCGACTCTTTGCGACCCCATGAATCGCAGCACGCCAGGCCTCCCTGTCCATCACCAACTCCCGGAGTTCACTGAGACTCAGGTCCATCGAGTCAGCAATGCCATCCAGCCATCTCATCCTCTGTCGTCCCCTTCTCCTCCTGCTCCCAATCCCTCCCAGCATCAGAGTCTTTTCCAGTGACTCAACTCTTTGCATGAGGTGGCCAAAGTACTGGAGCTTCAGCTTTAGCATCATTCCTTCCAAAGAAATCCCAGGGTTGATCTCCTTCAGAATGGACTGGTTGGATCTCCTTGCAGTCCAAGGGACTCTCAAGAGTCTTCTCCAACACCACAATTCAAAAGCATCAATTCTTTGGCACTCAGCCTTCTTCACAGTCCAACTCTCACATCCATACATGACCACAGGAAAAACCATAGCCTTGACTAGACGGATCTTTGTTGGCAAAGTAATGTCTCTGCTTTTGAATATGCTATCTAGGTTGGTCATAACTTTCCTTCCAAGGAGTAAGCATCTTTTATTTCATGGCTGAGTAAGTGTCTTTTAATTTCATGGCTGCAGTCACAATCTGCAGTGATTTTGGAGCCCCCAAAAATAAAGTCTGACACTGTTTCCACCATTTCCCCATCTATTTCTCATGAAGTAATGGGACCAGATGCCATCATCTTTGTTTTCTGAATGTTGAGTTTTAAGCCAACTTTTTCACTCTCCACTTTCACTTTAATCAAGAGGCTTTTGAGTTCCTCTTCACTTTCTGCCATAAGGGTGGTGTTATCAGCATATCTGAGGTTATTGATATTTTCCTGGCAGTCTTGATTCCAGCTTGTGTTTCTTCCAGTCCAGTGTTTCTCATGATGTACTCTGCATATAAGTTAAATAAGCAGAGTGACAATATACAGCCTTGACGTACTCCTTTTCCTATTTGGAACCAGTCCATTGTTCTATGTCCAGTTCTAACTGTTGCTTCTTGACCTGCATACACATTTCTCAGGAGGCAGGTAAAGTGGTCTGGTTTTCTCATCTCTTTAAGAATTTTTCACATTTTTTTTGTGATTCACACAGTCAAACATTTTAGCATAGTTAATGAAGCAGAACTAATATTATTCTTTTAAAATAATAGATTTTATTAATATTCTCAAACAACTGATTCCACATTAAAACCAAACCAAAACACTGCAAGACAGTTCACAATACTGACTAATGTAAAATTAAATATAGAAATTCCTTGACATCTCTCAAGCTCACAGAGAGTAAGCTTAGAAGCCAAAAGTGTAGTAACATGATCATTTTATTGAGTTTCAGAATGTATATCTAGAACATTTACTTTGTGGGTGGTCTTGCATAATAAACTTACAATGAAGCAAGTGGATTTACTTTTGTATTTGATAAGTTTTGTGGCACAGAACCTCACAATGGCTCTGTGACATGCCGGGCGGGAAGGGCTAGACAACAAAGGGGGAAGTGAGAGTAGCAGCCGTATTGCAGCATGCACACACCTTCTGTGATTATTGACTCAGGCACTGCACTAAGCTAAGGCTATCATGAGGGAAGTTTGCATGTAAGAATCTTACCCTGAGTTTAAACTAGAGAGCTTACACTAATTCATCTTCTCACGGTTGCTTGAAGGGCAAACTTTTAATAAACACACACTTACAGGCCCAGTGTCATCCTCTACAGTGAGCTCCGGGCTAGTCCCATCTTCAAGCTCTTCCTCTGAGGTGATCTAGTGCACCAGTTTCTCCATAAGAGGAAACATTATAGTTGGATCTGGTGATCTCATTTTTGTCATTATTTTGTAAAATACAGAAACATAGAGAAATAAAGTCACTGTCATGCCAGCATTCCTAAAAAGACTTCATGACTATGACAAATCATACTATTGTAGTAATTATCGTATATTGGCATATTTCACTTAGGAAAGGAGAGTGCTAAGGAAATTGGTTAAGACTTGGAATATAAATCCCTTGGGGTTGTTGTTAACAAGAACCTGCCCCAGCAAAGAATGGTTGTGCTTTGCAACTTGCTGTCATTTGAAAAAGCTTGTTTATAAGCACTTAGGAGCATCAGCCACTTGAAATGTACACAAACGGCACATATGTCTTAAAAGACTTAAAGACAGGGTCAAGATTCCCACTCCTTTCAAAAACTCTGCATTCTCAAACTGATTGTTCAGTGGAAAATATGTCAGGGAAGAAAGGTAAGGATATGTGTGATTTCCTCAAAATATTTTTTGGCTTAATTTTTCCAAAGTGGTCACTGTTGTTTCTGTTTTGTTTGAGAGTAACCTATTCATGTTGGAGAAGGAAATGGCAACCCACTCCAATGTTCTTGCCTGGAGAATCCCAGGGGCGGGGGAGCCTGGTTGGCTGCCGTCTATGGGGTCACACAGAATCGGACACAACTGAAGCGACTTAGCAGCAGCAGCAGCAGCAATCTATTGATGAAATTGACCCAAAGGGGTGTCTGAGCTGGGGCCTTTCTCTACTGTCTCCCATGAGCTGGGTGGGAAGCACCAGGCAGAGAATTTCCTGGCCTGTTGTTGCTGGGGGGCACTGAGGGGCTTGATCTCTGTGAGGATATGGGGCAGATAAATTTCCTTCTAGACTGGTGACCACAGGAGTTCTTACATTGAAGTGCTTTTTTACAATTTAAAATTCAATGAATCAATACAATAAAGCTCTTCTTCCATGACAGAACATATTTAATAAAACCTTAGAAAATAAATTTCCAAGTTTTTCAAGACATTTGCTAAACTCTATAGAGATGAAAGAATTTTTCCAACTTGTTTAGTAAATTAAAAATAAAAATTAATGCCATTCAGAGAGTCACAGGTTGGGTTCGTGGTACAATCAGTGACTCTTGAGGAGAGGATATTGGCAGATATGTTTATGAAGATAAGCCAATTTGTTAAAGCAGTCTTGCCTTGTTTTAGGAAATCTAATCATCCATATTAACCCCATTGGAAGACTGGTGAAACGTAATCACTTGAACAAATGGGTGGGGTTCAGAGACACAATATAAGGAGACTCCAGGAGGCAAAGTCAGTCTTCTCCAGAACTGAGAGGGAGTGTTTGGAGTTCACCTGCATCTTGAGACTTCTGAAAGTCACACTTGGAACTCTTGACCCCTGAGCCAACTTCATATTATTCTCCAGGGTAGACTGTTTCTACAACTCCTTAGGTGAGTACACAGTTCACCACAGAGCAGCTTCTGGGACTCTTCTGAGGGAAAACAAACTAAATTTCCTAATTTTAATTTATCGGTAAAATGAGATTTTTTTCAGTGTAACAGCCCTGTTTACCAACTTAGTGAAATAATCCTGTTCCGGTTTTGTTAGCTTGTCTTGACATGCACTGTGGAATGATTAGGGGGATTCATTTTACTTCTGTGATTGTGTTTCTTTCTTAGTTGTCCCCATGCATTTTAAGGACTCAGAAAGTGGCTGACTGATATGTTTTGTGTTTGATGTAGCTTCTAAAAATATTTCTTGAGACTATTCGATTCAATATGTAGCACCTATCATCACTTACCCGAAAAGTGAAATGTGTCTGCATATACCAGAAAGAATACTCTACACTAGAGCTAGATAATGCACACAATGAGCAGCTTAAAATATTGCTAAAGTGAGGTAACTATCATCCCTCCCAAAATAAACATTTTTGACTAAAATCTTAAAGAAGCTAGGGAATGATTGAGCAGTCAGAAAAGTGACACTACTGAGCATACAGAGATGAGAAACTTAAGATACTTCTATGCTTAACAAGCACAGGCAAAAGGACCTAATTTTTTTACAATGTAAAATTTAAATCACATGAATTTTTTTGATGATGACTATTTCTATAACATGTAAAATGCATCGGGTGAGTATGGATAGAAAGAAAAATTCAACCACTTAGTATATTCATGTAAATAAACTCTGGTTGGAATAAGTTACAATTTGCCAACATTTAATTTCCTCTTTATTGACTCTGAGTGTACTCAAAGTGCTTTACAAAGAAAAAAATATTTTTGGAAAAAAATGCAGATTGAGATAAAAAAAAGCACATCTAAAGAAAATGCATGATAATTACATGAAATAATACAAATACAAGCTTAATCAACTATCTCACACCAAATCAGTGACTGGCATAGAGAATAGTGACTGTTTGCAGAAATTAGGACCCACCACATAGAGCTGTCAATTAGGTCAAGCTCCTGAAGTCATGCTATCTAGAGGAAAACAAGACCTCATCAAAACCGAGCTTCTCCAGTAGGTAGAGGGGAAAGAGTTCAGAAGATAGTGTTGGTTAGGCCACTGAGAAAATTGTCTGCAGCTCTTGAAAGTTGTGTTTCTGTTTTCCATTTGTATCCAATGAAAAATCCAGATTCTTCTGCTCCTAAAGCAGTGTATTATTTAGTCACAACCCAAGTCTAATTTTGTTTGTTCCTTTTTTGGCTTGGGGAAAGAGGAATAAACTCCTGATGTTCTTCCCTCAGGAAAATGGACTCAGAAATCCCAGAAGCCTTCCAGAAGGAGCTCACCTGCCTCGTCTGTCTGAATTTCCTTCTAGACCCAGTCACCATAGGCTGTGGACACAGCTTCTGTAGATCCTGTCTTTGTCTTTTCTGGGAACAAGCCAAAGTCCCTGCCAGTTGTCCAGTGTGCAGACAACGATCAGAACAGACAAGCTTCAAAACCAGTTTTCTTCTGAAGAATCTGGTGTCCACTGTCAGAAAAGCCAATCTCAGGCAATTCCTGAAGTGTGAGGAACACCTGTGTGCGACCCACAAGCAGACAAAGAAGATCTTCTGTGAAGCCGACAAGAGCTTGCTCTGTTTGGTCTGCTCTCAAGGTCAGGAGCACAAGACTCACAGACATTGTCTCGCTGAAGAGGCTGTTGAGGAATCCTGGGTGAGTGATGCCTCTGAGAGCACTTAGGAAGCTTGAGGATGGTACACCTAAGAGAGTAAAATGATGATGCTTAAACCCTCTTTTTACTGAGTTGGTAAAGAATCCACCTGCAATGCAGGAGACCCCAGTTTGATTTTGGGTTGGGAAGGTCCCATGGAGAAGTGATAGGCTACCCACTCCAGTATTCTTGGGCTTTCCTTGTGGCTCAGCTGGTAAAGAATCCACCTGCAGTGCTGGAGACCTGGATTTGATCCCTGGGTTGGGAAGATCCCTTGGAGAAGGGAAAGGCTACCCACTCCAGTATTCTGGCCTAGAGAATTCCACGGACTATACAGTCCATGGGGTCACAAAGAGCTGGACACGACTGAGCAACTTTCACTTTTACTGAGTGCCACGTACAGATCTAGTTAACAATAATAAAGCAGTGAAGAATATAGAGCAGTATCCCTGCTTTATGGAACTTGTATCCAATGGCTGGCTGATGAAGCTAACTGAAATTACTTGGGTGATATATTATTATGCTATTGACACTGTTGGGCCTTAATTTTAAGAAAGAAACTGTAAAATCTACAAGTGCAAAAATACTTTTAATTTAATATAGGTTTTCTAATCCTGGACAAGAAGGAAGATGCACTACATTGGATTTTACAGAAGATAAACATAACTATATCCAAATTTTGATATAAGTGGCCACAGCAGCTGAAAATTAGTCATATCTTAGGCAGATAATTCCGTAATGATGTGTGGATTTTTAGTGTAGAATTTCATACAACAGATCATGAGTGAGGAAAAACAGGGACACCTGATGACCTGTCGTGGTCTGTTAGTGTCTCCCTCAAGAACCTTTATCTAATAATCATCAGCACCCCAATCTTTGGGCTCTGAAACTCCAAAGTATTTGCTTTTCTTGTACTAAAATTCATAATTCTTTTACAGGAAAAGTTGGCAAAGCAAATGACATCTTTATGGGAAAAGATTCAAGAAACTGAAAGAAATCTCAAGAAAAGTAGCAGAGGAACTGACCCTTGGATGGTAAGTAGAAGAACATATTTCTCTGAGAAAACAGATTGAGGCAGACAGTGAGAAACTTACCATTAATAAAGTGAGCTGAATTCAGAGAGTGAGTTGAATGAACACCATCAGAAAAAACCTTCTAAGCACCATTCAACCAACATTTTCATGCCTCTCAAGCTCTTTAGGATCCAGTGGATCAATAACTAAAACAAAAGACCCATTAGAAGAAAGTTCTAAGGTGGAGGTTTATGGTGTGATGTGGATGATTACATAGACGTGATTTAGGATCTCAAGGAAAATTTCTCAAACTTAAGATCAATTCCAGTTTTGAAGTTCAAGTAAATGTTTAAAAATTCATGGGTTATTTCAGGCACAGATTTCTGTCAGTCATACATTCCAGAAAGTAAAAGGCATGTCATTGGGAACCACAAAGTACTTCAATCTGATTAGTACATGAGCCCAGGTGATACAAAGCAAACACAAACAGCACTTTAAAGAGTGTGCCCATCACGGTGAAGAGTGATTGCTCTCTAGCTAGACAGTGAAATTGGTTCAAGTTGGAGAAAATGTAACATGTTAAACAACTCAAGGGGAAAGGAACAAGGAGAAAGAGTTGGAGCATGAGAGAGTGAATCATTCAATACCAGGAGAAATATGAAATGGAATGAAGAGAAATGATCTTCCAAACAATATGGGAAGAAGCTTGTGAACTTATGGGGAGGAAGAAAACTGATTCATAGAGAAAAGAACACTAGAAAGAAATGATTGAGGCTGGAAAACTGTTCAAGGACAGGCAATAATTTTTAGAAAGATGTTTCCTGAGATTACCAACACTGAAAGTATTATGTAGCATGGCACTAAGAGAGAAAGCCAGGAGATGCTAGGTGAAACACAAGCTTATGTATTAGCATTGAAATGAGGATATTGCATATGACAGATGAATCACCCATAAATTTCAATTGCTTACATGGGCTCTTTCGCATTTAACAGGAGGCATATGAAAGAAATGATTCATGAAAAGATTTTCTCCAAGTGTTTCAGGAACTCCTGAATTAGATGAAAGTTGTTTGAAGAAAGGGTAGGTTTGGTTTCTGATCAATTAAAAAGAATGAAAACAAGGTGAAGGAAAGAAGAATGAACTTCGCTTCTGAGATGAGGGAGAGCATTCATTTAGGATGGATATAGCTTCTTGGGAGAGAACATGAATCATAGCAAACTAAATGATGTTGAAATTCATCTCTCAACAGTTTTATGTGTATCGACATGGAGACATGATTAGGAGAACTTATCAGATGGCACCCCCATTTCTCCCAGAGGAAGAAGATTACTATGTAGAGAGTATTGTAAAAGAAGGCCAAAACATATACAATCAACTCAGAAGAAGGCAAGAGGAAATAATCAGAAAGAAGAGAGAGCTCCGAGAAATACACAAGGAGCTCATTCAAATGTGCTCTAAACCAGACATGGAGCTGCTCCAGGTAAGAACTGAGGATGTGTTTGAAAATACATTACCTGACGTTCACACCTTTGACTTCCCTAACATGGTATATTTCTTCATCCCCTGCGACTAAGGTGGGATTCTCTCCTACTTGGAAATATTATAGATAAAGTGCAACTCATGCAAATTATGCCTGAGCAAGCTTTATAGCATTCTGATCCTAGATATTCCCCAGGAAATATTCCCTTTTCAAAATCTCCTTTTGTAACTTGCTTCTATTAAAACCAGAAAGGAACAGCTTATGTACTGATTCCATTTTTTGGTCTTCAAATGTGCAATGGGAGACATTTGGACAAAGCTCATATATGTATATACAAACACACATATACATGTATGTGTGTGTATATATGTGTGTGTGTGTGTGTATGTATATTTCCATTTCCTGTTGAGATACACCAGGTTTCATTAGACATTAGTTTGGAGTTTATTACACTTTGGGTAAAAGCCCTAGGAAAGATCAATATGCAGAGAGCAGAGGGTGAATCATCAGTACTCTTGTCCTTTCTCTGTTTCACCTTTCGTTTTATTAACTCCTCAAGAAATACATTCTATCCATATAAAATATGTTGTCCCGGAGGGTTTTTTTTTTTTTTTTCAGAAAGAAAAGGAAAACAGATTTCTCAGACTTTCTGGTGGTGGTGATTAAAACTCTACTGAAGTTTTGCAAACCCAAATCCTGGTTGCCTGTATATAAGATCTAACTTGTCTTTTTTTTTTTTTTTCTTGACAGGAATTGGAAGACAAACTGAAATGGTAAGCTTTTCGATACTGAAGAGGGCACCTGGGGGCTCTGAAAGAGATACAGCAGCACTTAACAAAGTGATGACGTAACTTACCTAGATAATGCTAGATTGCTTGTGTACATGTGTCTGCACCTGTTTTGCTGAGTATGATTTCTTGCTCAAAAGGAAGTTAGCCTTTTTGCTACTGTGGCAGAGGGAGGTATTATCCAGCTCAGTGCAAAAATTTCTTAAAGGTCAGTAATTTCTGATTTAGATTTCAAAATCACCAGCACCTAGAGGTGCAAAGACTAGTTTTCCCCAAGTTTGAGGTTAGAGAGGCAATTACCTCTGAGAAATGGGCTGGAATCAGGGCAAGAAGAAGAGTGAGAATAAATTTCCAAAAACAGCTCAATTCTATCCCATGAGGGTGGAAAAGGGATTTAGATGAAGAATGTTGAGCTGAAGAATGCTGTCTTATTGTAAAGGCTGTGTTTAAGAAGCCCTGGGCAGCAGAAGGATGAACCCCATCTTTCTCTTACAGGAGTGAGTCAGCACAGCTGCACGTGCCTCAGCCTCTGCTCCCAGAACTCCCTGCGCGCCCCATGTCTGGGCTGATGGAGTGGCTCAACCACTTCCGAGGTGAGTGTCACCCCATTGGGGGTGTCTGCCCTGCAGGGTCCTTCAGTGATGGTGTCCACAGAGTCTTTTCCTGCTTAGCTTTCACCTTGTGCAGGGGAACAGCCTGCAGATAGACAGGTGAAGACATATACGGTCACAGAGTCACTAAAATCCTTACAGAATACATGCAGGCTGGTGCAGATACTGATTTGATTCAGGCCTCATCAAATATTTTTAAATTTCATAAAATTTTGTATAATGAAAAAAGTAACATGCTCCCAAAATGGCTTCTTGAGCCCTAGAAATATCATGACATACAATGTCAGCTGTTCACTGACTTCTAGAAAACTGGTAATTAAAACAGGATATTAAATTTCAGAGTTTAAGTGCAGTTAGAGTTTTAAAATATTTTTTAAGAATACATTTTCTTCTCTTTTTTATTTATATTATTTTAGAAATATTTCTCTCTTTCTTTAGTTTTAACCACACTGGGTCTTTGTTGCTTTGCACGGGTTTCTCTTGCTGTGGGGAGCCAGGTTACTCTTCACTTCAGTGGTTGCCTTCTCATTGCAGTGGCTTCTCTTGCTGCAGAGCACAAGAGACTCTTGATGAGTGAGCTTCAGTAATTGTAGCATGTGGGCTCAGTAGTGGTGGATCCTGGGCTCAAGAGCACGGGCTCAGTAGTCATAATCCACAGGTTCAGTTGCTCCACAACATGTGGACTCTTCCCAGATTAGGAATGTCCCCTAAATTTGCAGGAAGCATCTTCTCCACTGTGCCACCAGGGAAGTCCTAAAAACATTTTGGCTTAAAAAGTTCTTAGGAATTGAAGGCATAAAGTGATTTTTCCATTCACATAATTTTACAAAATATATAAGCCTCAAAAATCAAATGCAGAAATCACAAGTAAGCAAATGGTTGGATGATGAAGCCACAATAAACACCATGATAAACTTCACCCTGGAGGGTGACTTAGCAGGAAGTGGAAGACTAGGCTTCAGTTTGGAACCACAGATCAAAGACAGAAAAGCCCTACAAATAAACTACTTTGAAGAACCCATCCTTAGGTTGTACTTCTTCAGTGTCCATTTGCTAACTTAACTGAATGGTAGAGTGATCACCAATTGTCCATTCTACAATTCAGCTTTTTTCCTTGCACAGTGGTGGTGAAGGTGGGGATAAGATATGCTGTCATGGTCTTGGAGGTGATCGATGTCCAGGAGTCCAATCCTTTAGATGTAATAAATATACAATACACCCAGCCAGAAGTCAGCTTGACCTCCCTCTAACTTATAATCTCTGAACTTGTAGGTAGTTTTTTCCATTTTAATTAGTTCTTTCTTCAGCAGATATGTTAGCAATATTTAAACCCAATACTTTCCAATCAGAACTGCCCTTCCAATCTTACAATATATTTCCAGTGAGACTCCAGGTGGACCACCTTCTCTGGTAGATAATTTGAATTTTAACATTGATTTTGACTGGCATTTTCCCTCATCTCTCCACAGTCAACTTTTCACTCAGTAATGAAGTAAGCAGTCAGCACATCAGGTTGTTCGATGATGCAAGACGTCTGACGTATGAACATGACAGCCTCCATGCATCTTTGGATGGTGGAACATTGAAGTATTTTGCCTCATGGGGAGACCAGAGCTTCACCTCCGGCAAACAGTACTGGGAGATGCTTGTGGACCGCTCTTGGGACTGGGCTGTAGGCTTCTGTAAGGATTCCTGGATAAGGAAGGACGATGGCATACTGGACGCGTCCAACAATGACAACTTTCTCCTTGTGTGTGTGAAGCAGGATGACCATTACCAACTCTGGACCACAGCCCCCACCACGCCTCTGTACATAGAAAGACCTCTGGGCAGGGTTGGGGTGTTCCTTGATTGTGACAGTGGGAGTATTAGTTTTGTGGATGTTGCCAAGCGCACCCTCCTTTGGAGGTACGATGATGGCATGTGCACTTTCCCTGTCAGGCCCTTCTTCTGCACTGGCCACAGGTGAGGATCTGAGTCACGGCCCAGACGGGGTGCTCAGGACTCCTTCTCTGAGGGAGCCCTTGTCCACTGCAGCATATCAAGGAGACTTCCTGATCTTTAGGCTCTTTCTACTGTAATGCAGCTTCTTTTATTGTTATTTGATGTGAAGATAGTGTCAAATGCACACTTCACTTGGTTGTCCTCCATATTGCTGACAATAAATTCTTCTCTTGTTACCATGTGTCCAGAATATATGCTGTGGGTTTTCACTTCCTTTATGAGCTTCCTAAATTCACCACAATATGATCATGTGCTTCCCACTTCCTGGAACTCAATACAGGAACCCAGAACCTGCACAGCAAAGGCAGACCTGGTCACCAACCAGGCCTACGTCAGCCTGCAAACTTCTCCTGCTTCCTCATAATCTACTGCCCTGTATACATCTATTCAACCTCAAGATGAAATCTGATTTGCAGGGAAATCGCCATTGCCCTGGAAACCGGGGAAAGCATTTCTTTTAGAGAACTCAGGATTTGCACGTCTTTTTCTATTAAAATAGTATAAGGGAAAAGACAGACAGAAACAATCTCCTAAAGGATGGACGCTATGGCTTCCCTTTGGCATATCTGAAATACCACCATCATTATCACCATACTTGAGGGCCATTATTAAATAAGGGCTACTTGAAGACACCTAGTGTGATTTACGACCATGGATATGATAACCCAGAAAGTTACGTCAATGAGGGTGGGATAAGCAGGATAAAGTGACAATACATATTCTCATTGGGATAAAGCTGGATGGTGTGGAATTTCATTGCACTACATAGCATGGCTCACAATTAAATACATTTGAATTATTTCTTAGACTTTTCCGTTTAATATTTCCTGAACAAGGTTTTAACCACCTGAGTAATTGAAATCAAGAAAAGCAAATCTGCAGATAAGTGGTTTACTATATATTAAAAAAATAATAATCTAGAGAAAGGGGTTAGAGAATTGTTTGGACTTTGAATAATTTCCAAGTTTTCCTGTTGGTCATGTTACTCTGGAACACAGGATTAACATCTGGGTCATCAAAAAAGAAAGAAAAAACATAGCAAGTTATGAACCTTGTATACCATGGGGCCTTGCATAAATATGAATTTCTACTCTAACAAAGGTTGAGAGAATCTGTTTGAATTTGTCATATTGTCAATAAAGCATTATATGTGGGTTATTTCTGGAAAACAACAGGATTTTTGAAAGTAACCAATTAATGCAATTGCCTTATATTAATGTGTGTGAGGAAAAATCAGACTGATAGTTGAAAGAAAGGATGCCATGAACATACTAGTGCACATCATGAACTGAAATGAAAGTGAAAGTTGCTCAGTCGTGTCCAACTCTTTGCAACCCCATGGAATACAGTCCACGGTATTCTCCGGCAAGAATACTGGATTGGGTCACCTTTCCCTTCTCCAGGGGATCTTCCCAACCCAGGGATTGAAACCAGGTCTCCTGCATTGCAGCAGACTCTTTACCAGCTGAGCCACAAGGGAAGCCCAAGAATAGTGTAGTGGGTAGCCTATCCCTTCCCTAGGGGATCTTCCCAACCCAGGAATCGAAACAGGGTCTTCTGTATTGCAAGTGGATTCTTTGCCAACTGAGCTAAAAAAAACTAAAACAAAATAAGTTAATAGATGCTTAAGAATAATTTAAGCTTATGTTAATTTAAACATAAATTTAAATCATATTAGTAGCTGCAAATTTTGTCTTAAAGCTTTGGAATGTCTTTAAAGGTCACCATCTGGACAATAATACATCATCACTATTAATGTTTTTTTAAGAAAACTGGCAAAACACAGTAAGAGATAAACTGTAGGTATAAAAAGTCAAGTATGGTCATTATTTCTGGTGTAACAAATGTTCACCTGAAACACACTAATAAACAATAAAGTAAAGAAAAAAAGAGTGTACAAAAAATAAAATAACTAAATAAATCACTAAGATTTCTTCTGGAAACAAGATTAATATTCGAACTCAATTTTTTTATATATAAAAGATACAACTACTTATGAAAGATACAATTGTTTATGAAAACAAAAAAAGGAGAAAAGCCAGGAATCTAGAAGGGGAGAAAAGAACAAATAATGAGAGGGCCTTAATCTTAAACAGATTTCCAATATCATTCATACATCAGTGGGATATGTATTACTGACAAAGGGTCAGGATTTCTGCTAAGAATAAATGCAGAAGCTGGCTGGAAAACAAGTGGAGTACCTCATTCAAAGGAAACATGAATTTTTTTCTAGTTTTACTTTTCTAAGTCAGAAAGAAACACTTTATTGGCAGATCAGAGCTTAAATATACATATGGAAATATTTCTGCCCCAATCTATTCACTTCCAGCAGGAGAGTGGCCTACTTTTATATTAAGGAAGTAAGGAAGTGAGATACCAAGATTTTGGAAACTTTCTTAATGTCACCTAGCCCATCTCTCATTAAAATTTCCCCACTGTAGTTCCAGTACAGGGGTCCATGAGGAGAAATCCATAGAAAAGGAATGGCTCATAGAACAATGATGAGAACATTGCAGTTGGTAATTATGATTGGGGCTTTACTTTGTAAAATGTTTCCTTTATAAACTCTTTGGTAATTAAATTTGTTGCAATGAGAAAAATCATAAAACTACATGAATAAAAATAAAATAAGCATACAAGCAAATTTTATGAACAAAATCATGCAAGTTGATGATTGTTGAAGGTAGATGACAGTCTGGAGGGCAACTAGCAAGCAGCGGAAACTGCACCTCACATGCAATCAGGAGTAAAGAGCAGAAAATTACTGATGATACATTTCTTCTAAGAAAGTGCATTTATATTTTCTTCCTAAATGTAAATTTTCCAAACTGGTATCTCCAAATAACCCAGGCAAGGCCTTTAATTAGGTCTAAGAGTGGTCCCCTTCTTCCTTGAACCAAGAAGAAGCAGTGGAAGTAAGTTTTATTCCTAAGAACTTGCAGCAGTAAAAAATCACCATTTTCCGTGAAAATTTTGGGTACATCTATATTAATATACTGAGAGTTGTGTTGTCAGTCAATGTACCATAAATAACATTTATACTACTACTACTACTAAGTCACTTCAGTCGTGTCCGACTCTATGCGACCCCATAGATGACAGCCCACCAGGCTCCCCTGTCCCTGGGATTCTCCAGGCAAGAACACTGGAGTGGGTTACCATTTCCTTCTCCAATGCTTGAAGGTGAAAAAGTGAAACTGAAGTCGCTCAGTCGTGTCCGACTCTTAGCGACCCCATGGACTGCAGCCTTCCAGGCTCCTCCATCCATGGGATTTTCCAGGCAAGAGTACTGGAGTGGGGTGCCATTGCCTTCTCCAATAACATTTATAAAGTTAAGCTAATAGGTATCATAAGTGTATCAGGTTTGTATCAGTTAGGGTTCAATTATAGAAGGAGAGAGAAAGAAAGACAGAGCTCATGTTCACAGGGAATTTGCTCCTGTGATGGTTACGGAAAAGTGTGAGGACAGGAGGGCACTTCCTCAGGGAGGGTAAACACAAGCAGGCTGGAATCTGAGTTATTCAGGGCAGAGTTGTTGCCTGCAGGAGACTGAGGCATTGGGAGTAATGCTGATCCACTTACTGTCTGAAATTTTATTCCATGAATTACTATACATCTTTTAAAGACCTCCTGTTGATTAAATCAGTGCATCTGCATAATCTCCTTAGATTAGAGTCTATATCATGGATTTACACCCTCCAAACCTCTTCACAGCATCACCTAGATTAGTGTCTGCTTGAATAATTGCAGGAGATGTGAGTGTTTTACAAAGTGGCTGGTGGATTACCTTAAATCCTAATATTACAGCCTAGTCAGGTTGAAACAACAGAAACCCATTACAAGACCATATGCCATTAAGCATAATTAATTATAAATCTCACGCAAATTTTATCAATTTAAGTTTTGTACATAGAACTGCCCACCTACAGAATGACCTAAATATACACTATATTTCTCAATAAATGCAACAGTTTAGAAAACACTAATGATTGCAGGGATAATAATATGGTAATGCTAATAATATTGAAATTTTGGTACCTTAAATCATGTTATGTGATCTTGGCTGACATCTGTGCCTTTTAATCTTTAATGTTTGTTGCAGTCCTTTAATGGACCAGAACCTGGTGGTCCGGAGTTGACAATAAGAAAGTAAAGGAGAGAAAGAGGCTGATATTCCTTGGTTTGCGCAGAAAGCCAATAAAGCCCCTTGCACAGGGGCTTGCTCTGTTCATGGAGGCCGCAGAGCGCCTTCTTGAGAGGGTCTTAGAAGCCCGGGCAGAAAAGTGAACTCAGAGTGCCTCTGCGCTCCAAAGAAATAGCCTGAGAGAGAGAGAGAGAAAGAAAGAGAAAGAAAGACACGGGGACCAGAGCTCTGATGGCGCAAAGTGTTCTAATCAACATGGTGTGGGCATATATACTGTAGTTATTTTCAGCAAAGATAAAGATTAAAATTCTAGACTGACAAAACATAGGCAATCCATATTAGAGAGAGAGAGTTGTAAATAATCACTTTTATCATATGGTTCATGAAAAGGATCAGATCAGATCAGATGAGATCAGTCGCTCAGTCGTGTCCAACTCTGTGCAACCCCATGAATCGCAGCACGCCAGGCCTCCCTGTCCTACACCAACTCCAGGAGTTCGCTGAGACTCATGTCCATCAAGTCAGTGATGCCATCCAGCCATCTCATCCTCTGTCGTCCCCTTTTCCTCTTGCCCCCAATCCCTCACAGCATCAGAGTCTTTTCCAATGAGTCAACTCTTTGCATGAGGTGGCCAAAGTACTGGAGTTTCAGCTTTAGCATCATTCCTTCCAAAGAAATCCCAGGGCTGATCTCCTTCAGAATGGACTGGTTGGATCTCCTTGCAGTCCAAGGGACTCTCAAGATTCTTCTCCAACACCACAGTTCAAAAGCATCAATTCTTCAGTGCTCAGCCTTCTTCACAGTCCAACTCTCACATCCATACATGACCACATGAAAAACTATAGCCTTGACTAGATGAACCTTTGTTGGCAAAGTAATGTCTCTGCTTTTGAATATGCTATCTAGGTTGGTCATAACTTTCCTTCCAAGGAGTAAGCATCTTTTAATTTCAGGGTTGCAATCACCATCCGCAGTGATTTTGGAGCCCAGAAAAATAAAATCTGACACTGATTCCACTGTTTCCCCATCTATTTCCCATGAAGTGATGGGACTGGATGCCATGATCTTCGTTTTCTGAATGTTGAGCTTTAAGCCAACTTTTCCACTCTCCTCTTTCACTTTCATCAAGAGGCTTTTGAGTTCCTCTTCACGTTCTGCCATAAGGGTGGTGTCATCTGCATATCTGAGGTTATTGATATTTCTCCCAGCAATTTTGATTCCAGCTTGTGTTTCTTCCAGTCCAGCGTTTCTCATATTAAAGACAAATGAAACAAATAAATTTTGTGTAAAATACTGAAAAGTGTAAAGAAAAGTGTAAAGTACTAAAGTACTGAAAAAATTAAATTTTATGTGTTCTTCAAGTAAGCTGTCAAGATTTTGACATTGCCAGATTTTACAGAGTTCATGATATATCTATATCTAGATATTTACTTTTTCTACATGATTTAAGGAGTTTCCATGTGTTATTGATAAATAATAGCTGTTGTTCTTCATAGAAGCACCTGTTTGAACTCCCTTTTGTATTCATTTCCTATTTTCTTGGAGGAAAGAAAATGAAAAGACTCCTTGTATAGAGACCCTCTGCCTCTCAGGGCATGGAAATCCCACATGCTAGTCTGATTTTTGCTCTTTCTGCAGTGGATAATGTTCTGACTCAGACAATGACCACTCACAATATAAGACTTTCTGAGATGACTGCCATTGCCTGTCTAGACAGCCCAGGGTGGAGAGACTCTTGTGGTGTGGGGAGCTCACGCCTTCCACTTCCCAGAGGCAGTACTGAAAGGCGGATGTGACCCACTCCTCCGACTGGACTGTGAGAGTCTGTACAAACTGCTTGACAAGTGATACCACTATCAGTATTGATTCTGAAGAAGCATTTCTTCTTTTTCTTATGAAGGTGAACAATCATTAATTTCTGCCCCCCCAGCTTCCTACCCATAGTTCAGTATGTGAAAAGGCCTCTGCATAGGATTGGATTGTTTCTGGATTCTGACAATGGAGCTGTGAGCTTCTGGTGTTTCCAGAGGATCCCTCATATATAGCTTCCTTCTTTCCTCCTTCTCCTCCCATCTGGAGCTTTCTGTTGCTTAGGTCTCCATGAAATGCCAAGTTCTGTGACAGTTTATTTGGTGAATTTATATCTGAGGAAAATACAGCCCTGAAACATCACGTGAGGCTACAGGATGATACCTGTCTGTCTCTGATCTCACTGTGATTTAATGGAACAGTATGATTGTGTGTTTATAAAGTAGCATAACCAGGTTGAAAGTATAACTTTGTTAATTAAGTTATCTAATAGTAAAAATGCTTGTGGAGCATTTCTCAAATATAATCCGTGGATATTTGGTTTACATATAATAGTTTTCTTAGAATAAAAGTAGCATGCCATAAGTTTCATGTACACTATAAGAAATGTGTCTTCTTTGCATAGTTGAATCATATTTGAGTAGATGAATAATGTGGTATATATTGCAGCCTCATAAACTAAAGAAATAACTCAGTTTTTCTTGAAGAGTAACCTCGTTGTGTGGATTCAAGTAGTTGACAGACATTGTGAAACCCTTTCTCTTTGTCCAACATTTAGACTTTCTCTAAACCCTAGTCTTTCACCATATTATAGCTTATCAACAGATTATCCAGGAAGTTTTTCCTGACTGTACAGCTCAGCTTCAGTTCAGTCAGTTCAGTCGCTCAGTCGTGTCCGACCCCCTTTGAGACCCCATGAATCGCAGCACGTCAGGCCTCCCTGTCCATCACCAACTCCTGGAGTTCACTCACAGCTCAGCTTAGTTTCTATTAAAACATACTCTCTGGTGAGATACCATCTTATCATAATATTCAACAGAATTTCTTTAAATACCTAGGTGCATTTTACTAGGGGACTGCAGATTCTGAGAAAGTAAGAACAGTCTTTGCCTTATTTACTTCTCTGTTCCCACTGTCCAGTTCAGCACTTAGAACGTGGCACACAATAAATAAAGGTGAATTAATAAGCAAATACATGAGTGAAAGAGTTAAAACTCTGAAATATTATTCTGTGGTTATTGAAGTTTTCCAAAATCTACCGAACATATTACAAATAAAATAATAATGAATAATGTCAATGAGATAGGAAACTGATTTTCAAAGTCACAACCAAAAAAATTTCATTAGCTTGAGATATGAAATATCTATAGTGTAATATTATTATATGGGGCTTCCCAGGTGGCACAGAAGTAAAAAATCTGCCTGCCAATGCAAGAAACACAAAAGTTGTGAGTTCAATCCTTGATCAGTAAGATCCCCTGGAGAAGGAAACAGCAGCTAATTTTCCTCAGGTTGTAGGTAACAGAGGCAAGTGCCTCTGAGAGTCATGACAGTGGAAGCAGACAGGCAAAAAGAAAAATGAGAAAGATTTTCTAAGAATGATACAAATTCACCTGATGTTTCTGCCTGATTAGTATAAAATTATAAATTATAAATTATAATTAAATAATTTAAAATTATAAAATTTAAATAATATAATATAATAATATTATAATAAAATAATAATAATATATAATAATATAATAATATATAATAATATAATAATATAATAAAATAATATAATTTAAAATTATAAAATAAAATTAGTATAAAATTAGTATAAAAATTAGTATAAAATTAGTATAAAAATTAGGTTAATGTGTATTAGTAAACATTGATGAAGCCTTTGGTACCAAAAGAGGAACTCTTGCGGGAATCCTCACTGCAGTAATGAGTCAGTCTTGCTGTCCATGTGCGGGCCTGTGACCCCGGAGCCTATTTCAGGAGCCATCACTGGGCGATGGTCAGGCTCAGCCACTTGCTGTGAACTTGCAGCAATACACAGGTCACAACTTTCCTGTGCCGTGAAAAGCAATCAGAGAAACGTAGCTGTGATTTCCCTACCCTTTATAATCTCACAATTTTTACAATATTTCCCAGTTTCTTCTATAGATTTGCTGATTGTGCTTGAGACTGATATTTTTCCAATCAGTTCCCCCAGAATGTCATAGCCTGTTATTTTTTTTCCAGAAAGAATCTAGGTGGAGGCTCTTCTATGAGAGACAACTTCATTGTTAAAAAGGATATTACTGGACTCCCCTGTGGTTTCCAAGGTGTAAAGTTCCTAACAGTACAGGACAGCGCCCTCTCCTGGTCTCCTGCCTCTCCTGGTCTCCTGCTCTCCTCCACTATGTCATCTAAAAGTGAAGGTCACTCAGTCCTGTGCAACTCTTTGCCACCCATGGACTATACAGTCCATGGAATTCTCCAGGCAAGAATACTGGCATGGGTAGCCATTCCCTTCTCCAGGGGAATCTTTCAAACCAAGGGATCAAACCCAAGTCTCCCACGTTGCAGGAAAATTCTTTACCAGCTGAACCACAAGGGAAGCCCAAGAATACTGGAGTGGGTAGCCTATCCCTTCTCCACCGGATCTTCCTGAATTAGGAATTGAACTGGGATCTCCGGCATTGCAGCTGGATTCTTTACCAACTGAGCTATCAGGGAAGCCCGTATGTCATGTAGGTTTTTGGTGTTTTTTTTTTTTTTTCTCCTGATGACTCAGTGGGTAAAGAATTCACATAAAATGTAAGTCAGGGGACACATAAGACACGGGTTTGATCCCTGGGTCAGGAAGATCCCCTGGAGGAGGAAATGACAACCTACTCCAGTATTCTTGACTAAAAAATTCAACGGACAGAGAACCTTGTGGGCTACAGTCCAAAGGGTCCCAAAGAGTCAGACGTGGCTAAGGACACGTGCACTGTGCACACCAAACACGTATTTTGGAAACTTTCTCAAATTTCCTAAACCCTTCCATGGCAATAAGTTTTTAACTCCAGTATATCTGATTAATTCAAACTTCTCTTACTCTAAAGAATTGTGGTCAACATGGGACGCTATTAAGTGAAATGAAACTTGGAAATTAAGACAAAAATCGCTTAAATCTCCCATTAAAGAGCTGTAACTTCCTAGACAACCTGCTCATGTTGGTGGTAGGAATGGAACAGACCGGAAACTGAATGAGAGCGTGGAATTGTGGGAGGAGGACAGGGAAGGGAGCAGCATGGTTTCAAATCTCACTAGTCTCCTCTGATACAAGCTCCTCTCATGTGTGCACACACACACACATATATACACAACACACAAGTGTGCATATATATATATACACAAAAAATAT
Source organism: Bos javanicus (assembly GCF_032452875.1). Lineage (NCBI taxonomy): Eukaryota > Metazoa > Chordata > Mammalia > Artiodactyla > Bovidae > Bos > Bos javanicus. The sequence continues at coordinate 5,945,084 of NC_083896.1, read as the reverse complement.
GTATATATATATGTGTGTGTGTGTGTGTTTCATATATATGTCTTTACATATTTCATTCATGGTGAAGTCACACCATGGTTTACACTTGTTATCCATGAAGTTGTTGTTTGGAAATAATTGAACTCCCCAAATATGAATTTCATACCTTCATTTCATGAACAGTATAATAGTCCTAATTTCATTGACCCATCCAGGCTCATCACCCACTAGATTTACTTGTCTGTCTGAGTTTGCCTGTATTTGCTCTGTGACACTTCTTCAGAAGGCAAAGTCCTTCAGATTCCATTTTTCAACACGGGACACTCAGTATCCCCAAAATACCACTGACTGCACTGAGATAGCCCTCTAGTCTCTGACAGGTATTCTCAACCTCACTAAACTAAAATTCTTTCACGTTTTATTTTTTTCATTCAGTTCTGCATTAAAATTTTCCCTCAGAATATTTTTATTTGCTTATTTTTTGTTTTGTTCTTCTGTTTAGCTTACACACTATTGCTTTTCTCTCTATGTCTGTGACTCCACACACAATAGCTCTCGTTGGTTTTCTCTAAGACCCCTGATCCTCATTGCTTGCATATGACCACATACCTTCTCATTCTATTATTCAATATGTATGCACAGTGGAAATATTGATGTTAGGTTGTGGAGTTAAACATTATGTCATTGTTTTGTACAATACAAGATTGACTAGAAAATAATAGACAATTTGTGAAAGAAATATTATATTGTCTGTTAAGTTTGGGCAACTATCTCTTCAGGTTTTCTTTATTATACTGTGTTTCCATTCTAGTCCTCAAACCATTTTTCTATTTATTCAATGATGGGCCATGATACTTCACTCAGGGAAGGTTACTAGATGAGAAAGTTATTCAATTTTATTGGACTATCCTTGATTTTCAAGGTTATTTTAGTTTCTCTTGTACAGTCTGGTGAATCAATTCTATACATACATGTATCCACTCTTTTTTATAAAGGATTTTTTCCCATACAGGTCATTACAGAGTATAGAAGAGAATTTCCCGTGCTACACAGTAGATCCTTATTTCTGACAGTTTCATGCATAGTAATGGGTGTATGATCATCCAGATCCCCACTTTATACCTCCCATCCTCCACCCTGTTTCTTAGCGCCTGGAAACCTAAGTTTGTTTTCTCCATCTGTGTCTTTCTTTTGTAAATAACCTCATTGGTACCATTATTTTAGATTCCACATATGGTCACTATCACAAGATATTTATCTTTCTTTTTCTGACTCAGTCACTTCTCTCCTGAGTTCACCCTGGACAGAGAACCACCCTCGGGGCCTCGCACAGGAGGAGGTGGCAGGTGGGCAGGTGCAATGCCGGGGAAACTGCAGGGTTCAGGAGCAGCGGAGCTCCTGAGAGCCTCCATGAGGCCGCAGCCCCAGAATCCACATGAACCAACCCCCTCCAGCTCAGTGGTCCAGAACCCCTGTTTCCAACACTGACTCTCGCCAAGACCCGCACATGGTGCCCGCGGATCTGAGTTCTTTTCTGACACTCGGGCCACGTCTGTCGGGAAACAGTATCCTCAGGACGGCCGGAGTCTGGGGCCCTGTCAGGCACTAGCAGACAAAAACATATTGGGGTTCCCTGGAGCAGCCCATTTAAGATCCAGGAATAAGGCCATTCTCGCATGGCCATGCACGTCCTCCTGACTCCCTACTGGGCCTTTGGGTTCCTGGGCAGACAGAAACCAAAATCCTTCCCAGAAACGCGGGGTCTGAGCCCTGTGGCCATGCGGGCTTGGCGTCCCTCCCGAAGCCCCTGGAACAGGGGTCTGAGCGCCTCCAGCCCCATGTGCCCCCCTCGGGCGGGTCCCTCAGTGGCGGGGATGGAGCCCACTGACCACCAGGATGGCCCGGGCTCAGACCCTGGCAGACCAGGCTCTCCTGAAAGACTCGCTGCTCTCGGGGAAGGCACATCTCTGTAGAAGGAGATGGCTCCATCAGCGATGATGCCAGAAAAAGGACTCCAAACGCCCATCTCCAGGGGGAAACCTTGACCCTGAGTTGGGGTTGGGGCTGCTTGTCTCCAGCCCTGCAGGTCAGAGAGGCCTGAGGATCTCTTTCTGCTCTCCCTCCCACTGCAGTAGCCTTGAAATTCTGGCCTGTAGGAGTTCAAACTATGTAGCTGAAGCCTTTATATACTGTTTTGGATTCAATATTTTTCTGGAGCAACACTTACATTTTTTGTTATATGTTTATTTTTCAAAATAAAAATAAGTAATGGTAATTTCAAACATCACACCTGTATCATCCTCTGAAAGGCTCACATTGTGAATGGTAATTTTCTTTTTTTTTTTTAATTTTATTTTATTTTTAAAATTTACATAATTGTATTAGTTTTGCCAAATATCAAAATGAATCCACCACAGGTATACATGTGTTCCCCATCCTGAACCCTCCTCCCTCCTCCCTCCCCATACCATCCCTCTGGGTCATCCCAGTGCACTAGCCCCAAGCATCCATTATCGTGCATCGAACCTGGACTGGCAACTCGTTTCTTACATGATATTTTACATGTTTCAATGTCATTCTCCCAAATCTTCCCACCCTCTCCCTTTCCCACAGAGTCCATAAGACTGTTCTATACATCAGTGTCTCTTTTGCTGTCTCGTACACCGGGTTATTGTTACCATCTTTCTAAATTCCATATATATGCATTAGTATACTGTATTGGTGTTTTTCCTTCTGGCTTACTTCACTCTGTATAATAGGCTCCAGTTTCATCCACCTCATTAGAACCGATTCAAATGTATTCTTTTTAATGGCTGAGTAATACTCCATTGTGTATATGTACCACTGCTTTCTTATCCATTCATCTGCTGATGGACATCTAAGTTGCTTCCATGTCCTGGCTATTATAAACAGTGCTGCGATGAACATTGGGGTACATGTGTCTCTTTCCCTTCTGGTTTCCTCAGTGTGTATGCCTAGCAGTGGGATTGCTGGATCATAAGGCATTTCTATTTCCAGTTTTTTAAGGAATCTCCACACTGTTCTCCATAGTGGCTGTACTAGTTTGCATTCCCACCAACAGTGTAAGAGGGTTCCCTTTTCTCCACACCCTCTCCAGCATTTATTATTTGTAGACTTTTGGATCACAGCCATTCTGACTGGTGTGAAATGGTACCTCATAGTGGTTTTGATTTGCATTTCTCTGATAATGAGTGATGTGGAGCATCTTTTCATGTGTTTGTTAGCCATCTGTATGTCTTCTTTGGAGAAATGTCTATTTAGTTCTTTGGCCCATTTTTTGATTGGGTCATTTATTTTTCTGGAGTTGAGCTGCAGGAGTTGCTTGTATATTTTTGAGATTAGTTGTTTGTCAGTTGCTTCATTTGCTATTATTTTCTCCCATTCTGAAGGCTGTCTTTTCACCTTGCTAATACTTTCCTTTGATGTGCAGAAGCTTTTAAGGTTAATTAGGTCCCATTTGTTTATTTTTGCTTTTATTTCCAATATCCTGGGAGGTAGGTCATAGAGGATCCTGCTGTGATGTATGTCAGAGAGTGTTTTGCCTATGTTCTCCTCTAGGAGTTTTATAGTTTCTGGTCTTACGTTGAGATCTTTAATCCATTTTGAGTTTATTTTTGTGTATGGTGTTAGAAAGTGTTCTAGTTTCATTCTTTTACAAGTTGTTGACCAAATTTCCCAGCACCACTTGTTAAAGAGATTGTCTTTAATCCATTGTATATTCTTGCCTCCTTTGTCAAAGATAAGGTGTCCATATGTGCGTGGATTTATCTCTGGGCTTTCTATTTTGTTCCATTGATCTATATTTCTGTCTTTGTGCCAGTACCATACTGTCTTGATAACTGTGGCTTTGTAGTAGAGCCTGAAGTCAGGTAGGTTGATTCCTCCAGTTCCATTCTTCTTTCTCAAGATAGCTCTGGCTATTCGAGGTTTTTTGTATTTCCATACAAATTGTGAAATTATTTGTTCTAGCTCTGTGAAGAATACTGTTGGTAGCTTGATAGGGATTGCACTGAATCTATAAATTGCTTTGGGTAGTATACTCATTTTCACTATATTGATTCTTCCAGTCCATGAACATGGTCTATTTCTCCATCTATTAGTGTCCTCTTTGATTTCTTTCACCATGGTTTTATAGTTTTCTATATATAGGTCTTTAATTTCTTTAGGTAGATATATTCCTAAGTATTTTATTCTTTCTGTTGCAATGGTGAATGGAATTGTTTCCTTAATTTCTCTTTCTGTTTTCTCATTATTAGTGTACAGGAATGCAAGGGATTTCTGTGTGTTGATTTTATATCCTGCAACTTAACTCTATTCATTGATTAGTTCTAGTAATTTTCTGGTGGAGTCTTTAGGGTTTTCTATGTAGAGGATCATGTCATCTGCAAATAGTGAGAGTTTTACTTCTTCTTTTCCAATTTGGATTCCTTTTATTTCTTTTTCTGCTCTGATTGCTGTGGCCAAAACTTCCAAAACTATGTTGAATAGTAATGGTGAAAGTGGGCACCCTTGTCTTGTTCCTGACTTTAGAGGAAATGCTTTCAATTTTTTACCATTGAGGATAATGTTTGCTGTGGGTTTGTCATATATAGCTTTTATTATGTTGAGGTATGTTCCTTCTATTCCTGCTTTCTGGAGAGTTTTTATCATAAATGGATGTTGAATTTTGTCAAAGGCTTTCTCTGCATCTATTGAGATAATCATATGGTTTTTATTTTTCAATTTATTAATGTGGTGTATTACATTGATTGATTTGTGGATATTGAAGAATCCTTGCATTCCTGGGATAAAGCCCACTTGGTCATGGTGTATGATCTTTTTAATGTGTTGTTGAATTCTGCTTGCTCGAATTTTGTTAAGGATTTTTGCATCTATGTTCATTAGTGATATTGGCCTGTAGTTTTCTTTTTTTGTAGGATCTTTGTCAGGTTTTGGTATTAGGGTGATGGTGGCCTCATAGAATGAGTTTGGAAGTTTACCTTCGTCTGCAATTTTTTGGAAGAGTTTGAATAGGATAGGTGTTAGCTCTTCTCTAAATTTTTGGTAGAATTCAGCTGTGAAGCCGTCTAGACCGGGGCTTTTGTTTGCTGGAAGATTTTTGATTACAGTTTCAATTTCTGTGCTTGTGATGGGTCTGTTAAGATTTTCTATTGCTTCCTGGTCGAGTTTTGGAAAGTTGTACTTTTCTAAGAATTTGTCCATTTCTTCCACGTTGTCCATTTTATTGGCATATAATTGTTGATAGTAGTCTCTTATGATCCTTTGTATTTCTGTGTTGTCTGTTGTGATCGCTCCATTTTCATTTCTAATTTTATTGATTTGATTTTTCTCCCTTTGTTTCTTGATGAGTCTGGCTAATGGTTTGTCAATTTTATTTATCCTTTCAAAGAACCAGCTTTTGGTTTTGTTGATTTTTGATATGGTCTCTTTTGTTTCTTTTGCATTTATTTCTGCTCTAATTTTTAAGATTTCTTTCCTTCTACTAACCCTGGGGTTCTTCATTTCTTCCTTTTCTAGTTGCTTTAGGTGTAGAGTTAGGTTATTTATTTGACTTTTTTCTTGTTTCTTGAGGTGTGCCTGTATTGCTATGAACTTTCCCCTTAGGACTGCTTTTAAAGTGTCCCACAGGTTTTGGGTTTTTGTGTTTTCATTTTCATTCGTTTCTATGCAAATTTTGATTTCTTTTTTGATTTCTTCTGTGATTTGTTGGTTATTCAGCAGCATGCTGTTCAGTCTCCATATGTTGGAATTTTTAATAGTTTTTCTCCTGTAATTGAGATCTAATCTTACTGCATTGTGGTCAGAAAAGATGCTTGGAATGATTTCTATTTTTTTTAATTTACCAAGGCTAGCTTTATGGCCCAGGATGTGATCTATCCTGGAGAAGGTTCCATGTGCACCTGAGAAAAAGGTGAAATTCATTGTTTTGGGATGAAATGTCCTATAGATATCAATTAGGTCTAACTGGTCTATTGTATCGTTTAACGTTTGTGTTTCCTTATTAATTTTCTGTTTAGTTGATCTATCCATAGGTGTGAGTGGGGTATTAAAGTCTCCCACTATTATTGTGTTATTGTTAATTTCTCCTTTCATACTTGTTAGCATTTGTCTTACATACTGCGGTGCTCCCGTGTTGGGTGCATATATATTTATAATTGTTGTATCTTCTTCTTGGATTGATCCTTTGATCATTATGTTGTGACCTTCTTTGTCTCTTTTCACAGCCTTTGTTTTAAAGTCTATTTTATCTGATATGAGTATTGCTACTCCTGCTTTCTTTTGGTCCCTATTTGCATGGAAAATCTTTTTCCAGCCCTTCACTTTCAGTCTGTATGTGTAACCTGTTTTGAGGTGGGTCTCTTGTAGACAACATATGTAGGGGTCTTGTTTTTGTATCCATTCAGCCAGTCTTTGTCTTTTGGTTGAGGCATTCAACCCATTTACGTTTATGGTAATTACTGATAAGTATGATCCCGTTGCCATTTACTTTATTGTTTTGGGTTCGAGTTTATACACCGTTTTTGTGTTTCCTGTCTAGAGAATATCCTTTAGTATTTGTTGGAGAGCTGGTTTGGTGGTGCAGAATTCTCTCAGCTTTTGCTTGTCTGAAAAGCTTTTGATTTCTCCTTCAAACTTGAATGAGATCCTTGCTGGGTACGATAATCTGGGCTGTAGGTTATTTTCTTTCATCATTTTAAGTATGTCTTGCCATTCCCTCCTGGCTTGAAGGGTTTCTATTGAAAGATCAGCTGTTATCGTTATGGGAATTCCCTTGTGTGTTGTTTGTTGTTTTTCCCTTGCTGCTTTTAATATTTTTTCTTTGTGTTTGATCTTTGTTAATTTGATTAATATGTGTCTTGGGGTGTTTTGCCTTGGGTTTATCCTGTTTGGGACTCTCTGGGTTTCTTGGACTTGGGTGATTATTTCCTTCCCCATTTTAGGGAAGTTTTCAACTATTATCTCCTCAAGTATTTTCTCATGGTCTTTCTTTTTGTCTTCTTCTTCTGGAACCCCTATGATTCGAATGTTGTAGCGTTTAATATTGTCCTGGAGGTCTCTGAGATTGTCCTCATTTCTTTTAATTCGTTTTTCTTTTATCTTCTCTGATTCATTTATTTCTACCATTCTATCTTCTAATTCACTAATCTTATCTTCTGCCTCTGTTATTCTACTATTTGTTGCCTCCAGAGTGTTTTTAATTTCATTTATTGCATTATTCATTATATATTGACTCTTTTTTATTTCTTCTAGGTCCTTGTTAAACCTTTCTTACATCTTCTCAATCCTTGTCTCCAGGCTATTTATCTGTGATTCCATTTTAATTTCAAGATTTTGGATCAATTTCACTATCATTATTTGGAATTCTTTATCAGGTAGATTCCCTATCTCTTCCTCTTTTGTTTGGTTTGGTGGGCATTTATCCTGTTCCTTTATCTGCTGGCTGTTCCTCTGTCTCTTCATCTTGTTTAAATTGCTGAGTTTGGGGTGTCCTTTCTGTATTCTGGCAGTTTGTGGGGTTCTCTTTATTGTGGCGTTTCCTTGCTGTGTGTGGGTTTGTACAGGTGGCTTGTCAAGGTTTCCTGTTTAGGGAAGCTTGTGTCGGTGTTCTGGTGGGTGGAGCTGTATTTCTTCTCTCTGGAGTGCAATGAAGTGTCCAGTAATGAGTTATGAGATGTCTATAGTTTCGGGGTGACTTTGGGCAGCCTGTATCTTGAACCTCAGGGCTGTGTTCCTTTGTTGCTGGAGAATTTGCTTGGTATGTCTTGCCCTGGAACTTATTGGCCCTGGTGTGGTGCTTGGTTTCAGTGTCGGTATGGAGGCATTTGATGAGCTCCTGTCAATTAATGTTCCTTGGAGTCAGGAGTTCTCTGGAGTCAGGGTTTGGACTTAAGTCTCCTGCTTCTGGTTATCGGTCTTATTTTTACAGTAGTTTCAAAACTTCTCCTTCTATACAGCACCATTGATAAAACATCTACATTAAAGATGAAAAGTTTCTCTACTGTGAGGGTCACTCAGAGAGGTTCACAGGGTTACATGGAGAAGAGAAGAGGGAGGAGGGAGTTAGAGGTGACCCAAATGAGATGAGGTGGAATCAATAGTGGAGAGAGGGGGCTAGCCAGTAGTCACTTCCTTATGTGCACTCCACAACTGGACCGCTCAGAGATGTTCACGGAGTTATACAGAGAAGAGAAGAAGGAGGAAGGTGACAGAGGTGGCCAGAGGATAAAAGGGGGGAATGAAAAGGAGGGAGACAGATCCAGCCAGTAATCAGTTCCCTAAGTGTTCTCCACCGTCTGGAACACACAGAAATTCACAAAGTTGGGTAAAGTAGAGAGGGGTTAGGGAGGAGACACAGGCGACCTGGTGGAGAAAAAGGAGAGTCCAAAGGGAGAGAGAGCAGTCAAGCCAGTAATCTCGCTCCCTAGTGAAAAATGGGTACTGAAGATTGGGTTCTTAAAGGTACAAAATTGGTAACAAATACATAAAAGCAAAAATTAAAAATCTAGAGTGGAGTTTGGAATTTCAAAAATACAATGTTAAAAAAAAAAGAAGAAAAATAAAGAGAGAAAACAAACAAATAAAAACAAACAATGTCGCAAAAATTATAAAGAAAATACAGGTACAAAATTGATATCAAATACCAAAAAGCATAAATTAAAAATCTAGAGTAGAGTTTGGAATTTCAGATATACAATGTTATATAAAAGAAGAGAAAGAAGCAGAGAAGAAGAAGAAAAAAAAAGTCACAGAAATTATAAAAAAAAAAAAACTATAGGTACAAAATTGATAACATATACCAAAAAGCTAAAATTAAAAATCTAAAGTAGAGTTTGGAATTTCAAAAATACAATGTTAAAGAAAAGAAGAAGGAAAAAAAAAAAAAAGGTCAAAAAATTATAAAATACATATATATGAAGTTTGCTGAAGAAGAAAAAAATAGGGTCTTTTTTTTTTTGCAAAGTAATAGGTTATAAAAGTGAAAATTAAAGGAACAATAGAGGACTTAAAATTTAAAAAAAATAAAAAAAAGAAAGAATGATCGTAAAATAATAAAAATATATCTAGGACTTTCTTGGTTTTGTTGTGGGTATTGTGGGTTCAGTTCATTTTTGGCTAGTTCCTTGGTCTGACTTATATTTCTCAAGATCTGTAGGCCCCTTCCTATGTAGTCCGTAGTAACCACAGGGTTTTGATCTATTGCCTGTAGCTTCCAAGGCGTTTCCCTCTGTTATATCTTCTTCTGTTTGCTGGTCTCTCAGTGTCTGGTTTCCGCCCTGACACAAAGGGGACGGTGGAGGACACTTTTTTTTTTTTTTTTTTTTTTTAGGCTTACTTGTTCAGTCGCGCTGTGGGGAGGGAGGGAGGGATGCTGCAAACAAATAACACTGGCGTGTGCTCGCAGTGCTTCAGCCACACTGGATCTGCCCCGCGCACGGCGCGTGTAGCCTCCCTGCCCACGCTGCTCGGGCTCTAGGTTGTTCTGCCAGGAACAATCTGAGGCTGGCCCTGGGTTGCATGCACCTCCCAGGTCCAAGCCGCTCAGGTTCAGGCACTCGGGTAGTCCTCAGAGGCGTAGACTCAGTTGGGCCTACGTTTTGTGCTCTTCCCAGGTCCGAGCAGCTCAGGTGATGAGGTGTTTGGCGAGCGCCAATGCTGCGACTTATCGCCTCCCCGCCACTCGGTTATCTGGGTGTAAAACCGGCGCACCTTCTCAGGCACATGTTGACCGTCCAGACCCCCAATAAGTTTTCGTTAGCAAAGAAGCCTGCTTACAGTTTTATAGATAATGTCTCTCTGGGGCTGTGATTGCCCCCTTCTGGCTCTGGCTGCCTGTCACCGGAGGGGGAAGGTCTGCAGCCAGCTATCTCTGTTTAGTCCTTTGTTCCATGTGCGGGCCTGGCGGTGTCTTAGGTTAGGGCTGGCTTTTCGTGTGGTAGATATCCCACAGTCTGGTTTGCTAGCCCAAATTATTTCGCTCAGATAGCGCTCAGGGTATTCAGGCCAGATTCTTACTCTCAGCGATGCAGCCCGCGCTGTGCCTCCCTGCCCAGCCCCCGCTTGCTAATGGCGGATGCAGGCGTCTGCGCTGCTTCTCCGCTGGGGGAGTTACCGTAGGGCTAGCAATCTGCGAGTTTTAATTGTTTATTTATTTTTCTCCCTGTTATGTTGCCCTCTGTGCTTCCAAACCTCGGCACAGATTCGGCAGTGAGAAGGTTTCCTGGTGTTTGGAAACTTCTCTCTTTTTAAGACTCCCTTCCTGGGACGGAACTCCGTCCCTCCCTCTTTGTCTCTTTTTTTGTCTTTAATATTTTTTCCTACCTCCTTTCGAAGAGTTAGGTTGCTTTTCTGGGTGCCTGATGTCCTCTGCCGGCATTCAGAAGTTGTTTTTTGGAATTTACTCAACGTTTAAGTGCTCTTTTGATGAATTTATGGGGGAGAAAGTGTTCTCCCCGTCCTACTCCTCCGCCATCTTGGCTCCTCCTCCATGAATGGTAATTTTCAGACTGAGAATGTTATCCAAGGGAGAAAGAGAAAAACCAGATCAGTTAATGGCATTTCCATATCCCCAGAGAGAAAGTCTCTTTATTCAATGAGTTAGTTCAGTTTCCCTTCTCAGAGGAAAGACAGAGCACAAAACCCAGAGAGTTCAGACTGACTTTTCTAGGAAGAACAAAAGTTATTAGTATCACTACCGCATATAGAAACACCTCCAATCACATAGAGAGAGTAAAACAAAAGCAAGAGAGGTATATTATAAACTGTGAAGTCTGATTTAATGTCAACCTCTTGATACTTTGGGGCTTCCCAGGAGGCTCAGTGGCAAAAAAAAAAAAAAAAAAAAAAATCTGCCTGCTAATGCAGCTGACACAGGAGATAGGGTTTGATCTCTGGGTCAGGAAGATCCCCTGGAAAAGGAAATGGCAACCTCCTCCAATATTCTTCCTGGGAAATCCCATGGACAGAGGAGCCTGGCAGGCTATATAGTCCATGGAGTCACAGAGTCACACACAACTGAGCACGCACAAGCTCCGTTATCTTGATACTTTATTTCAGGACTCACCCAAAACATTATTTTTATCTTTTAGTAGAAAGTTTTTCTTATGTCCCTTTTCTTAAATGCATGGAGCATGTAGATGGCACTTTGCTATCACATGCATATTTACTGGGGGATTTTCTCTACCTATTACATTTTCAAGGGTCCAAAAATTTGATAGCACTTCATCAGTGAATACAGGAAACTTCAAAAAGGATGTTCCAGATAACCATGTTCACATATTTCTTGCCTTTCAGTTACTTGATATGGATCTAATATTTAGATTCTGTATATGATCCTTACAATTATTTGACCTAAGACAATTTTAATCTCTTTTGTCAATTCTTCCTGATTTTACAAATAATAAATATTCTTTGTGCAATGAATAGTATATTTAATTATAATAAAGAGAAAATTAAAAACCAGCAATGGCGCCTTTGGGAATATAAAATCTTACCATATTATGTTTTCAAAATATAAATTATATCCAATTTAACCTTTCCTCTTTTTTTCAGATATTATTTCAATTTTCAACTCATTGAACTTCATTCCCTTCCCCTATTCCATATCAGGTAAGGCAAAGTTTGCTGCGTTTTAAAGAACAAGCGGGCTTGCTGTGATGGAAGAAACTGAGTCACTGCGACTCCTAGAAGGAAAATCACATCCCTCTTCTCACTTGTGGGCTTCCCAGGTGGTGCTAATGGTAAAGAACCTGCCGATGCAGGACACATAAGAGCTGAGGGTTCGATCCCTTGGTTGGGAAGAACCCCTGGAGGAGTGCGTGGCAATCCACTCCAGTATTCTTGCCTAGATTATCCCACAGACAGAGGAGTCTGGTGGGCTACAGTCCCTGGGTTTTGCAGAATCTGACTCAACTGAAGAAACTTAGCACTCACACACTCTCACTCGTTACTGGTGAGATTACTGGTTGCTGGAATCAGGACTATCATATAGTTGTGAAATGAAGATATGAAATTCAGTCCTGGAGAGTTCAGTTACTTCCAAACAACAACTTCTGGCTATCTTGGCCAGAGCACTATGTGTATTTAGGGGGAGCTTGAGTACACGGGTTGAAAAATAGAATGTGAGGGATTCCTCATTCTGAAAAATATCTCCAAATGAATGCAGGCAAATTCAGAAAGGCAAGTAAATCTAGTGGGTGATAGGTCTAGATGGGTAGGTGCTATTAAAACTATAATTAGTTCATTAAATGGAGGTGTGAAATTTATACTTGGATAGTTTATTCCAAAACAAAAACTCCATAAGTTACAAAGGTGAATTCATGGTGAGACTTTTATCAGAGGTTGGATTGTGGCAATTGCATCAAGTAGGTTTCAAACATTTGAATTCAATCATTGGCATCCTGATGTGTTTCCAAATCTGCAAAATCTAATCACATGCACCTATACCTTTTCATGGAGTTGGTAACCCTATCACTTGGAAGAAATGGGCGTGGTCATTGGAGAATATAAAACATTCAGCAAGAACCAAGTTCAATCTTCTCTGGAGCCCAGAGCTGTGGTGTGTGGAGTTGGCTGAGCTGTGAAGACTTTTCAAAGTTTCTGCCACCAGCAGTGGAGCATCTAAATCCTGAACTGAATTTGAGACTTACCCACTGAAAAGGAGTGGAAACTTCATTAACTACAACCAAAGTGAGTTCTGATCAAGGTACAATGAAATTCTGATATGTTCAGTTAAAAATAAAACTTTAATGGCAGTCCTGGACACAAAACCTAGTTGTATTTATTCTGTTAGTACTATCTATGTTTGAGCACTTCCTCAAGCATTGATTCCATGTGGGATTTGCAGACAAATAACTTATTTTTGCCTACACGATATCAAGTAACCTCCTTATCAAATGTGGGTAAAAATAGAAAATTAGTAAATATTGTTGAGATGATGAAAGCAGTTAATCTATAGAAAATGATTTAATTCAATGCTGAGAAATACTAGGCAACACATATTAAGTTCTCCTATTATTGTTTAAATAGTATCATGGTCCTTGATGCTATCAGTCTACAAATGATTATATTCATGCTGACTATTGTTTCCTGATTATTGTGATACCTGAACATTCACCAGTTCAAAATATGACATGCTATGATGATATGAACTGACTCCGGGAAAACTTGCTTTCCTGAGTTAGAAGTGACATTTTTTTTTTCTTCTATTTGTCTTGAAAGGAGCAGTTTTGTTATTTAAGCTGGAAGCAAGCTCTGAACTCTTTAGGACATCAGATTAAAGCCAACATTGATTGTATGAAGTTTAAGTTCTTTGTAAACAAATTTCTTTGTCTTTAGAAAAGCACTTCTGTCACTTTGATGATGGAAGGAACTGAGGCCATGAGGAGAAAAAGGAAGGGTGTGCTAGTGTAGCTTCCAGTCAGGGAGTCGTGGAGGTCGAGAGAGAGACAGACTGAGGTTCTGTGTGTACTTCTGTCAGAGTCAGCTAATAAAAGTAACTCTGAAGTCATCCCAACACTTACCCTCCATTCTAATCTTTAAGGACTTCCAGGGAGTTCTGTGGTAAAGAGTCCACCCGCCAATGCAGAAGACGCAGGAAACATGGGTTCAGCCGCTGAGTTGGGAAGAGCCCTTGGAGAAGGGAAAGGCAACCCTTTCCAGGATTCTCGCCTGGGAAATCCCAAGGGCAGAGGAGTCTGGTGGGCTAGAGTCCATGGTGTAGCAACGAGTCAGACAGGAGGGAGCACACTCACACTAATCTTTAAGCTTCTCCATGTATTACTAATTTTAGTATGATTGGAATCCTGGTTTATTTGGAACAAAAAAGTTGCTAAGGACTCTTATTGTATTTCATCTTTTGTATAATAGTAAATCCAAGGTGTATGCAGTCACCATTTCTAGGTTTGTTCTGGGGAGGTAAGCAAATAGGGAAATTAGAGTTCAAGACAGGACTTTGTCCAAAGGATTTATTTTTCCCGATGAGGGCAGAAGAAAGACTTTTTCTCTTACCCTCTCTTACTTCTTTCTTTAATTTTCAGAAACATGGATTCAAACACACTGCAGGTCTTCCAGAGTGAACTCACCTGCTCCATCTGCATGAACTGCTTCCTGGACCCTGTCACCATAGACTGTGGGCACAGCTTCTGCCGTCCCTGTCTGAGCCTTTGCTGGGAAGAAGGCCAGACACCAAGGAGGTGCCCGGAGTGCAGGGGAATATCAGAGAGGCCCGATTTCCAAACCAATATTGTGCTCAAGAGGCTGGCTTCCCTTGCCAGACAGGCCAGAGCTGACCACGACCACAGCTCTGAGGAGCAGATCTGTGTGACACACCAGGAAGCCAAAGGCCTCTTCTGTGAGGTTGACCAGACCCTGCTCTGTGGGCCCTGCTCTGAACGCCCTGAGCACGCAGCTCACAGCCACAGTCCAATACACAGGGCTGCTGAGGAGTCCCGGGTAGGTGATGCCTCTCGAGCAGTTTGGGATCTAGAGGCTCCTAAGTCAGAGAGGAGGATGAGGATGCTATGATGGTGATGGGGGTGGAGATAGTCGAGGTGGGATTTCTGAATGTGGATCCTCACATATAATGTGTCCTCTGAGTGTTGTTGCCCAATTGTCCACACGTGTGGAAATGCAGCATCCCGGGGCGAGTGGCACCAGGGACACAGGCTTCTGATGGGAGCTTGAGGCTTTCTTACTCAGGCTATTAGAGTCTGAGTCTAAGTATCATGGGACATGGATTCTATTATCTGTAAAGTCCCCCCAGTTCTCTAGTATACAGTTCTATTCCTTGATATTCAAATATTGGCATCAAATTAATGTGGAAAATTCTGACAACAGCCTCCTAAGTCAAGTTTTCTGTGTAACTAATAAATGCCTTTCCTCATGAATAAGGGGATTAAATTTACAGTGTCATCTTCTGTGTCACTAAATCCTGTGGGTATTTTGCAGGAGAAACTCCTGAAGAGAATGAGCTCTTTATGGAAAATGAGAGAAGAAATCCAAATCTGTCTGAATCAGGAAGCTAACACAACTCAGTCCTTTGAGGTAAGAATAAAAATGTTCCTATTTATTTGTATAAATATTGATATAATTTTACCTTAGATTTTTTTTTTAGGTTCCTGTGAAAGGCTACTGGTCTCTTCCCTGGAGGAGTGGTTTCAAATGACTGATCAGTAATTGGAATGAGAACAGGCTAATATATGGTACTTCAAAGAATGCTAGTATATTCGAAGATCAAGGCATGAAATGTATTCCAAGGCCACATTTTAAAGATTGGAATAAGCCTTTTCAGACATGGGGTATAAGACGCATTGCACTAACTGTGACTGTGAAGGAGAAGAGAGGAAGAGAGTCATACCTAGAGGAAAACTGATGGCTCAGGGGTAAAGAAGCTGCCTGCAGTGTGGGCGCCACAACAGACCTGGATTACATCCCTGGGTTGGGAAGATGCCCTGGAGGAGGAAATAGCAGCCCACCCCAGTATTCCTGCCTGGAGAATCCCATGGACAGAGGAGCCTGGTGAACTATAGTCCACAAGGTCACAAAGAGTTGTGCACGACTGAAGAGGGTCAGCATGCAGGAAAAAAGAAAATACATATATTCAAAATGAGGTTTACTTCATGAAAGAATATTTAGAAGAATCAGAGAAAGGAACAAGAAAAAAACAAGACTCAGGTCGGAGAGGAAATAACTGATGGAGTAAGAACCCGGAAGAATCTTCCTTGGGAGACAGCCTGGGGTTCCTCAGATGACTTGATTTAAACAGGGAAAGAGATTAGGAATTCAGAGAAAGCATGGGCAATAGGGACCTGAAAATATTCAAGACTCTTTGAATGCATGTGGCAGTTTGTCAGGAACTTCCTTGATGACACTAAGGAAATAATATTTGGAGTTTTCTTTTGAATGTGAACATACATAATGCTTTGGATCCACTATCTCTGCAGGACTATGTGGCCTTAAGGAAGGTGATGATCAAGCTTGAATATCAGAGGATGCTTCTGTTGCTCCGGGAGGAGGAGCAACTGCATCTGGAGGCCCTGGAGCGAGAGGCCAAAGAGATTTGTGAAGAACTCAAGGAGAGTGTGTTCAGAATGTCTCAGTACAGAGAAAGTCTGAAAGAAATGTACAAAGAGCTGACTGAGATGTGCCACAAGCCAGACATGGAGCTGCTCCAGGTGAGAAAGGAGGGTCCATTCTCAGAGAGAGAAACACTCTTCTAGACGAGTGCTGTAACACTGAAATATTACCTAGTCAGACAGATACAATCACAGACAGACACAATCAGCAAGATTCTGTGACCAGGGGAAAGTTAATTTTCTTGGAGTAAATCTCAGTATCAGATCAGATCAGATCAGTCGCTCAGTCATGTTCGATTCTTTTCGACCCCATGAATCACAGCATGCCAAGCCTCCCTGTCCATCACCACCTCCCAGAGTTCACTGAGACTCGATGAGTCCATCGAGTCAGTGATGCCATCTCATCCTCTGTTATCCCCTTCTCCTCCTGTCCCCAATCCTTCCCAGCATCAGAATCTTTTCCAATAAGTCAACTCTTCAAATGAGGTGGCCAAAGTACTGGAGTTTCAACTTTAGCATCATTCCTTCCAAAGAAATCCCAGGGCCGATCTCGTTCAGAATGGACTCGTTGGATCTCCTTGCACTCTCTGTTATCCACTCTTCCTGAAGACACTGAGGTTCTTACTGTCATACAGACAAGATATTTAGAACTGGTATCAATTTTAATGCAACCGATGGTTCTTTTTATGCAATTGTCTGCTTTACCTTAATTGTTACCATAAATGGTGAGATCGCTTCCTGAAGACAGCAGTGGGCAGTGAGTGACACTGGAAACCTAGATGTTGCTGCAGCATTGTGCAGACCCTTCCTGCCCCCTTTCCTTCCTTAATGAGACCTGAGGAAGCCCATCATGTCTTAGGTTAGGGTCTGTTATGAAGATTGCTTCTGAGTGTTACTTAGATTTAGAAAACCATGTCTTATTATGAAACAAGAATAGGAAAAGGAGATGGAAACAGAACTCTAATGATTAACATGATTCTTTTTTTTTCCTTTGCAGGGCTTGGAAAATGTGCTGAAAATGTGAGTACACACTAATGATTTTTGATTTCTGAAACATTTTTGTCTTTTTGATTACGTGGACCCACAGTTCTTGCTTGGGACCTGGGGATTGATTTCAGGTCCTCCCCCATATCTAAATCCCAGGACAGGATCCTTTATACATAATAACATGTTATTCGCAGATAACTAATCCACACGCTCCTGTACACTTTGTCATCTCTAGACAACTTTACAACATATACAGTATAAAGTAAATGCTACATAAGTCATTCCCTGGTATGTGGCATTTTCAATTTTTACATTTTTGGAAGTTTCTGGAATGTTTTGTGAATTTTTTCCACTCAGAACAAAAGCAAAGGGGAAGGAAGTTTACACTGGGAATTTGGGATTGACTGGTATGCACTGTATATGAAATATAGTTAGAATAGTAGCTCTGATCCTATTATAAAATAAAGGAATAAATAAGCAAATACATAGCCCAGAATGTACAGATTGAATCCATGTGTGAATCCACAAGTACAGAACCCTAGCATATGGATTACCAACATTGTCTTTTTGGCCATTTTCTATTTTATTTCAAAAGAATTTCAAGGGTTTCTGACCCTTGATCTCAGTAGTTTCCTTGTCATTTGACTGAAATCAAATATATCTGAAAACCTGCTGACATTCTGGGCTTTGTTCCACCTACTCAACCCATTCTCTCCAGCTTGACCATAATAAAACTTAGTGAGGGATTTTTCTAAGACATCACAGAGGAAGCACCTATCCTAGTGAATTGAAGGGTGAAAAAGGCATGAAAGAGGCATATTCCCTACCATGACAAGAGACTGTGATTTTATTAATACTGAGTAGCAGTGACTCAGCCTGTTCCATCACAGCAAGTGCCCTGCATCACACGGAGCACCTTTCTGCTGCCCACTTCTAAGTGAGACGTTCAGGACCAGGACAACCAGGTTGGACCTGAGTCACTTTGCTGGACTGACAAGAGTAAACATGTCTGGTCAGTGAGCACTTCTGTTTAGACACAGAATGCGTCCTTGATGACTGCTTTGTGAGTGAAGTCTCACAGGCTTAGCCTGAATTTTTTGCTCTCTGTAAAATACCCAGGATCTTTGAATCGATGGAATTGAGGAAGGGAATGAAGTTTAGTGAGTGCAAATTTGGAATATTGTCTGAGAAAAATGGGGAAAATGAAATTTGATGAAATTTCTATTTAGTAAAATATATGGCAACATTTTTATATTCTCAAATGAGTAGAATATATTATATATGCAAATCACCAAAAGTAGGAGAATCCTAAGAACATATGGGATCCTGTGGTAAAGTCTGCTGTTTTGCCATGCTCGTGTGATTAGCCATTGGTCTTGACATGGAATCGATGTCCTTTGTACAGGACTCATCTGGCACAGATACAGAAGCCTAAGCCCGTGAACCCAGAGCTCCCTTCCTGGCCTGTCTCTGGATTCCTACACATGCTGAACAACTTCAGAGGTAAGAGTCAGTCTTTTGGTGATCAGGACTACATTTCATTAGAGCTTCTTGGGAACAACCCTTCTTTCATTTTCATTTTATTTCTTTTTTTTTTCTTTTTTGTTTATGAAGGTGGTGCATAAATTCCTGAATTTGCTAACACCTTTTCTACCTCTTTCAGTTCAGTTCAGTCTCTCAGTCTTGTCTGACTCTTTGTGATCCCATGGACTGCAGCACGCCAGGCTTCCCCGTCCATCACCAACTCCTGGAGTTTACTCAAACTCATGTCCACTGAACCAGGGATGCCACCCAACCATCTCATCCTCTGTCGTTCCCTTCTCCTCCCACCTTCAGTATTTCCTAGCATCAGGGACTTTTAAAATGAGTGAGTTCATCACATCAGGTGCCAAAGTATTGGAGTTTCAGCCTTAGCATCAGTCCTTCCAGTGAATATTTAGGACCAATTTCCTCTAGGATGGACTGGCTGGATCTCCTTGATGTCAAAGGTACTCTCAACAGTCTTCTCCAACACCATAGTTCAAAAACATCAATTCTTCCATGCTCACCTTTCTTTGTAGTCCAAGTCTCACACCCATACATGACTACTGGAAAAACCATAGCTTTGACTAGATGGATCTTTGTTAGCAAAGTAATGTCTCTGCTTGTTAAAATGCTGTCTAGGTTGGTCATAAATTTTCTTCCAAGGAGCAAGCATCTTTTAATTCCATGGCTGCAGTCACCACTGGCAGTGACTTTGGACCACTCCCCCCCCAACAGTCTATCACTTTTTTGTTGTTTCCCCATCTATTTCCCATGAAGTGATGGGACCAGATGCCATGATCTTAGTTTTCTGAACGTTGATTTTAACCCAACTTTTTCACCCTCTTCCTTCACTTTCATCAAGAGGCTCTTTAGTTCTTCTTCACTTTCTGCCATAAGGGTGGTATCATCTGCATATCTGAGATTATTTATATTTCTCCCAACTGTCATTATTCCAGCTTGGGCTTCATCCAGTCAAGCATTTCTCATGACGTACTCTGAATTTAAGTTAGATAAGCAGGGTGATAATATACAGCCTTGACTTATGCCTTTCTTGATTTGGAAACAGTCTGTTGTTGTTCCATGTCCAGTTCTAACTGTTGCTTCTTGACCTGTATGCAGATTTCTCAGGAGACAGGTGGTCTTGTATTCCCATCTCTTTAGAATTTTCCACAGCTTGATGTGATCCACACATTCAAAGGCTTTGTGTATTCAATGAAGCAGAAATAGATGTTTTTCTGGAACTCTCTCTTTTTTTTCTTATGATCCAGCAGATGTTGGTAATTTGATCTCTGGTTCCTCTGGCTTTTCTAAATGCAGCTTGAACATCTGGAAGTTCAGGGTTCAAGTACTGTTGAAGCCTGGGTTGGAGAATTTTGAGCATTACTTTACTCGCATTTGAGATGAGTGCAGTTGTGCAATAGTTTGAGCATTCTTTGGCATTGCCTTTCTAAGGGATTGGAATGAAAACTGACCTTTTCCAGTCCTGTGGCTACTGCTGAGTTTTCCAAATTTGTTGATATATAGAGTAAAGCACTTTGACAGCATCATCTTTTAGGATCAAATAGCTCACCTGAAGTCCATCACCTCCACTAGCTTTGTTTGTTCATAGTGATGCTTCCTAAGGCCCGCTTGACTTTGCATTCCATGATGTCAGGCTCTAGGTGAGTGATCACACCATCGTGGTTATTTGGGTCATGAACATCTTTTTTGTATAGTTCTCTTGTGTATTCTTGCCTCCTCTTCTTATTATCTTCTGCTTCTGTTAGGTCCATACCATTTCTGTCCTTTATTGTGCCCATTTTTGCCTGAAATGTTCCCTTGGTATCTCTAATTTTCTTGAAGAGATCTCTAGTCTTTCCCATTCTATTGTTTTCCTCTATTTCTTTGCATTGATTGCTGAGGAAGGTTTTCTTATCTCTCCTTGCTATTCTTTGGAACTCTACATTCAAATGGGCATATTTTTCCTTTTCTCCTTTTCCTTTATGTACTGTTCTTTTCACCATTATTTATAAAGCCTCCTCAGACAACAATATACCTTTTTGCTTTTCTTTTTCTTGGGGATGGTCTTGATCACTGCCTCCTGTACAGTGTCATGAACCTCTGTCCATAGTTCTTCAGGCATTCTCTATATCAGATCTAATCCCCTGAATCTATTTCTCACTTCCACTGCATAGTCACAAGGGATTTGATTTAGGTCATACCTGAATGGTCTCATGGTTTTCCCTACTTTCTTCAATTTAAGTCTGAATTCGGCAATAAGGATTTCATGGTCTGCACCACACTCACCTCTCGGTCTTGTTTTTACTGACTGTGTAAAGCTTCTCCATTATTGGCTGCAAAGAATATAATCAATCTGATTTTGATATTGACCATCTGGTGATCTATGTATAGAATCTTCTCACATGTTGTTAGAAGAGGGTGTTTGCTATGACCAGTGCGTTCTCTTGGCAAAACTCTATTAGCCTTTGCCCTGCTTCATTCTGTACTCCAAGGCCAAATTTGCCTGTTACTCCAGGTATTCCTTGACTTCCTATTTTTTTATTCCAGGTTTTTGGGTGTTAGTTCTAGAAGGTCTTGTAGGTCTTCCTAGAACTGTTCAACTTCATTTTCTGCAGCATTACTGGTTGAGGCATAGAGTTGGATTACTGTGATATTGAATGGCTTGCCTTGGAAATGAACAGATGATTCTGTGGATTCTGAGACTGCATCCAAATACTGCATTTCAGACTCTTTTGTTGCCTCTATAGTCACATTATAAACACCAAGTCTAATGTTTGCCACCTGTAATTTCCTGAAAATGCTAAACCAGATACACACACACACACACACACACACACACACACACACACATATATATATATATATATATATATATATGACATAGGATGAGCAAAGGGAGAACAACCAGGTTGTTACTGTGATTATAGAGACTGAATATTTGGTTCTGTGAGTGACCATCAATATGTTGTTTACTCAGTTTATTTCACTCTTGAGCTTAAATCCATCACTGCTGCTTTTAATTTACTGTATGGGCTTTCCTGGTGGCTCAGATGATAAAGAGTCTGCCTGCGATGCAGGAGACCCAGGTTGGAGCCTTGGGTTGGGAAGGTCCCTGGAGAAGGGAATGGAAATCCACTCCAGTATTCCTGCCTGGACAATTCCATGGAAAGAGGAGCCTGGTGGGCTACACACAGTCCACGTGGTCGCAAAGAGTAAAACAGGACTGAAGGACTAACTCTTTCAGTTTCACTTCATTACAGCTACATTTATTACACATTGTACAAAGAAGATTTATCATTTTTAAAATTAAGAATAAATGACAGAAAAATTGAAATGGGCTTTGGTAGAAGAATTATAATGCTCTCAATCTTACAACAACTTTAAGGCAAAGGATGCATGAACACTGTCAGTTAAAATATCTTTTTTGAAGCTTCCAAATTATTCACAGATGGATTTCTATCAATTCTTTTGACCTTTGAAAATGTAATAGGTACAGATTATACCCCCATAAGTGTCCATGTGATAACAAAGTGCCATCTGCAGTTTCCATAGTATTATGTACAAAGGACACAAGAAAAGTTTTCTAATATAAGAATCAATGCTTTTAGGTGAGTCCTAAAGTAAACTTTGAAGAGATTGACCTAAGTCAGACTTCACCCAGTTCATGATATATGTCTTTTTTTAATTTTCTCTTTGATTTGATGTACTTCTGTATGCCACAGAGATAGTAATAACTTTTATTCTTCAGAGAAGAGTCACTCTAACTCCCTTTGCTGTCTTTGTTTTGATTTCCTTGGAGAAGGAAAATTAAAAAGCTTGTTGTCTAGAAAGCCTCTGCCTCTCAGAGACATGGAAATTCGACTGGCTAACAGTTTTTACTCTTTCTGCAGTGGATAATGTTCTGAGTCTGACAACGATCGTTCACCATGTGATCCTTGATGATGCAAGTGTGCTGTTTGAGGATGACCACCCCATCGCGTCCAGACAGCCCCAGGGCGGGTCGTGTGTTGTGTCCTGGGGAGCTTGGGGCTTCACCTCCGGGAGGCATTACTGGGAGCTGGACGTGGCCCAGTCTTCCAGCTGGGTTCTGGGGGTCTGTAAAAGCATCTTCACAAGTGATACCAGTATCAGTATTGGTGCTGAAGAAGGATTTTTTCTGCGTTCTACAAAGGTGAACAGTCAGTATATTCTGTCCACCACCTCCCCACCCTTAGTGCAGTTTGTGAAAAGGCCTCTGGGTAAGATTGGCGTGTTTTTGGATTATGACAATGGAACTGTGAGCTTCTATGATGTTTGCAGAAGTTCCCTCATATATAGTTTCCTTCCTTATGCCTTCTCCTCCCCTATGATACCTTTCTTTTGCCTTAAATCTCCATGAATTGTCCATTTTTTGGACCATTACTGGGGCTTCTTTTCTGGGGATATTGCTGCCCTTCACTTCATGGGAGGCCACAGGATACCTGACTGTGTCCAGCAGCACATTGTTACTTAATGTAACATAGTGAGTGTATGTTTATAAAATGGCATAAACGTGTTGTATGCATAAATCTGTTAATTAAATTTTAATAAACATTTATTATGGAGTATTTCATAGAATATAGTCAATGGCTTTTCTTTTTAAAATAAGGATTATTTTAAACTACATTTATATACCATAAAGATCACTACTTTTAAACTACATAATCACTGGTTTTTAGAACTATACAAAATTATAAAACCAGGACTGTCTCATTGTGGGACATGTGCGTGGCCTCGAAAAGGAACCAATGCCCAGTACCATTTACTCACTCTCAGCATATACCATCTCATCACACTCTTCAGCAAACTTTTCTCAAGTTAGTAAATATTTTTACTACTTGAGGGAAATTCCTGTGACAGTTCAGATAGTTCTCATCTTATTTCATATTATTGTTACATTCCCACTCTCTGTGCAGTACTCAGAACAGAACATATAGAACTGTTAGGTCAGTCAGTGAAGAAACACATGAATTAAATAATTCATATAGACAAAAGCCCCAGAAAATCATGATGGTGTGATCACTCACGGAGAGCCAGATATCCTGGAATGTGAAGTCCAGTGGGCCTTCAGAACTATCACTACGAACAAAGCTAGTGGAGGTGATGGAATTCCAGTTGAGCCATTTCAAATCCTAAAAGATGATGCTGTGAAAGTGCTGTACTCAATATGTCAGCAAATTTGGAAAACTCCTGCCACAGGACAGGAAAAGGTCAGCTTTCATTCCAACCCCAAAGAAAGGCAATGCCAAACAATGCTCAAACTACTGCACAATTGCACTTATTTCACACACTGGTAAAGTAATGATCATAGATCTCCAAGCCGGGCTTCAGCAATACGTGAACTGTGAAATTCCAGATTTTCAAGCTGGTATTAGAAAAGGCAGAGGAACCAGAGATCAAATTGCCAACATCTGCTGGATCATCAGAAAAGCAACAGAGTTTCACAAAAACATGTATTTCTGCTTTGCTGACTATGCCAAAGACTTTGACTGTGTGGAACACAATAAACTGTGGAAAATTCTGAAAGAGATGGGAATATCAAACCATCTGACCTGTCTCTTGAGAAACCTGTATGCAGGTCAGGAAGCAACAGTTAGAACTGGGCGTTGAACAACAGACTGGTTCCAAAAAGGAAAAGGAGTACACCAAGGCTATATATTGTGACCTTGCTTATGTATCTTCTCTGCAGAGTACATCATGAGAAACGCTGGGCTGCAGGAAGCACAAGCTGGAATCAAGATTGCCGGGAGAAAAATCAATAAACTCAGATATGCAGGTGATACCACCCTTTGGCAGAAAGTGAAGAAGAACTAAAGAGCCTGTTGATGAAAGTGAAAGAGGAGAATGAAAAATTTGGCTTAAAACTCAACATTCAGAAAATTAAGATCATGGCATCCGTTCCCATTACTTCATGGCAAAAATGAGGGGGAAACAGTGGAAACCGTGGCTGACTTTATTTTGGGGGGCTCCAAAATCATTGCAAATGGTGACTGCAGCCATGAAATTAAAAGACACTTACTCCTTGGAAGGAAAGTTATGACAGGAAGACAGCATATTGAAAAGCAGAGACATTAGTTTGTCAACAAAGGTCCATCTAGTCAAGGCTTTGGTTTTTCCAGTAGTCACGTATGGATATGAGAGTTGACTATAAAAAAAAGCTGAGTGCTGAAGAATTGATGTTTTTGAATTGTGGTGTTGGAGAAGACTCTTGAGAGTCCCTTGGATTGCAAGGAGATCCAACCGGTCGGTCCTAAAGCAGATCAGTCCTGGGTGTTCATTGGAAGGACTGATGTTGAAACTGAAACTCCAATATTTTGGCCACCTGATGCAAAGAGCTGAGTCATTTAAAAAGACCCTGATACTGGGAAAATTGAGGGCAGGAGGAGAAGGGGACGACAGAGGATTAGAGGGTTGGATGACATCACTGACTCACTGGACATGGGTTTGGGTGGACTCTGGCAGTTGGTGATGGACAGGGAGGCCTGGCAGCTGTGGTTCACAGGGTTGCAAAGAGTCAGACACTACTGAGTGACTTAACTGAACTTAATAGACAATATATTCTTTCATTGACAAAATTTTGCAAAGATAGCTAACATAACAGATATAAAGTACTAGGGATAAAGTCAAGAGTAGAGAGGAAACTGAGCTGCAGATTCACAGCTTAAGGAAATTCTATTATTTTGTGGTTAATAATATCTACTACATACGCTTGTTTTATAGTGTTGATTTCGAGATTTCCCTGAGACAATCAGTCTCTTTTTGACAGATGTCAGACCAGCTTCTCTGTTTATCTCATTTTATCTCCTGATCTTCTCTTGGACCCTCGGTCCTTCAATTCACAGAAGGCCATTCTCTGCGGTACAGAATCCAAGGCCTTTACTTTCAGCCACTTCTCTTTTCATTTTCACCTTTTTACTTC
Source organism: Bos javanicus (assembly GCF_032452875.1). Lineage (NCBI taxonomy): Eukaryota > Metazoa > Chordata > Mammalia > Artiodactyla > Bovidae > Bos > Bos javanicus. Next base: position 5,919,563 of record NC_083896.1, on the reverse strand, counting down.
ACTTTCCTGGATTACATCTCCGATTCTAACTCTCTTGATTGAATAACTCATTTTTTTGTTATGTTCCATTTAGGATAAGCCTTTTAAAATTGGGTGGAAAATGTATTGAAGAGATAAGGGAATTTTGAAGAATACAGATCTTGCATTTGCAATCCAAACATAAATTTCAATTCAGGATTTTCAACAATTTTCATTTTATTTTTAAGGGTCAACTTAGATTATAAAATTGATATATAACAAAAGTGGTGTGATTTTCTCATTTAGCAAATACAAGGAAAGGAATTTTCCTTCCCTTGCTCTGCAGAATCATTGCATCCCACACACTACAGAACTTCAAGTAAGAATTAACCTGCCATGTCTTTAGTGTGAAGATGTTCATGCTCTTGGGGTGGTGATTACATCACTGGCACCTGGTAGTGGCCCCAAATTCTAGAAATGGAGTTTCCAGTGTCCAAGGAAGATCTTGTAAAATTACTGGAAGACATGTAGAATAGTCCCCTGCTCAGTGATGGCCACACATTCAAAATACCTCTGTCCCTGATAGACTGGGGAAAAGTTACTTGTAAGACACTTCTGGAGAAATGTGTATAATGGAATGGTTAGAAACTTTTATAACATGAGCAAACTGTGCACTTTAAGAATTATTCCTGGAAATTAAGGAATATTTAAAAATTCCTCACAAAAACAAAACACATGTGCGCACACGCACACACACACACACTCTTCTAATTTACCGAAGAAGCCCCTGAAAGCTTACCCATTTTTCAAAGAACTTATGGCCCTAATACTTCCCAAAACACCCCAAGCTGAGTATCAGGGCCTGACAATCGTCCCCTCTTAGAAAGACAAGTAGTTCTCAGAGAACATAAAGCTGAAATACATTCAAGATTTCAAGGAGAAATAGGAGTCCGAGGAGAAAGTGGTTCACTTCAGGGAACATGATTCGAGTGTTCGATATTCCAAGACAATGGATGTTCCCAAAGAAATATTCCAAGAAATTATGTGTCCAGTTTTCCAAGAAATCAGATGTCCTCAAAGGAATCCAAATGAAAACCCACAAGAAGTTTTAGGACAATGTACAAAAGTTGAATCTCCCCCAGAAAACTATTTTTCTACAAGGGATTCAATTCCATGGAGAGTCTAAAAACCCCTTCAAGGACAGAGGACAGATTTTCCATGAGGATTCATGGTCAGGTCTAGTTGCAAGAATCTCCCTGCAGGAGACTGGAGATTGGCAGATCCTGCCAAGGCATCCTGAACAGTCAGAAATAGCATTATAAGAACCAGGCTGAGGAGGTGGAGAAACAGTACAAGGTGGACCTGGGTCCTCAGCTCTAGAGTTAGTGTCCTGAAGGATGTGCTGTAGATGGGGACCGTAGATCTGCCTGAACTTGGGCTCAGGGATTCCCTCATGCTCATGTTCTCACACTTTCTGTAAGTTGTCTCTCTTATGCAATAGATACATTTTTTTTTTTTTTTGCAAATTGTGAACCCACATGGACACATCATTGTCAACCAAGCCCATAGTTTTTACTGTGGTTATATGAAAATATTTTTATTTTAAAACATAAAGGTCTTTGAATTAGATAGATACATATTAGGTAGATAGGCAAATAGCTAGTTATTTCAGACTCTTCAAAATACTTTTATATTTTACATTCTTAAACAAATATTTGTTAAAGATGATTTTGAATTTTTTTTTAAATAACAAGCAATTAAGTAGTGCACAAGGCATTTGGTATTCAAAAATGACCATTAGATTTATTTCCCATGGAGTGCTGTGTATGAAGTTTCATTCACTGGTATGCTTTTTCATATATGTTTTTAGGATGCACTGTACATAAATGCTTTTGATTTCTTCAAGTTTCCAGAAATTTTCAGTTTTTATTCTTTTATTAATAGATGACTAAAATATTGAATTCATTTGGAAATTTTCTTATCAGTTTGTGTCACTTGCTTCCCTAATTGGCTTTAATTTGCAAAATTAGGTCTAAGCTACAGTTCTTTTTACCTAAAATCAGGAGATTTTCTCATAAGTTATTTTTGCCGTGAAGTGCAATAAGTCTTATAACCCCAGATAGATAGTGAGATATCCAGTCAAGTGGGGCTCTTCTTGTGAATTTCAGTTCAGTTCAGTTGCTCAGTCTTGTCCGACTCTTTGCAACCCCATGAATTGCAGCACGCCAGGCCTCCCTGTCCTTCACCAACTCCCCGAGTTCACTCAAACTCATGTCCATCGAGTTGGTGATATCATCCAGCCATCTGATCCTCTGTCGTCCCCTTCTCCTCCTGCCCACAATTCTTCCCAGCATCGCAGTCTTTTCCAATGAGTCAGCTCTTCGCATGAGGTGGCCAAAGTATTGGAGTTTCAACTTAAGCATCAGTCCTTCTAGTGAACACCCAGGACTGATCTCCTTTAGGATGGACTGTTTGGATCTCCTTTCAGTCCAAGGGACTCTCAAGAGTCTTCTCCATCACCAAGTTCAAAAGCATCAATTCTTCAGCACTCAGCCTTCTTCACACTCCAACTCTCACATCCATACATGACCACAGAAAAAACCATAGCCTTGACTAGACGACCTTTGCTGGCAAAGTAATGTCTGTGCTTTTGAACATGCTATCTAGGTTGGTCATAATTGTCCTTCCAAGGAGTAAGCGTCTTTTAATTTCATGGCTGCAATCACCATCTGTAGTGATTTTGGATCCCCCAAAAATAAAGTCTTGTGGATTTAAAGCACATATTTTCTAATTCATTCAGCATCTACTGTTTTCTAAGTCATGTCTTGTTCAGTTCAGTTCAGTTGCTCAGTCGTGTCCAACTCTTTGCGACCCCATGAATTGCAGAACACCAGGCCTCCCTGTCCATCACCAACTCCCGGAGTTCACTCAAACTCATGTCCATCGAGTCAGTGATGCCATCCAGTCATCTCATCCTCTGTTGTCCCCTTCTCCTCCTGCCCCCAATCCCTCCCAACATAAGGGTCTTTTCCAATGAGTCAATTCTTCACATGAGGTGGCCAAAGTACTGGTGTTTCAGCTTTAGCATCATTCCTTCCAAAGAAATCCCAGGGCTGATCTCCTTCAGAATGGACTTGCTGCATCTCCTTGCAGTCCAAGGGACTCTCAAGAGCCTTCTCCAACACCACAGTTCAAAAGCATCATTTCTTTGGCACTCAGCCTTCTTCACAGTCCAACTCTCACATCCATACATGACCACAGTGATTTTGGAGCCCCCCAAAATAAAGTCTGACACTGTTTCCACTGTTTCCCCATTTATTCCCCATGAAGTGATGGAACCAGATGCCATGATCTTTGCTTTCTGAATGCTGAGCTTTAAGCCAACTTTTTCACTCTCCTCCCTCACTTTCTAAAAAGAGGGTTTTTAGTTTCTCTTCACTTTCTGCCATAATAGTGGTGTCATCTGCATATCTGAGGTTATTGGTATTTCTCCCGGCAATCTTGATTCCAGATTGTGTTTCTTCCAGTCCAGCGTTTCTCATGATGTATTCTGCATATAAGATAAATAAGCAGGGTGACAATATACAGCCTTGACGTACTCCTTTTCCTATTTGGAACCAGTCTGTTGTTTCATGTCCAGTTCTAACTGTTGCTTCCTGACCTGCATACAGATTTCTCAAAAGGCAGGTCAGGTGGTCTTGTATTACCATCTCTTTCAGAATTTTCCAAAGTTTATAGAGGATAAAAAACCTAAAATTACAATTCTTGACTTTATAGTATGTCATTCTATCCTTGAAGATTGAACAGATTTTCTAAGCATGTCTTGTTGCATAGGATACAAGCCTAAATGTTACAGTTCTTGACTTTATAGTATTTCATTCTTGAAGATTGAACAGTAACTGTAATCAGTAATAGAAAGGTTTATCATTGAGAGAGCCATGCAAAGCATATGTAGGGTCACAATATACAAAGGGCGACTGATACAGGAGCCAAGATGAAGTGAAAGTAGTAATGAGAATGAGGCAGGAGAGGCGGAACAGTCAGTCACAGAAGTTAATGGGCAGGACAGTGTACAGATCCAGGTGTGTGTCCCAGGCCTTCCCTTCCCTGGCACCCAGTGTTCCCAATTTCTCTGCCCTGTGTACTTGAAACTCTCATTGCCAGTGCCCAGAAAAACGACAACCACCTTAGTGCAGGGGCAGAAAATAAATCCCTGCTTGTAATTTTCTTTTCTGGATCAATAGCAGGAGAGATCTGGCAACACTTACTCTGGAGACTGAAACTACTAGTTACTGTCCTCTTTCGTGTTTGCACACAGTTTGAAAATATTTAATCTGGGTATCATGTACAATATACAATCTAAGACAGGGAATTTAAATCAGCTGACTGTTTCAGGAATTCTATTGATGGGAAAACAGTTGTTTGGATGAAGCTGTGCCCTGTTTATGTCTCTCTAATATACCAATAACTCCAGAGCCCTTTGCTATGCATGACTTGATGAGAGAGTGTATGGGAGGGTAAAGGCAAGTAGAGGTTTAGTCCAAAATGACTTAAAAATGACACAGTCAGGAATTGGGTTAAATGAATTTTAGTTATATAAAATTTGAGGGCATTTCCACATGAGTTTTATTCTTCATTATGTAGTATTATTATTTTTAGAACATATAAAAATGAGTAAATTAATTTCTGTCTTACTACAAACAATTCCAGTTTCCTCTTTCATGAATTTGTGATACTGTAGGCTTTTTGTACATTGATTAGATTTATAATTTGTAATTATTTTTATCTCTTTAATTTAGAAACAAAGTTTTCACTATTTCTTGTATTATCTTTTAAAATATCAAGGGATTCGGCTTTGAACAAAAACAATAGGAATAAAAAATACAAGCGTTATCTAGAAAAAAAAAAGTAAGTGGTGCTACAGAAAAATATTGAATCAAAGATAGTATACAAAGGCCTCACAGCCCTAGACGGAAGCCCTACAGAGCAGAATTCCGTGGCCCCAAGGGCAGGAGCATGAGCAGAGGCGGCCCTTGGGACCCTCTGACCCTGCAGATCTGGAGACCCCCAACCTCAGCCCCGCCTCTGGTTCTGTGTCACTGTTGGGGAAAGAGCTCTTGTGAGCTTAGAGTCTGTCCCTGGTTCTCACATCCTTTCTGGGAGGAGCCCCCTTCTTCCCAGAGAGAAGCGCGTCTCCAGGAGATGTCTGTGGCAGAGGAACTGAGCTCCGAGCCGTCGCGGGGTGGCCGGGGGCTCCTCTCCGCGCTCCGCCAAGCGCGCCCTCCTCTGGAGGAGTGCCAAGGCGTAGCGCTGGGTGCGCGGCTCCGGAGCCCAGGGAGGACGCATGAGGGCGCCCGGGGAGCCGGTCCCTGGCCGGTCTGCGGGAGGTGTCTGGCTCCGTCCCGCCGAAGCCGCGCAGGGAGTAAGGAGGCTGCGGAGGGTGACAGAGAGCAGACCGATTCCTGGGTGGGAGACGGCGGCTTCCTCACGGGACCCGGACCCGGCGGCTTCCTCACGGGACCCGGGCTCTTTCTGTCCACCAGTGCCTGGTGGTGCCGAGGAGGCCTGCGTCCCAGGGGATGCTGTCCCGGGAGGCAGGCGGTCAGAAAACTGGGATCTGCGGGCCCTATGCGGGAAACGGGGTGCACCGGGCCACTAAGACACAAGGAAATTCGCGCACTTTTGTGGCCGCGACCTCACCTCCAGCTCCGTGGGCAAGGACGCCAAGGGCCCCGTGTGCGGAGCGAGGCCATGGGGGACTGTGTTCCGGGGCTGCCGGAACCACCAGGCCAGGCGCAGCCGGCCGTGGACAGGGAAGCCCCGGAGCTCCTGTGTGCACTGTTTCTCCTCCTCCTTGGGACCCTGAGGATGACTGCAACCTGCCAGGCTCCTCTGTCCATGGAATCGTCCATGCAAGAATCCCGGAGGGGACTGCCCTTTCCTCCTCCAGTGGATCCTCCCTGGTCAAGCATCTACCCCGCGTCTTACCGGCGTCTTCTGTGTCTCGCGTTGGCAGGCAGAGTCTGTACTACTGAGCCTCCTGGGAAGCCCTAGCGTACTCCGAGCACTGGCCTTTTCCCTCTGAGAAAAATACAGCTGGGATTTCTTGTTTATTTGTTTGCTTTCAACTCTGAATATCATGCTTTTTGTTTAAATTTATTTCTTCAAATAAACATGTACCAACAAGTGCTGACTGCCATGCAAAATATAAAGGAGTAGAAAACATGTCAAATGCCAACAAGGACGTGGAGTAACAGAAACTCATTGATTGCTCTTGGCAATGCAAAATGGCACAGACACTTAGGAATAAAGTTTGGCAGTTCTTCCAAATCTAAACATGTGTTTGTCCAGCAATCTCACTCTTTGTTATTTGCACAAGGGCATAGAAAATGTCTGCTTATCCAAAACATGTACACAGACGTCTGTAGCAACTTTGTTCATAACTGTGAAAACAGGAACAACCAAGATGTCCCTCACTAGGTGAAAGGATGAGTAAACCATGGCATATCCAGATCCCAGAACATTACTCAGTGCTCAAAAGAAAGGAGCTATCAGACCACAGGAAGACAGGAAGGAAGCCTGATTGTATATAAGGAAATAAGCATAGCCAGTCTGCAAAGGCCGCAAAGGTTCCACTTTGCTGCAGGATTTTGCTTGTGGGGGAGGCTATGCATGTGTGAGGGAGAGGGTATATCAGAATCCCCTTACTTCACTCAGTTTTGCTGTAAACTTACACTGTTATAAAAAATTAGCTTTATTTAAAAAATGAAAAAGAAGTAAGAAGTGTTTCAATGACCTCAAAACTCTGCATATTTACAATTAAATGTTCAATATTAATTTTCTTCGAAGAGAAAATGGGAATGTATATGACAATAAAGAAAACTAAACATTTTCCTACATGTTTTTCCAAATCTATAACTGCACATTTGTTTGTGATAATATCACCCAGACAAAAGACATTGTTAACAATCACAATGTTTTCCAGTCTCCCATTGGTGCATCTTAATTTAATATCTTTTTAAGTGTTCATGTCCCAAATAAGCAATGTAAGATATTTTCACTAGCAACCCGGAAGCCATTAACTTTTAAAATACTAAAACTGTAGTACTAAGAAAATTAGTAGAAAGTCTATTTTCTTTTAATTATAAAATGTTTACTACTGCTTACAAAAGATACACAAGGGGAGACTTCCACTTCTTAAGATGGAAAAACAGAGACTAGGTTTTCCTTCCTGCATAATCCCAAAACTGCAAGAAATCATGGCTTCTAAATGTATAAGCACATTACAAGGAAAATACACACAAAAAACTGGAGAACACCAAAAATTATAATTATGTTGGTAAATATATAAGGCTTTGTTATTTGAAGCTCTTTCAAAAGGAGTACAACCTCAGAGACCTCTGGAACAGTGTTAAACACCACAACATTCAAATCATAGGAGTCCCAAAAGAAGAAGACAAAAAGAAAGAAATACATGAGAAAATACTCGAGGAGATAATAGTTGAAAACTTCCCTAAAATGCGGAAGGAAAAAACCACCGAAGTCCAAGAAACCCAGAGGGTGCCTAACAGATAAACCCAAGACAAAACACCTCAAGACACATTAATCAAATTAACGAAGATCAAACACAACGAGCAAATATTAAAAGCAGCAATGAAAAAGCAACAAACAACACACAAGGGGATTCCCATAAGGATGACAGCTGATCTTTCAATAGAAACTCTTCAGGCCAGAAGGGAATGGCAGGACATACTTAAAGTGATGAAAGAGAAAAACCTACAACTAGATTATTATCCCCAGCAAGGATCTCATTCAAATATGAAGGAGAAATCAAAAGCTTTACAGACAAGCAAAAGCTGAGAGAACTCAGCACCACCAAAGCAGCTCTACAACAAATGCTAAAGGATCTTCTCTAGACAAGAAACACAGAAAATGTTTATAAACTCGAACCCAAAACAATGAAGTAAATGGCAACGGGACCATCAGTTCAGTTCAGTTCAGTTCAGTCGCTAAGTCGTGTCCAACTCTTGCGACCCCATGAATTGCAGCACACCAAGCCTCCAATAATTATCAATAATTACCCTAAATGTAAATGGCTTGAATGCCCCAATCAAAAGACAAAGACTGGCCGAATGGATACAACACTGATAAAAGAAATCAAAGATGACACAGATGGAGAAGTATACCATGTTCATGGATCAGAAGAATCAATATAGTGAAAATGAGTATACTGCCCAAAGCAATCTATAGATTCAATGCAATCCCTATCAAACTACCAATGGTATTTTTTACAGAACTAGAACAAATAATTTGACAATTTGTATGGAAATACAAAAGACCTTGAAGAGCCAAAGCAGTCTTGAGAAAGAAGAATGGAACTGGAGAAATCAACCTGCCTGACTTCAGACTATACTACAAAGCTACAGTCATCAAGACAGCATGGTACTGGCACAAAGACAGAAATATAGATCAATGGAACAAAATAGAAATCCCAGAGGTAAATCCATGCACTTATGGACACCTTATCTTTGACAAAGGAGGCAAGAATTTACAATGGAGAAAAGACAATCTCTTTAACAAGTGGTGCTGGGAAAATTGGTCAACCACTTGTAAAAGAATCAAACTGGAACACTTTAACACCACACAGAAAAATAAGCTCAAAATGGATTAAAGATCTAAACCAGACACAAAACTATAAAACTCCTAGAGGAAGACACAGGCAAAATACTCTCTGACATACATCACAGCAGGATCCTCTATGACCCACCTCCCAGAATATTGGAAATAAAAGCAAAAATAAACAAACAGGACCTAATTAAACATGGAAGCTTTGTCACAATGAAGGAAACTATAAGCAAGGTGAAAAGAGCTTTTGGAACGGGAGAAAATAATAGCAAATGAAGCAACTGACAAAGAGTTAATCTCTAAAATATATTAGCATCTCATGCAGCTCAAAACCCAGAAAAATAAATGACTCAATCAAAAAATGGGCCAAAGAACTAAACAGACATTTCTCCAAAGAAGACATACAGATGGCTAACAAACACATGAAAAGATGCTCAACATCACTCATTACCAGAGAAATGCAAATTAAAACCACAATGAAGTACCATCTCACGCCAGTCAGAATGGCTGCTATGCAAAAGTCTACAAAAAATAAATGCTGGAGAGGGTACAGAGAAAAGGGAACCCTCTTACACTGTTGGTGGGAATGCAAACTAGTACAGCCACTGTGGAGAACAGTGTGGAGATTCCTTAAAAAAACTGGAAATAGAACTGCCATACGACCCAGCAATCCCACTGCTGGGAATACACACTGAGGAAACCAGAATTGAAAGAGACACGTCTACCCCAATGTTCATGGCAGCACTGTTTACAATAGCTAGGACATGGAAGCAACCTAGATGTCCATAGCCAGACAAATGGATAAGAAAGCTGTGGTACATATATGCAATGGAATATTACTCAGCTATTAAAAAGAATGCATTTAAATCAGTTTGAAAGAGGTGGATGAAACCACAGCCTATAATACACAATGAAGTAAATCAGAAAGAAAAACACCAATACAGTACATTAATGCATATACATGGAATTTTGAAAGATGGGAACTATGACCCTATATGTGAGATAGCAAAAGAGACACAGATGTAAAGAACAGACTCTTGGACTCTGTGGGAGAAGGCGAGGGTGTGATGATTTGAGAGAATAGCATTGAAACATGTATATTACCATATGTGAAACAGATCACCAGTCCAGGTTTGATACATGAGACAGGGCACTCAGGGCCTGTGCACTGGGATGACCCTGAAGGATGGGATGGGGAGGGAGGTGGGAGAGGGGTTCAAATGGGGACACATGTATACCCATGGCTGTTTCATGTCAATGCATGGCAAAAACCACTACAATATTGTAAATTAATTAGCCTCCAGTTAATATAAATTAATTAAAAATAATAATAATATGGGAATGCTAACAATGATAATAACTGAAATCTTGGTATCTCAAATCACCTTATGTAAACTTGACTGATATAAGTGTCTTTTAATCTTTAATTTTTTTATCTTTAATTTTATATTATTCAGTGTGTGAATTTTTTTTCCCTGCTGATCCTCTTCTCAATTAGATGTATTGGTCTCAATATGTTAATAAACCAGTTAGGTTACACACAAAAACACACACAAAAAGACATGTATCAGCCTAAATCTTTAGCTTAAAAGTACCTTCATTTCTTTACAAGGAAGGAAAGACCGTCTGCTAAAAAAAAAAAAAAAAAAAAAAATGGTTCTGGGAGAACAGGACAGCTTCATGTGAAAACCTGAAACAGAACATCCTTTAACATCATTGTTGTTCTTCAGGCACTAAATGGTGTCCATAGCTCTTCAGTCCCATAAACTGTAATACGGCAGGCTCCGCTCTCCTTCAGAGTTTGCTATCTCCCAGAGTTTGCTCAAATTCATGTCCATTGAGTTGGTGATACTGTCTAACCATCATTTCACCTGCTCCCTTGTCCTTTTCCCTTCAATCTTTCTCAGCATCAACGTGTTTTCAAATGAGTTGGCTCTTTGCATCAGATGACCAAAGTATTGGAGCTTTATCTTCAGCATCAGTCCTTGAATGAATATTCAGGGTTTATTCCCTTTGGATTGACTGGTTTGATACACACAAACAAACTCAATGGATTAAAAACCTAAAAGTAAGACAAGATATTATTAAACTCTTAGATGAAAACACAGGCAGAACTCTCTTTGCCATAAATCATAGCAATATATTTTGCCAGACTTATCCTAGAGTAAAGGAAATTAAAAAAAAAAAAAGGAACCTAATTAAACTCAAAAGGTTTTTCACAGCAAAGGAAACTGTAAACAAAACAAATAGAAAACCCACAGAATGGAAGACAATATTTGAAAATTTTGGGACTAACAAGGAATTTGTCTCCAAAAATTTATAAAGAGCTCATGTAGTTCAATATCAAAAATAATAATTAAAAAATAGGCAGATGACTTAAATAGACATTTCTTCAAAGAAGATATACAAATGGCCAAGGAGCACATGAAATAATTCTCAACACCAAATAATTACAGGAGAAAAACAAATCACAACTACAGTGAGATATAACCTCATACCAATCAGAATGGTGGTCATCAAAGGTACTACTACTACCAAGTCGCTTCAGTCGTGTCTGCTTCTATGCAACCCCATAGACGGCAGCCCACCAGGCTCCTGCACCCATGGGATTTTCCAGGCAAGAATACTGGAGTGGGTTGCCATTCCTTTCTCCAACGCACCAAAGTGAAAAGTGGAAGTGAAGTTGCTCAGTCGTGTCTGACTCTTAGCGACCCCATGGACTGCAGCCCACCAGGCTCCTTCGCCCAGGGGATTTTCCAGGCAAGAGTACTGGAGTGGGGTGCCACTGCCTTCTAAGTTACTACTAGCAGTAAATTCTGGAGAGGATGTGGAGAAAAGGGAACCTGCCTACACTGTTTACCAGGATGTACATTGGTAAGGCCACCACGAAGAACACTTACAATTCCTTACCAAGCTAAAAGTAGAGCTACTGTATGATCCAGCAATTCCATTCCTGGGCAGGTATCCAAAGAAAAATGTGGTTCAAAAAAATACACGAACCCAACATTCATTGGCAAGTTGTTTACAATTGTCAAGACCTGGAAGGAACCTAAATGTCCATAGACAGATGAATGGATAAAAAAGATGTATTGCATATATACAATAAGATATTATTCAACCATTAAGAAGAACCAAAAATGCCATTTGCAGCGACATGCATGGACCTGGAGACTGTCATACTGAGTAAAGTAAGGCAGAAAAAGAAAGATCAGTATCATATGATATTGGAATCTATGAAAATGATACAAATAAAGCTATTTACAAAATACAGTCACAGATGTAGGAAAAGATAACTTACTAAAAAATATCTTAGGAGCTAGGAAGTGGGGAAGGATTAATTAGGAGATTGGGATTGACATATACACATTACTATAGACGAAATACACATTCCTATGAATACATATATGCTAAGTCACTTCAGTCGTGTCTGACTCTGTGCAACCCCATAGATAACCTCCTACCAGGCTCCTCTGTCTCTGGGATTCTCCAGGCAAGAACATCGGAGTGGGTTGCCATTTCCTTCTCCAATGCATGAAAGTGAAAAGTGAAAGTGAAGTCACTCAGTCGTGTCCCACTCTTAATGACCTCATGGACTGCAGCCTACCAGGCTCCTCTGTCCATGGGATTTTCCGGGCAAGAGTACTGGAGTGGGGTGCCATTGCCTTCTCTGGAATATATATATATATCTCACTATGGTGTACAACTGAAACTAACACAACATTGTAAATCAATTATACTTCAAAAATTAAAAAAAATAAGAATATAAATTTCCCCATCTAGTATCTTTCCCTGAGTAGAGCATCATGGCCCTCTTTGATAAATTGGAAAATGTTTTGAGGAATAGAATGTAAGCACAGTCAAAATAAAGAATCTCTTAAGAGATAATTGCCCAAACTTCACAGACAATATCGTAGTTGTTTAATCAATTGTCTATGATTCTTTTAGTCTACCCTGTAGTATACAACTATGCCATAATCATTAATTTCACAACCTAGTATCAATATGTCAAGTGTGCTTACATATTGAATAATAGAATGATAAAGTATGAGATGACGTTCAGGGAATGACTAAAGGCCAGAGCCTAAGAGAATAACCACCAACAGCTATTGTGTGAGCAGTGTGTGCAGTTATAGACAGAGTGAAAGCAATAGTGTGTAATCAAAATCAAAACAGAACAACAAAAAAAGCAAATATCAAGTCCTCAGAGGGAAGACTTTCACGGAAAACTGAATGAAAAGTATGAAATTTAAGAGAATTTTAGTTCTTAAGAGGTTGAGAACATCCATGAAACAGCAGAAGGCAAGAATATTAAGTGGTATTATTGGGGAGCTTGACTGCTCCAGGTGAAAAATGGAATGTGAAGAACTCTTTCTGATAAAATATCAAGAAAGTAATTCAGGCAAATTCAGACAGGTTACCACAAATATTGGGTGGTCATGGGTCACAGTAATTGGGGCTACAATAAATTTTATAAATGGAGATATGAATTCATAATTGGGGAGTTCAATTATTTTTCAAACAGAACTTCAAGAACTAGGAATGTGCAGTCAACCTCTGACTTTTTACCTGAGATTGGATCATGATGATTGTATTAAGTAGGTTTCAAAAGGTTTGCATTGATCACTGACCTAGAGCCAGACATCCTTCACATTATGTGAAGTCAAGTGGGCCTTAGAAAGCATCACTATGAACAAAGCTAGTGGACGTGATGGAATTCCAGTTGAGCTATTCCAAATCCTGAAAGATGATGCTGTGAAAGTGCTGCACTCAATATGCCAGCAAATTTGGAAAACTCAGCAGTGGCCACAGGACTGGAAAAAGTCAGTTTTCATTCCAATCCCAAAGAAAGGCAATGCCAAAGAATGCTCAAACTACCGCACAATTGCACTCATCTCACATGCTAGTAAAGTAATGCTCAAAATTCTCCAAGCCAGGCTTCAGCAATATGTGAACCGTGAACTTCCTGATGTTCAAGCTGGTTTTAGAAAAGGCAGAGGAACCAGAGATCAAATTGCCAACATCCGGTGGATCATGGAAAAAGTGAGAGAGTTTCAGAAAAGCATCTATTTCTGCTTTATTGACTATGCCAAAGCCTTTGACTTTGTTGATCACAATAAACTGTGGAAAATTCTTCAAGAGATGGGAATACTAGACCACCTGATCTGCCTCTTGAGAAATTTGTATGTAGCCCAGGAAGCAACAGTTAGAACTGGACATGGAACAACAGACTGGTTCTAAATAGGAAAAGGAGTTCGTTAAGGCTGTATATTGTCACCCTGTTTATTTAACTTCTATGCAGAGTACATCATGAGAAACTCTGGACTGGAAGAAACACAAACTGGAATCAAGATTGCCGGGAGAAATATCAATAACCTCAGATATGCAGATGACACCACTATTATGGCAGAAAGTGAAAAGGAACTAAAAAGTCTCTTGATGAAAGTGAAAGTGGAGAGTGAAAATGTTGGCTTAAAGCTCAACATTCAGAAAATGAAGATCATGGCATCCGGTCCCATCACTTCATGGGAAATAGATGGGGAAACAGTGGAAACAGTGTCAGACATTATTTTTCTGGGCTCCAAAATCACTACAGATGGTGACTGCAGCCATGAAATTAAAAGATGCTTACTCCTTGGAAGGAAAGTTATGACCAACCTAGATAGCATATTCAAAAGCAGAGACATTAGTTTGCCAACAAAGGTTCGTCTAGTCAAGGCTATGGTTTTTCCTGTGGTCATGTATGGATGTGAGAGTTGGACTGTGAAGAAGGCTGAGTGCCGAAGAATTGATGCTTTTGAACTGTGGTGTTGGAGAGGACTTTTGAGAGTCCCTTGGACTGCAAGGAGATCCAACCAGTCCATCCTAAAGGAGATCAGTCCTGGATGTTCATTGGAAGGATTGATGCTAAAGCTGAAACTCCAGTACTTTGGCCACCTCATGCGAAGAGCTGACTCATTGGAAAAGACTCTGATGCTGGGAGGGATTGGGGGCAAGAGGAGAAGGGGACGACAGAGGATGAGGTGGCTGGATGGCATCACTGACTCTATGGACACGAGTCTCAGTGAACTCTGGGAGTTGGTGGTAGACAAGGAGGCCTGGCGTGCTGTGCTTCATGGGGTCTCAAACAGTTGGACATGACTGAGCCACTGATCTGATCTGATCTGTTGTCCTCTGAATGCATTTACAACTCTTGAAAAATTGAATCATGGGCACCTATACCTTTCTCCAGGGTTGATAACCCTATCACTTACTTGAAGGAAGTGGGAATGACCTTTGGAGATCATATAAAGCACCCAGCAAGGAGCCAAGCTTATCTTCTCCAGAGCCCAGAGCTGCTGAATTTGGAATTGACTGGACAGTGGAGACTTTTGAAAGTTTTTTCCACCAGGAGGTGGGCACCTAAACCCTGGACTGAATTTAAGAGAGTTACTTACTGAACAAGAGAGAGCATTTCTGTACCAGTACTGAGGTAAGTTCTGATCCATGTATGATGAATTTGTGCTATGATCAGTTAATAATGAAACTTTAATGGTAATCATGGGCACAAAAGTTAATTTTTTCTCTTATTGATTGGTAATATTAAGTAATTTAATCATTCTTATTTCATTACCTTATATATTCCTAGGTGTCCTTAGGTCTTAAAAGAATGGGAATCTGTGTTGTAGAAAGACCAGAGTGTACTTTGGGAGAGAGCCAAGGACTATCTCAGGGTGAGAACCAAGACTCTGGAAAAGCTGTAAAGGGAGAAGAGGAAAATTGTAATAGCCAATACTTTTAATTTTATGTGCTTGAAAGACACTTTTGTTCTTTTAAATTACTGAAATTAAAGAAAGAGATTTCATTTTTATCTGAATTTAGGTAAGCTCAAAATCGTTGCAACTAAGGTCTAGAATATGTTCCAGAACCTGAGTTGATTCTGTGGAGTTGGGAGACTTTTCTTGTCCAAGAAAAGATGAGTCCCACAGATTTAGCAGATATGTCAGGGAGATCACTGGACTTGGAACGTCCTCCACCCAGAGCATTCTGAGGCAATTATTTCTATTTCTTAAACAGCAGTGACTTCCTTTACTCTCTGGGTAACTGAAGGAACAATTTCATGTCTGCACTGTGTCCTGTCCTGTGGAAGTGCTGTGGCATAAAGTGAAACAGACAGCAAAGGATCAGCAGAACCTGGAGAATCCTCCTGAGAAGCCGCAGTTCTGACTCCCAGTGTCTCCTGTGTCCTGTGCACTAAGGCCGGTCCTTACAAATTAAATATTAAGAATATTAACAATGGGTCTTTAATTTGTAACATACTGACATGCAGCCAATATTTTCTCCCAAGAGTTAAAGGTACTGACAGAAAGAAAGAAAGCATTAGCTAGGAAGAGTAAGAGAGACACACCACAAAAATTATCCCATTGGTGGAATACCCAACTAATGACTTTTCTTTGTTTTGAGAAATCTTTCTTTCTTAGTATTAGCACCCAGAAAAGCAGAAGTATTTGGATGAGTCTTTGAATTAAAAGATTTTCTCAACAGTATTTTATTGGCATACATGAGTGTGTATGTGTATGACTCTGAGGAGTTTGTGTGTGGAAGGAAATAAGAAACAGCTTAACTACTGCCCATAATGGTTGATTGAACCAATAATATTTTGTGATATGAATCTCAAAAAAATGATGCCTTTTAAATATTTCCTTCTACAAGAAAAAAGTTAAAGATGAATGATTCTCCTTTGTGGTTACTATAATCCATTTATAGTATATGTAATAGAATTCTGCTGATGAAATGATGGAAATATAAATTTACACCAAAGCCTCTTCTGTATTTCAGAAGGGGATAGGCAGAAGTTTATTTCCCCTTAGTATCAAATGAAAAAAAAACAGGGAAAAGTAGCCGTATACGTAGTACCCATAATTTCCGTTGAGTCAAGGTGAGAAGGGAGAAGAGGCAGAGTTCAGTGATGTAGTGTCTATATTTTCCTCATAGGAGTAACATGTACATCCTTGCTAGAGTCAAGATCTTATCATGTTAGATATATTGATTAATATTCTTTCTGTGTTCATGCTTGCATGCTGATTTGCTTCATTCCTCTCTGACTCTTTGTGACCCCATGGACACTAGCCCACCAGGCTCCTCTCTCCATGGGATTCTCCAGGCAAGAACACTGGAGTAGGTTGCCATGCCCTCCTGCAGGGGATCTTCCTGACCCAGGAATGGGACTTGAGTCCCTGACGTCACCTCTATTGGCAGATGGGTTCTTTAGCATCACTAGCACCACCTGAGAAGGCCAATATTTTATTTACTAGGTTAAAAACTTCATAGTACAGGTATCAGTGCATGAAAGAAGTTAGGATAGCACTAAATGATTGAACTGGCAGTTGGGCTTCCCTAGGAGTTCAGATGGTAAAGCATCTGGCTGCAATGCAGGAGACCTGGGTTTGATCCCTGGATCTGGACAATCCCCTGGAGAAGGAAATGACAACCCACTCCAGTATTCTTGCCTGGAGAATCCCATGCACAGAAAAGCCTGGTGGGCTACAATCCATGGGCCGCAGAGTCGGACACAACTGAGCGACCAACACACACACACACATACACATGTTTCATATTATTGTTAGAGACCAGAGTCTCACAGCCCTGCTGCCTCATGTTTGGGTGCTAAGTGCTGTATTTGAAGACACAGAAGAGAGGGGGTGAAAATGAAGGGCTAGCCACTGTCCATGGAGGTCACCATGTTTATCAGTTTCCTAGGGCTCCCACAGCACATGAACCCACATGGGGTGGCTTAAAACCGGTGTATTCTCTGACAGTCCTGGGGGCTGGAAATCAAGGTGTTGGCAGGGCCATAATTCCTCCAAAGGCTCTAAAGGGATTTGTCTGTCTCTTTTAGTGTCTGGTGGCTCCTGGAATTCTTAAATTATGACAGATTAATTTAAATTCTGCCTCTTCATATGACGTTTCTTGCTGCATCTAAAACACCCCTCTTTTTTCTTTTATCAGGACTCCAGTCAGCAGATTTCGGATCCACTCTCTACCCTGAATGGTCTCATCCTGACATCCTCCAGGCGATTACATCAGCAAAGACTTGATTTCTAAAATAGGTCATATTTAGAGGTACTGGCTATTGGGATTTGAATATGATTTGGGAGGGCATAAGGAGGACATTGATCTCACTACCTCATCCAACAGAATGAAAGATTATTGCCCTCAAATCTGAGGTCTAATGTTTTGCTGGGGAAAGTAAAAATCTCACTTTTTTTTTTTCTTGCTTTGCTTTGTAGGTAGTTATATGGAGTAGGGAGAGAAACTGTTATGGTAAGGTTTCAGATTTGCCAAGTTTGGCCAGTTAATTCCTTAGAATATTTTTCTAGGACTACAATTATTGAGTGAGAAGCAAACATATTTTTTAAGAATTTTAATGCATATAATGAAAACATCCTCTGTTAATCTCACATAAACATATCAAATTATGTGAAGGTATACATTTTTACTGTCAATAAAACTGGATATTATCTCTCTTAAAGATTTGCCAAATTAATAGTTGAATAGTGTTTACTACTTCATAATAATAATTTAATTATTAATTTACTTGCTTTCTACTTAATATATTGTAGGTTATTTATTTTCAATAATACTGAATCTTCTAAAACTTAGTCTGAAATTGATATTAGAAGCAGAAAAATGCAACATTTATGGATTCCCTTAATTTTTATAATAGCATATTAAAACTAATTAGAACTATAGACCTCTGAACAATATTTATATGAAGATTATGAATGTGATGGGTTATTCTAATAAAAATAGTGGTGTTTTCAGGAGCAGTTCATTCTCATTACCAAAATATTATAAAATATATATAGAGAGATGAAACCTTTTTTAAAAAGCAAAAAAGTTTACTGCCATGAACATTTCCAAGAATTTTAACATTTCTCACATATATTTTTGTACATGATTTCAGTTTTGCCTGTGTATAGCAATAAGTAAAAATATATATATCAAAAATTAAGCCATATCTTTTCATTGTTTTTTAAAGTAAATGTTTATTTCATTTTTTCCAATCCTATTCTATTGTTTGTCACTTAATCACTAGATGGAAAGTACATTTATAATTAAATTTGAAAATAGATAAAGCCAGTTTCAAAAAATCATGAAGTCTGATATTGTCAAGCATTCTTTGATCTAATAAGTAATCATATCATGCTAGACATACTTTAGACCACCTCAGGTTTAATCCAATTGCTTTCAACAATGCCCATGGACTTTTAAAAATGAATTGCTCATATTTAATCACCATATAATCAGAATGAAATTAGCCAAGGATGACAGAATTTGGAGCCTCTGTTTCTCTAGTTCCAAAATTATCCTCAATAATTATTCATATTTTCATGTATGCTATATGGTGATAGAAATGGATTAGAACTAAAGGGATTAAAAAGTCCATTCTAAACTTGACCTGTTAGTAGAACCTCAGTTCAGTTCAGTTCAGTTCAGTCACTCAGTCCTGTCTGACTCTTTGCAACCCCATGAATCACAGCAAGCCAGGACTCCCTGTCCATCAGCAACACCCAGAGTCTCCTCAAATTCATGTCCATCGACTCGGTGATACCATCCAGCCATCTCATCCTCTGTAGTCCCCTTCTCCTCCTGTCCCCAATCCCTCCCAGCATCAGGATCTTTTCCAATGAGTCAACTCTTTACATCAGGTTGCCAAAGTATTGGAGTTTCAGCTTTAGTATCAGTCCTTCCAATGAACACCCAGGACTGATCTCCTTTAGAATGGACTGAGTGGATCTCCTTGCAGTCCAAGGGACTCTCAAGAGTCTTCTCCAACACCACAGTTCAAAAGTATCAATTCTTCTGTGCTCAGCTTTCTTCACAGTCCAACTGTCATATCCATACATGACCACTGGAAAAACCATAGCCTTGACTAGATGGACCTTTGTTGGCACAGTAACCACTCTGCTTTTGAATATGCTATCTAGGTTGGTCATAACTTTCCTTTCAAGGAGTAAGCGTCTTTTAATTTCATGGCTGCAGTCACCATCTGCAGTGATTTTGGAGCTCAAAAAATAAAGCCTGATGCTGTTTCCACTGTTTATCCATCTATTTCCCATGAAGTGATGGGACCAGATGCCATGATCTTCGTTTTCTGATTGAGCTTTAAGCCAACTTTTTCACTCTCCACTTTCACTTTCATCAAGAGGCTTATTAGTTCCTCTT